>NC_139346.1:177835591-177896316 GCF_055883805.1 Amblyomma maculatum | reverse complement strand
ATTGACCATTTGCGGAAAAGCGAGCGCCACCTCTCGTCCAAAATGGGAAGCTTCGCCGGCACTTTTGGTTGGAAAGGGCTTCTCGAACTAGCATGCGCAAGGCAGCGTTCGGCGTTTCGCGTGCGCTTAAATCGTTGTTTTAGTGTTGCTCTTTTGCTGAAAACGTGCATATGCTGAGTTTTGGGTTTGGGTTTTAGCCAGAATAATGACCAGGTATGAGCAATACGTGCAGTTTGCGTCCTCAACTGTTCGCCAGGCGCATCGTTGCCGATGCTTAAAGGAGGAAGACCATGTCAGGAACTTGAATCTTCATACCACTAATCAGTATTTATGAGAGTGAGCACCATCCATGATGACCGCAATGTTTATGCGACAATGCCATGGTTCGCTGTTGATTCGGGCCACATCATTTGAACTCATTGCGGTTGCATTGCGGGGTGAGATATTTTGCTGAGATGTGTATCTCTCTTGTGCAGAATGCTGATACACAAAATGAACGTGTATTGCATGGACGCTAATGGGCCGACGAGTGTTACAGTGACTTGGGATGCACTATTTTGTAACACGCGCAAATGTTTGTCTGGGTTTTCTGATGTAGGGCACGAATTCCTGCTGACTTCGTCCCTGCAGCTTCTGATGTAGGCCAGGCTTTACTGATTAGCAAACGACTCGTATTTTCTCAACCACACTCGCGCTCATACGCGAGAGCTTCGCTTACTGACGGACCGCTTCCTGCGTAGGCTGCACTCTGCCGTGCTCCCGCTGTTCAGATATAGCGCACCTTGCTATTGTATTTTTGGATTTACGGTGGATGTTCATAAGTATATAAAATTAATTTCCCACCTAATCTGTCGATGCAAGAACTCTTATAAAACCAATACGTGTTCATTTGGCAGCAAGCGCTAAATACAGCAAGAACGCCCAGCTACTACTGAACGGGCCGGTTGGGCACAACCGACCCCACGGCTTCGTCTTTCGCGCCTTGTATGTCGTCGTGGTCCTCGTTATATATACGTACAAGTGTCGCTGTTGCATGGCACATGCTTAGCTTAGATAGAAGGCGTTCCAGTCAAATGGCTGTTTTTAGGCTGCATGCAATAGTGAACAATGCTGCGTTTCTTTACTCCTTATTGACGGCTCAGCGAAACCTGTCAGCATATAGCAGGGCTGCTGTTGAGTGTTTCTGTGAGGGCACTAGGATGCTTCTTGCACGGGCGTACTCTGCAAGTCGATAGTTCTTGGTAAGGTATAAAACTCACTCCAGCAAAGCTCTACACTACCTTGTCTCAAGGCAGAGATGGCCCCTTTTCAGTAAATGGTGTGGCTGCAGAAGGAAACAAAACTCATAACAATAGATTATGGCACCGACACAAAAGAAAAAAAAAAAACGGGGGAGAACAAAAGCGCCTCCGCAAAGCAGCAGCGGAAGAGGACACCGAGCACACTACTTCGTTAGCAGACGACGCGCGCTCAGGGACCAGTCATAAAATATCCAGACAGCCTTTTTTCACGTGTCCGACTTTTTTTTAAATGCGTGATAAGTTTTCCCGAGCCACGGGCACCCACATACGGCGAAAGTGAGACAAGCAACTCAAATCATCCACCGCTCTACAGCGCGAGAATGCGCAGCTAGGCAGCGCTGGCGCGTCATGTTTTCCAACCAAAACCAAATCGCCCACAGAGGGCGCTAGTTGCGCCTTTGTCGCGCATGCGCAGGAGCTTTTCCGCAAATGGTCCATTTATATAACTATATTGATAACGGTTAGTAATCCAGGTAACAACCTTGGTTTTTATTTCGAGACTACTTAGTTTTAGTGATAAACGATTATGGGGTACTTTATAAAAGACGCAGTATCTGTCACTCTTGTTCTGGGGACACCTGACCCGCGCCATAAAGGAAGGGAAGAAGGTGAGAGTGAAAGTTGAGAGGAAGAGGAGCCGCAGGGGAGGGCTTCAGAGTGATTTCGACCGCCTGGGGATCTCTAACGTGCATTAGTTATGGTTTTGATTCGTGTTGCTGCTGTTTGGCTACGGTTATTTTTCGGTATCATTTTCAGTGCAATGGGACGGCACGTGGGGAAAATACACGTGTCATCCCTTTTCGCTCCAAACGATTGTGAAAAATACAATTAACCAACATGCCCAGCCTTGAAATTCTTATGCGGTTCCTCTGATTGGCCGGATTGTAGCGACATTATGGAAATGACGTATTTCTCTCGGGCGTTTGGAATCAGGGGAGATGTTTGAGACATTCATTTGCGTTTTCTCAGCAATGCAGCCGATTTTCCTCGCAGTAAAAACAGTGGTAGTGTTCCCGGAGAACAATATAAACTTCTTTCTAAATTTGATATTTCTCTTCAGTGTCCCTTTAGTGGTGTGTCATTGTATAACCGAAGAGTTAGCGTGGCAGGCGTACGTTGTTTCCGTTGAAATCTTTCGCGGGCCCGCCTATGTGTTTGATTCCCCATACATGACTTTGTTTCAGCCTTGAGGTTTGTATAAATGCCAAAATTTATATGGCACTGCACTTTCGTTGCAAGAAACTGCACCCATCGCTCAAGCTTTCTTCAGCCATAGCATTCCACCGACTCTAGCTTCCTCCTCCGAGACCACCTTTTTTCTTTTCGGGACTCAATATTATTTCACATTAACCGGGGAGGATCACGTGACAAGGGCGACGTAGAACATACGTCACGTCTACGTATTGCAATCCTGGTTCTCCTTGCCCTCTCGGCATGCTTTATTTAAAAACTTTTCCCCTGCCTGTCCGACGGCCCGATGGTGTGAATCGTGAATGGGGGAGTGTGCGCGTCCTTGCACTCTGCACGCTTTTTCTTTCAAACTATTTTTCCGTGCCTTCCTGAGAACAGGTAAGGTGAATGGGAGAGTGGTAGCCTGGCGTACAGGAGGAAGCGTATGTGACGTGCCCCCCCAACCTTTTTCTTTTTTGTTTTTTTGTGCGCGTGCTAACCGGGGAAGCTGTGCGCGCGCTGAAAAGCTCACTACCCGTTGTTGTTGATTGCACATCCTTATTTTACCAATTTGCGCGGATTGCTCCCGCGCATCCTTGCGCGTGCGGCTCAGTACGCACCACCGGCGCAAGGACGTGGATCCAGCAGGTTTCTTTTTTTTTGGGGGCAAAAGTTTATTCCACTTGCTCGAGATGGGAAGCTTGGTGGCGAAAAGAAAAAAAAAAAATACGGGGGCGGCGAATGCGTTAATGAACATTGCGCTCCTTATACTCTGTTCATATTTTCTTGTAGGCTTTCACGCATTTCATTTCTCATTAGTGTTTCCTCGCTCACATTTGCTGAAAAACCGCTGAGGAACCTTAACTCGTTCTTCGCTGAGCCATTGTTAGTTATTTTCATTTTTACGTTGTTTTCATGACAGCCACCGCATGGCCTGCCCCTCCGCTCCACTACCTGGGCCTGGCTTTTCGCTCTAATACGAGGATTAAAACGAGAAAAAAATATTTTATCTCATCGCTCATTTTATATTCGCTGGTCCGCTTTGAATGTCATTGGAGTCCACGTCGAAATATGATAAGTTAATCGTTACTCCGTCATTCTATGTGTCAAGCATACTTTTTTTCCTGTTTTACTGACTAGAATTAATTTTGGCATATGTAATGCCCAAAAGTAATTTTCAACTTTAGTAGAGAAAAAACGAATAGTCTTTTTGCGCGAACTGATAGTTTCCTTTCATACTGAGAGACCGTGTACACAGTGCCACGCGCGGAGAGCAGTGTCAGAAATCTAGCTGCGAGCGCAGCTCGATGAGGTGGCACGCCTACGTGCCTACTTGCTATTTAATTTTCCTTTTTTTTTTTTTTTTTTTTTTTACGATGGCAAGTTGTCAAGCCGAGTTTCTGAAACGAAGCGGTAGCAAATTATTTTTAGGGGGAGGGAAGAAGAGCGCGATATCCCAGGTTGCCCATCTGCGGCAGTTAGGAAAGGAGGGGGAAAAAAAGATAAGGAGAACGAAAAGAGCATGCTGGAGAACCATAGCCCACAGTGTCGGAGCGCCCGTCGCTATGGTAAAAAAAAAAAATCGCCAAGGAAAAGCGTGTAGAGGGCAAGGATATGCCTACTCTCCCATTCTCCCTACCCGGTCATTAAACCGGCGGGGAAAAAAGTTCAGAAAGAAAAAGCGTGCTGAGGGGGCAAGGAGGACCAGATTGTCAATACGTAGCCGTGGCGTAGGTTCTACGTCACCTTTGTTGTCATGTGATCCTCCCCGTCTGACGTGCAAAAATTGAGTCCCTCCGCTACCACCTCCCTGCGGAACTAACATATACACACACTCATCGCCTCACTTCACACACCTTTTCATCACTCAGGGCCACATCCCCCAAATTTCCTCATTGCGGTGACTATCCCGAGCCGCGCACCTACTGGAGCTGACCCCACTCCTCTCGTCCTTTCCTTCCCAACTCCCCACCTTCCTTCTGTGGGAGCGGCTGGCTCCGTCGTCCGATCGGGTGGACCAGCTCTTCAGCGCATCGGTTGCCTAGTCGGTTGTACGGGAAATCGAAGTGTTGGATTGAACACGTTGCCGACTCCGCCTCGTTTTAAAGAATGCCCTTAAACTCAAAACTTAACTCTTTTCAGGATATTTTCCTTTCCGACTACCACACGGACTAGAAGGATAAACATGAATTATACTTCGCTGGCACTTGATGGTAGTCTTAATTTTTATTTAATAGCTGCAGGGCCACTGCTGAGGACATCACGCTGCCTACATATCGTAGAAGAGAATCTCGATGGCGTAGGAATATCTCGTTGCCATGGGAGCCGATCTGTCATCAGGAGGCCTTCCTTGTTCGTAAGGTCCAGTACAAGCGAAAAACGCAAAAAATGAAATCGCATTTCCAGCGTTCAAAACACAAAGCGACCAGGTAAAACTAAACTGGAACTAGCAGAAAGTAAAAAAAATAAACAATTGTGCGACCAATCCTAAACCCGACGAAGGCAGTCCTTATGTAAATAACTAGGAAAAAAAATTGCAGGATTGCTCTTAAAATTGCTTAAGAGCTGGAAGTGCGAAAGCCTTTCTCTCTTCCGTTCATTTGCTGCCCCCTGCCGCACGAGACTGCTGTGCGATGCGTTTTGTGTCAATCTCGCTAGATGGCGCAACACATCTGATTGGAGTAAGATTGGAGTACAGTCCATTGATTGGAGAGGGGCTGAGAGGGGCCGGGGGTTAGTGACTTTAGACGGGGTATTCATTGGCTTCGTTTTATTTTGAATTAGTATGCGCAAATTTGGACTCTTTCGTTGTCCTCCGTAACCTATACTTTGGGACAGGGTTGTTGAATTTTCGTTTATTTTTATCTTCTTTTCTTACTGTCGCTGTTGTTTTCCTCAGTGTCCTTCGGCGGCGTTCTCAGGCAGTCCGCGTGGCGTAGTGGTTTGCGCACTCGAGCGGAAGGATAGTGGTTTGATTCGGGGCGGTGACACGATTCTTTTTTCGTCGTATACGCACATATTTTTGGCCAACACTACCTGTCCACACCGCTCGTGAGCCAGTAAAGATTTTCGCCTTAAACAAATTTCAAGAGTTCAACGCTGCTGAACCAAATATTGAGCGAAGGCATTAGCTGCGGGCGACCGAGCGTTCTTCTCTTTTTCTTCTTCCTCAGCCCACATATAAAGCCCCTCTTTAACCAAGCCGCATGAACGTGCCTTAGTGGCCTATAGGGGTAACGTGAATGCCAGGGTTCTAGCAGGCTGATTCTGACATAACCGTCCCATGTGAAACGAGAGACCCAAGTTGGCAGCTCCTGCCAACTGAGCCGCGGCTCCGACCGCGCCACGCCGACCGCTTGAGGTGGGAGCCCATCTCGCTTTTATGCCACGTGGGGTGTGACGTCACGCGCTGCGCCACGGCTTCGACCGCGCTACGCCGACCGCTTGAGTTGGTAGCCCAGCTCTCACCCTAGTGTCACGTGGGGTGTGACGTCACAGCGTCACGTGGGTAAGACGTGGCTACCGCCGCGCTACGCTGAAGGCTCGAAACCTAGAGTAGTATTGCTTTCGCAATAAAAGTGCCTTGAAATTTTCCTGTAACATAAGTAATCAAGTGATCCAAAAGGCAGTGCAACATAAGTACTTGTGCCTCATATATATCCCCGACGACTTTCGCCGAAACACTCATGAGCTCGAAAGCACTCTGAAGCCTTAAGCGGAATATATATATCAAGGCGCGCAAAACGTGACCATCTGGTCGCTTCTACATTGTCTTTTTCTCCCGAGTTATAGGCATCCGAAATACTTGCATTATCGGATTTATTTAGACACGTGTTATTGTCGGAATGTGCATTTTCCTTGTGCTGTGTGTTCAGTGTAAATGTTCTGTATGCCCACCTGCTTGGGCCCCGTAAGGGGTCCTGCAGTATTGTAAATAAATAAATAAATAAATAAATAAATAAATAAATAAATAAATAAATAAATCACGCAACTCATAAAATAAAATGCCTGGAATATGAAACATTGATTATACCGGTCATGAATACGCGAATCGTGAACAAAGCTCGATGGGCTAAAAGTGCTTGCACATCTAGTTGCAAGTACTTGCACACATATACATAATCCGGTTAGCATCGGCAGATCGGAATTTTTTAAAATTCCTTCAATCAAGACAGCATGGCTGCGGCATTATATATGTTTATTGCAGCTCATCCTCCTCGCACTGAATTTTTTTTTTGTTAAAGAGCGATTGCTAGGTGGAAGTTCTAACCTAACTGTCGTGTAGTACGCATCCGTCTAAGCCTTCATGACAACCATCACAGACGATCTTAATGTTTTTCCCAGCTAACGAGTCTGTTGAATTTTCGAGTGCATTCAGCGTTGTATACCCGTTATATATAACCTTTTCAGTTCAGTTCAGTTTTATTGCTTAAAGGCCTCCTTTTCATTTGGTTCATTGTGTGCTGACAGCTAATATTTTTGTATTGAACTCCAAGCGTTGTTAACAGCATGTGATATTTTTTTTTTTAATGCCTCTATTAGGATGCATTGCTTGTTTTCGTACATTTTTCTTTTTGTTTCCACTGCTGTAAGATCTCAACAAAGGGCTGGCAGTATCAATAAATATTTAAAAAAAAATGGCGAGCGGCGTCTTTACATGTCATAACGAGACTCCGCCGTATGCGATTAGTTAAAAAAAGTTACATTAATTACTTTCTCGCGCAAGCAGGTTGGTGTTGGGCCTTTGCATCTTTTTTCGTGTCGCCAGCCGCTTTCTCATCTAACCCCGAATAGATTGCTCTGGCGTTATCATCCCGCTAAGCAAACAGTCATAGACACCCTGAGAGATGTGCCTTGGCGCTGTTGTGTAGCAGTAATAGTTGTCAATCTCTTTCGAGTTTCTTGAACTGTGGTTAAACGCCGCCCAACGGGGCGGGTATGAAGTGTTTTCTCGGCCGTCGATTGAGGGCTCCGAAAGGGAGTTGCCGCTTGCAAAAGCAGCTTGTGATGGTGGTAGCTTTCCAGCCTCTTTTTCTTAGTTCTTTCTCACCGCATCAATGCGAACGCTGTCATTGGTGGCAGCCCGTGGTGTCGCTGTGGAAAAATAACGGGTATCTGTCTGGCCGGCTATGTTACTCATGGTGCACACCGTCCGGCAAGGTACCTATCACGCAGAGTACCTCAGTGCGGCGTCACCTCTTCTATATCACTCCCCCCCCCCCCCCCCCCTAAAAGTAAATAAATAAATAAAAATAAAAGCCTGTCAATTGGGAGCCATTTGAGGTCAGGTGCGGCCGACAGTTGGGAGCCGTTTGGCACCTTTTCGACTGGAGGGAACGGTTTGTTCACCTGTCAATGCTGGATATGTAAAAGGCTATATGTGCTGGCCAGGTTATAACACGGAGAAGTGCGTCCTACTTATTCCCCCCAGGAGGGCAGGAGCACCGCACGGTTCACAAGACGTTTACCCGCGCGGGAATCGTTCATACATATCGGAAGCAGGATTCCCTCCTCCTAGACCTTCAATGCGCTCCTCTGTACTTCTGTTTGTTACAACGATAGTGTGCACTGCGACGTAGATCTGCCAGGTCACAGATCTCTGCCTGTAATTCTCGTGCATAATTAACACCTAAATGTCGTTGCAGTGCAGCGTCGCCGCTAGAATGGTCGCGAGGACAAACTCACAACCTTAACCTTAACTGTGATGAGGAGCAAGCTATAGGAAATGTTAGGACTGGGGTCCCGCGATACCTTCATGACATCTCCATGAGTCGTGGCGGGTAACAAAGGGGCTCGACCGGAGAAAGAGTCTTCGCATAAGGCCGACTTGGGGGACGACTTCCGGCTTGACTCTACGGAACCCGAAAATCCGCTTGCCCCGTGGCTTTGCACAGCCCTGCCGTCGCGCCGCCGGCCTCCCCGAGATTAGAATCCACCGAAAGCCACATTCACATGCGCTCTAGTGTGGCGGTGCCACGCGGAGCCGGAGCCGTAGCTCTGCAGGGGAGTTTGCGTTGCGGGTTTCGCGTTACGACCAAAGGAGAGCTCTTCGTAGTGGCAGCGTGGTTGGTTGGTAATTGGAGTCTTGTGGGAGCTTTACACGTTTCCATTTCGATCTCACGGATTTTCGAGGAAGAAAAAAACAAACAAAGCTTGGCAGAAAGATAGGTGTCGGTACCTCGGTTGAGTATGAACTCAAATTACGTTCACCCATGCATTTTCTTCTTAGGCGACGTGACTCAGCAACGTTTACCGTTCTGTGTCGGACTCTGTTTGACTAGCAGTGCGGTTCGGGCAAAACAATAGGCCGGGTGAAGGCAGGGCCCGTCACAGCGCAACCGAATGGGAGGACGGGTTCCACAAAGAATCCGGCTCGGGCCTTCTTAGAAGGAGGAGGGGTCCCGAGAGGATTCACAACGTTACTGGCGAGGAAAGAAAGAAAACGAAAGTAAGCAAGCAGTCCGGGTTTCCCGGCCGGGACGCGGCCCGTTTTGGCAGGCCGTGCGAGCGCGGCGGTAGCATCGATCGCGGCGCCGCGTGCTGTCGAGGAGACGGTCCCCCGCGCTCGCTGCTTGCGCCCCGTGAGTAGCAGCTGCCGCCGCAGCCGCCGTGGCGTGTGCCGTCGTCGTCCCGCTAGGCCCCTCTGCCGCTGCCCGGGGAAAAAAAGTGTGGCAGAGCCCCATGCTCGCGGAGGAGTGCCGCTCGCCGTGGAGCCCGAGTCGTGGTCGGCGCCGCAGCGGCGGCAGCAGCAGCAGCTAGCGATACGACGCGTTGTGGTGGTGCGCGCGATGATGCCGCCCTGTGCCGGGAGGCCACCGCCGCCCCTGGCCCTGGTCTCACCGCTCGGGCCGTGGCTTCTGCAGGCCGGCCTGGGATACATGCCGCCGCTGCCGCACTTCAGGCGGGAGCCGCAGCACTTTCGGTGAGACGACTTCGGCCCTGCCGCAACAGCCGCTGCGCTGCGCGTGCTGTAATGTTTCGCCCAACGACCGATCGAAGCGGCTTTATCTGCCATCGGCCGAGATAAGTGGCCGGCTGATTAGAAGTCGGGCGCGCCCCGTCTGCCCACTGTGTAGCGATCAATCCGTGTCCGCGGACTTCCGAGTGGTCCTGGTTGTTTGCGGCTCCTTCATTGGAGCAGCGGCTCGTCAATAAGCGCGCGCTCGATTTTCCTTTAGGCGGCGAACGCTTGCGAGATCCCGGAAGAAATCGAAACTTCCGCGATGCGCGAGCAAATCGCACGCACCGAATGCAGAGTGCGCCGCGTTGTATTGCAAAGAACACTTTTATTGTGCGCAAAAAAAAAAAAAAATGCGTTGGTTCTCGGCGCGCAGTCAAATTGCCTTGTCTCTCCGTCTCTACGCACGTAGTCACGGCGATAGTTGTGTGCCGATGTGAAAAAGCGGTCGATACTGTTTCTTCCTTTTTTTTTTTTTTCGCTCGCTTTTCACCCCTTTGCCGGCGACGCGCATGTAAGTGTCCGGTTTCGCTCCATGCGGTCGCCGTTACCGTAAATATAGAGGCTAGGAGGGAGGAGCGGGGTCGAGTGTGCAGCCGTCGCCTTTTTGACCCCCCATTACTCCCCGCGCCGGCCGGTTCCGCTAGCGCTCTCAGTTTTGCGGTATGTTACGCTTGTGCTCACCGCCGTGCTGGACGGTAATCGATGCCGTGACAGCTGCAACGGCGGGTGTTTTGCCGGTACGCGTTGGCCGCGTGATGTGTAGGGATGGGACAGCCAAAGCGCGCTCTCCCTGAAAGCGCGTAATCTTCGCCCGATGGATGGAGGGTTTAGGCTGCAGAAGCTGTCACACTTTGGACTGAACGGGAACACATCGAATAGAATTGGCTAATAAAAGAAGAAAAAAGACTGCCCGGGCCGAAAGTCAGCCCAGTGAGACCTGGGGATGAGTGTAATGAGCGAAGCGGACGAGCAGCCCAGCTGGAGATTGCAGGTTGCCTATCTGTGATGTAGCGCCGTGCCGCCAGAAATAAATAAATAAATAATAATAATAATGATGAAAAAGACCTACCATTCATTTAGCGTAGCGTTGGCGACTGTTTTGCAACGATCCTTTACCGGTACATCGATATTCTGTTGTCGTTGGTCAACGATGCCGTTAAATTCCTCATCCGGCTGTAAGTATAGCTTTATTTGTTACCGGCAGCGGTAACCGTTTATGGAGAGGCAAGAAAACGGGGAAAAGGCCACAGCGCAAGCCGCATGGGGCATGCGTTGTGTGTCCGGAAGCTCCAAGGCGGTGTTTGTATGTTTCGCCTCATTAATGACTGGGCTGCCGTGCACATTGCGCTGAATGAAATGGGAGCCCGGTTGGCACGCGGGTGACTATCGGTTTCTTTCGGTATGTTTTGCTTTGAGATTGCTTCTTCACACCTGTCCATGCTACGATGCAGAATCGGAAGGGGGAAAATATGGCTATTCACTGAGAGTTTCTGCACAGCCTTCTGTGTCGCAAAAATGGCCGATAAAAAGAAGAAAAGTAATTTGGTCAGCGGCACAATGCTCCGTTCTTTCGTTTCTCTTTTGTTGCGAGTAGGCGTCGCCCTGAAGCCGCACAGAGGTCCGCGAGACTTCAGTGGGAACTCACGGCGGGAGAGGTACGGGGGGCCCGCGAAGGAGGTCAATGGCACTCTCTTCAGAAAGCTCCCCTAGTTTGGGCAGGCCGGGAGGGCGGATGGTGGGGTCGGGGGAAGCCGCACTCATGCTGTTCGAGGTTTCGCGTAACGTTCTGTCGCAGCCGCGCCTCGATTTCGAGACGGTACAGGAAGGAAAGAAAAAAAAAAAAACATGAATGGGAAAGGAGGTAGGAGAGGGGGTGTTTCACGATCCGCGCGCCAGGACGGACAGCAGCTGTTTCCGCACCGTGCGCCGACAGCTGGCCGCTTGGCCGACCGGAAGAGTGCGCGTTGCTGTCTGCAGCCGCTGCTACCGTGCCTCTCCCGGAGTCTACCGGCCTCGGGCCTCATAGGTCTCGCGCAAGCTTGCTCTGGAGTGCTCGCGAGTGCAACCGGTGTTGAGAACGACGAGGTGCTCTAGGACTGGCTGCCCTCCAGAGTCGCGCGTCGTTCAGCTTTCCCCTTGTGCCGTTCCTGAGTGCGACTTTCACCGCTTCTGCGGGGAGCGCCGGCGCGGGAACGTTCACCGTGCAGAGGTTATCGCCCGCGTCATACAGCGTGCTGTGTGGTCGCGCCCGCGTTCCGTCCCATCTTGTGTATTCCGAAACTTTATCTCGTTTTTCTGGAGGCTACAGGGATGACTTTACCACTGTAAGTCTTCTGGAGTGATCTGAAGCGACTCGCTACTTTGGCGCCACAGAGGTCATTGTTTGGATGTCTTCTTTGTTGGAAGGTCCCCTGTGTTACTGCTGAGCTTCGGTGCTTCTCGAATGCTTGCCTCTGCTCTGCCTCGACTTTCTGCTGCGTTTGGGTGTATGAAATGCTTGTGGTATTAGATTGTTTTGTCTGACTCATCATCTTGCAAGTTGCCGCAGATTGTATTGCATCTTGCCCTGACATGCTTTTGTCTTCGAGTGCCCTGGGCATACGGCATCCGCAGTTGAAGTAGATCTCGCATGAGTTGAAAAAAAAAAAATAATTGGTCTACAGGAAAGGAAAGGCACAGTATCTGTTACACTTCTCCGCGGACAGTTGAACTGCGCGCCCCATAAGGAAAGGGGGGAGGAAGGTGGGAGTAAAAGCGGGGCGACAGAGGGAGGTGCCATAATGGAGGACTTCGGAGTAATTTCGATCACCTGGGGATCTTTAACGTGCACTAACATCACACAGCACGCGGATGGCTCTCCGTTTCGGCTCCATCGAAATGCAGCTACCGGCAATCGGGTTCGAACCCGGGGACTCTGAACAGTGGTCGGGCATCTTAACCACTGCGCCACCGCCGCGGGGCTTAAGATTGCAAATGCTGGTCCGTGTACATAGGCACGAATGGAGGTGGGGAAATGGGGCACATGACATTGCTCCCCGCTGCTCACAAGACATGGGCAGGCTCTACCATTAATTTTGGATCCCCTTATGCAGAGACCTGTACATAGGCTGTGCACACCTGTATAAGCTATAGCAACAGTTACGGAAAGGTTTTCTTTTTATGCTTACATTGACCAGGTTTGTGGTACTCAGCACTGTTCCCTCAGTGACCCAGTTATGCTAGAGTGCTGTTGAGCTGTTTCAAAGGTGGCAGTTTTGCTCAGCTTTGTTTTTCCTTTGCATTCTCTGTGCGAAAATGAGTCAGAGATTTAAAAGCTTACTAGGCTAAACTTCTCCACGAGCCAAGTGATCCATGTCTTCAACTACATCATTTTGCATGACAACTTCTCCTAAAAGTTTATTTTTACTGCACACATATGAGGCTTTCATCACGTAGCCCACCAGTTCATGTGAAGCTTGTGGTGGCAGCTAGATCTTCAGTGTGGGTGTTAGCAGTGTATGCGATGGTGCTAGGTGGTAAATGCGTTTGATGCTTGAAGTACAAATGATCAATGGTAGAAAGAGCACAGTCCAAAAAGGCACTGAGGTTAGTCACATTACCACTGAACAAAGAGGTAACGGTGCTTCAAGTTGTTAAGCACATGCAGAGATAATTCCGAGAATAGAGCAAGTAGTTTTTTAATGTGCCACCAGAAAACGGAAGCCTTTGCTCTCGGTTACCAAGTTACTTTTAATGAAACCTTCTTGGCCTAGCAGTCACGCTTACATATTTTTCGAGGACGAAACCTGATTGAGATTTGAAGGACTTTTTGCGGCCCAGGGATCCACCCTGGCAGTGAGAGTTAAAGCAACTAAGAGCTGTTAAGTAATTTTGATTGCCTAAGCTTCTGCAATGTACACTGAAAATGCAGTATACAGACTTCGTGCTTGGCAGCAGAGTGTCATAGGTACCGAGTTACCATGGTGTATACGTGATACGTTTTGGTGTCCCTTGGCGATGCACTAAACCTGTGCTCTATGAAAGCTTTCAGAAACAGAGCAACGTTTGATATGCGCTGCCCTCTTCCAGGTGCTTAGCTGCGGCGGTGCCTCCGCGCCTGCTCCTGTGCTGCGAGGGCCGAGTGGTGCCGTGGCTGCAGCCGCAGCAACATGGCCCTGCCTGCCCAACCAAGGCGCTGAGGCTCGGCCCCAGTGCGCTCTGGAGGAGACAGCAGCGCCGGCACCGACACCACCACAGGGGCGCCGCCATGGGGCAGAAGGTCACCACCGGCCTCAAGGTGAGATCTGGCGTGAACTCTGCTCACCGGGAGACATCAGAGGTTGCTTTGGTCATTAACTGTGGTTGAACCTGGGATCACAAATGGAGACAACGTGTGCTTGCATGCACAGCTCTTGTTGTGCTCGCAGCCTGTGCTCAGATTGTACCAACTAGATACACTGTGCAGTGAGAGATCCTTAATTGATTAACTCTCAATATAGGCACAGTTTCAGTTGTGTGTAAGTACTGCTTGTTTGCACAAACAGTTTCAGGAATAGACATCAAGCCTTAACTTCACTTTTTCCCCATTGCTTATGAACACAGTCCAGTTAAAGAGATTCTTATGCAGTTCCCAAAGTGGCAACAATTCTAGCAGTTTATCTTGAGGCAGCCCATTAATTTTTTTTTCTCTACTCTCATAATGCATGATTGTTCATCATGTGATTGCCATTTCCCATGTGTGAAGAGGGTGGAACCATGCATCTGTAGGTGCAAGGCTCCTGTTGAGCATTGCTACGTCTTTTGGTCTGAGGTATTCTGCTCTAGCTGAGGTTGTACATAGCTTCCTCTTGTGCTGAATTCTGTGTGACCAGTGACAAAACAAAATTGGTATTTAGCTGGGTAGTATTCTCACCCACAAATTCGAATATCCCCTTGCTCGGCTCATTATTTAGAACATGGCTTTGAAGACGATAAATGTAACGGCATTAAAGGTAAAATTGATGAGTCTAGAAAACTGATGGCTGCGTCACTCTTGGAATGCTATTTTACAATAATAAAAGGAGCAGCTCAAGCATAGAAACAACAGGAGCAACACAATGACTATACTACTGTCTACATGCTGCTTGGCTCTACAGGGTAAACAAGAATGTATATGAAGCTTGAAAACAACTAGTTAGGGATAACCTACTGTACTAGTTCAGGATAAGAAATCAGCAGATGCATATGATGTTTGAAAACAGCTAGTTAGGGATAACTCATTGTACTAGTTCAGGATAAGAAATCAGCAGATGTATATGATTTTTGAAAACAGCTAGTTAGGGATAACTCATCGTACTAGTTCAGTATAATAAATCAGCAAAACCCAGAAAAGACTTCCTTGTGGAGAAAATAGCATATTGTGAGCGCAACGCGTGAACTTTCACCTCTTTCATCTGTATAGATCCATCATCATTATCATTATCATCGCTGACTGCTGCTCGGAGCGTCGCGCGCTGTGTGCCAGCTGGCTCTGGAATAGAACAGACGTTTTGTGCAAGTGCTGTCTCACAAGTGGCGGAGGTGCGATTCGTATTCCCCACCTCTCGCTTTAGACCCGCCTACCGTTCTCCCTGGAGCTCCGTTCAGGCCTTCGCTTGCGTCCACGGTCCTGTGCTATGGATGAGGGCAACGGTGCTCGCTCACCCCCGGCGTCTCCTCCTCCTACTGCGGCTGCCCCTGCCTGGACTGTCACCAGCCGCCAGCGCGATCCCCAAATCTTTGCTGGCCTTCGCGGTGAAGATGTCGACGACTGGCTCGACAACTACAACAGGGTCAGTGCATTTAACCGCTGGGATGACGCTCATAAACTGCTAAACGTCGTCTTCTACTTGGCTGACGTCGCCAAAACCTGGTTCCTCAATCACGAGGATGACATCGCTGACTGGCCTACATTCACGGACCAGCTAAAGAAAATTTTCGGCACTCCGGCTGGTCGCTCAGAGCAGGCAAAGAAAAAACTTGAAGCTCGTCTCCAGCAGCCCGGCGAGTCCTATACGTCGTACATCGAGGACGTTTTGGCCCTTTGTCGCCGTGTCGACGCTGCTATGCCTGAATCTGAGCGTGTTCGCCACTTAATTAAGGGCATCAACACTGCTGCTATCAATGCCTTCGTGTTTAAAAACCCGTCGTCCGTATCTGACATCACATCCACATGTCAACGTCTGGACCAGCTACAGTCCTGCCGCCTCGTGCAAGACCCCAGTGATGGTGGCTCCCTCATAGATGGAAATTTGCGGTCCCTAATCCGCACCATGATCCGGGAGGAGCTCTACGGCCTCACCAACCCCTCTGCAGTATCTCCAACTCTTCCGCCAGCAACGGTGAATTTGCGCAGCATCATCAAAGATGAACTGACGAATTTCAACTGCACTGTGGCACCTGCCCCACCTCCCACTGCCTCCCAACCTCCCTCGCCGCCTCCCAACGCCCCCCAACATTCCTTGCCAACCTATGCCGAGATTACTTCACGGCAACCCACTCCGCCTTCCCCGACTTGTTCGGCACCCGTGTGCGGTCACGTCGCGGCAATGGCACCATATCCTACAGTGCATCGTCCTGTTACAGCCTGGCGCCCCTCCCGCCCTGTGTGCTACTATTGTGGGATACGTGGCCACATTGCCCGTGTCTGTCGCCGCCGCCAACAAGACGAGCAACGGGGTTATGCTCCCTTTGAACGTGCCCGCGTGCGCCAGCCTGATGATTCTGCACTGCCCTACTCAGACTTTTACCGGCGTTCTTCCTCTCCTCCGAATTCCACCAATGTTTCACGGCCCTCGCGTCCTTCGCGACGCCGATCCCCTTCGCCTTTTCGCCGCACCTCACCGCTTCGTCCTGCCTCGCAACCCTTCCAACCTATAACGGAAAACTAACCGAAGCAGTTTTTGGAGGGAAAGCTGCTTCGAGTTCGAAATCTACAATTCCTCCTGGGCGACCGTCGAATATGTTAGTAGTGATTGTTGAAGGATTGTACGTTGAGGCCCTCATCGACACCGGCGCCGCTTATTCCGTCATGCATTTCTCTCTGTGTTCTCATCTGCGCAAAGTTATAACGCCATACATCGGTCCGCCACTTCGTGGAGCTAATGGAACTCTTATGAAACCCACCGGCCAATGCACAGCACGTGTCCTCATCGATAACCAGCGGCATCATATTGAATTTATTGTGCTCCCCACGTGCGTTCATCTCATGATCTTGGGGTGGGATTTCTTATCGTCGGCGTCCGCCCTCATCTCTTGCCGTGAGCGCCTTATTCATCTTGCGGACCCCGATACATTACCGACTTCTGATTGTTCACCACCACACGTGTTCGCAGCAGTTGATTTCGTTTTGCCCCCAGGACGCGAGCAGCTAATCATCGTGGCATTGGACTACCCTCTCGATGGCGAAGCCTTCGTTATGCCCGCTCCTCGGTGGACCTCCGACGGCCTAGCTCTTGCCTCGTGCCTCACCTCCTTCACCCGCGGTTGCGCGGTCGTTGCGGCCCTTAATACAACTCTCCAGCCGTTCTTACTGCCCAGAGGAGCCACAGTTGGGTTTATTTTTGACTGCGATCCCGTTCCCCTCAACACACTTTCCAGCGCACCACCGCCTCCTGCCAAGCCTCAATTTCCGGCATCCTCTGCGCTCGCAGCCGCCATCAGCCCTGACCTTACATCCGAGCAGTCCACAGCTCTGCTAGACGTCCTCCTGCGGCACCGAGAGTCTTTTGATGTGTGCGCCTCAGCGTTGGGGAAGACCTCCGTCACCTCTCATCGCATAGAGACGGACGGCTCTGCTATTGTTCGACGAAGGCCGTATCGCGTTTCAGCAGCAGAACGCAAAATCATTGAGGAGCAAGTTGCTGACATGCTTGCTCGAAATGTCATCCGACCATCCACGAGCTCTTGGTCCTCACCTGTGGTCCTCGTTCGCAAAAAAGATGGCTCAGTCCGCTTCTGCGTGGATTACCGGGCACTTAACAAGATCACGCGCAAGGATGTTTACCCTTTGCCTCGTATTGATGACGCATTAGACTGTCTTCAAGGCGCTGAGTATTTCTCCAGTCTCGATCTCCGCTCGGGATACTGGCAAATTCCTATGCACGATGCAGACAAGGACAAGACTGCCTTTTCTACCCCCGACGGTCTCTACGAATTTAACGTGATGCCTTTCGGACTCTGCAATGCGCCGGCCACCTTTGAGCGCATGATTGATACCGTGCTTCGCGGCATGAAATGGAAAACATGCCTATGTTATCTCGACGACATCATTGTCTTCTCGTCAAACTTCACTCAGCACTTGCAGCGTCTCACTGATGTCCTCACGTCCCTTGCCCAGGCGGGGCTTCAGCTGAATACCAAGAAGTGCCACTTTGCCAGTAAGACCATCAAAGTACTCGGCCATGTCGTCAGTAAGGCAGGAATCCAGCCTGATCCCGAAAAAATTACGGCTGTCGTTAATTTTCCTCGGCCCCAACGTCAGAAAGATCTTCGCAGCTTCCTTGGCTTAGCCTCCTACTTCCGCCGTTTTATTCGGAACTTTGCAACAATTGCTGCCCCGCTACACAAGCTCGTGTCTTCCCAAGTGGTTTACACCTGGTCCACTGAATGTGAAGACGCCTTCAAAGCTCTCAAGCAGGCACTCACTTCCACCCCTGTGCTTCGCCATTTTGACGCTGACGCGCCCACCATACTTCACACAGACGCCAGTGGCCACGGTATTGGCGCGGTTCTCTTGCAACGCAACGCAGTGTCTGAAGAGCAAGTCGTCGCATACGCCAGTCGTACGCTTACTGCAGCTGAGCGTAATTATACTATTACCGAACAAGAGTGCCTCGCTGTTGTTTGGTCGGTTCAAAAATTTCGACCTTATTTGTATGGCCGCCACTTCACCATTGTCACAGACCATCACGCACTCTGTTGGCTGTCATCGCTGAAGAACTTATCTGGTCGACTGGGTCGCTGGGTACTACGTCTTCAAGAATACACCTTCACCATCACTTATAAATCTGGGCGAAAACACCTCGACGCTGACGCCCTCTCCCGCTGCCCATTGCTACCTACTGACGCGGCCCCACATACGGTCTCCTCTCCCTGCTGCCATCCCAGTCAGCCTTCTTCTGGCCACCTGAATGTTGCACCCATCACTACAGCTCCACTCGAGAACAATGCTGATTTCTCGTCCCTGCAGCTGACTGACCCTTACTGCCGCACAATCATCGCTCGCCTCCGTGGAGAATCAGTTGTCCCAAACAGTCGCTTGCGCCGTCAGCTTCGTCGGTTTCGATTTCACCATGGAACACTTTACCGCGACGTTTATCACCCTACGGGTCAACGCTGGGTACCCGTTGCCCCTCGCTCCCTTCGTTTTAAAATTATGGAGGCTTACCACGACGACCCCACTGCTGGACATTTAGGCCACTTTAAAACTTACGACCGTATCAAGAGCCGCTACTTCTGGCCTGGGCTTTCTGCCAGCGTCGCCAAATACATTTCATCATGTCCGTCTTGCCAGCATCGCAAGCGTTCAACATCCCCTCCTGCTGGCCTACTGCAACCTCTACCTTGCCCATCTGTGCCTTTTGACACGGTCGCCATTGACTTATTTGGTCCTCTCCCTTTGACGTCAGACGGCAACCGTTTTGTTGTCACTGCCATCGACCATCTAACGCGGTACGCTGAAACCGCACCTCTTCGCTCCGGTGCCGCCTCTGAAGTCGCCGATTTTTTCCTGCGTGCGATAGTTTTGCGTCATGGTGCTCCTCGTATTCTCATTAGCGACCGTGGAAAGACATTTCTTTCTCAAGTCCTTGAGGAAGTACTGCGCGCAGCCAACACCGTCCATAAGACTTCTTCTAGCTACCACCCTCAGACCAACGGACTCATCGAGCGGTTTCATCGCACTTTGTCCGACATGATATCCATGTATATCGCTCCTGATCACCGGAACTGGGACAACGTTTTACCTTTCGTCACCTACGCCTACAATTCCGCTGTTCAGCGCACTACTGGTTATAGCCCTTTCTTTTTAGTTTATGGCCGTCAACCATCGACAGTACTGGACACTACTTTCTTCTCTGCTCCCTCTACGTCTGAATCTCTGGGCGAAGAGTTTGCCACTCGTATGGCCCAGTGTCGCCAACTTGCCCGTTTGAACACTGAAGATGCTCAACAGGAACGCAAAGCCCTGTATGATCAACGCCATCGAACTCCCTGCTTTTACCCCGGTGATGAAGTTCTCCTGTGGACACCAATCCGCATTCCTGGCCTATGTGAGAAGTTTATCCATCGTTACATTGGCCCTTATACAGTACTCCAACAAACGTCTCCGGTGAACTATCGCGTTATTCCCTCGCACACCGTCGCAGATCGACGTCGTCGCTCCGAAGAGATCGTCCACGCCTCGCGCATGAAGCCCTATGCCCGTCGTCCCTCATCCCTGTAATCAGCGACCAGGGTGGCCGCTCTTTTGTCGGGGGGATTTGTGTGAGCGCAACGCGTGAACTTTCACCTCTTTCATCTGTATAGATCCATCATCATTATCATTATCATCGCTGACTGCTGCTCGGAGCGTCGCGCGCTGTGTGCCAGCTGGCTCTGGAATAGAACAGACGTTTTGTGCAAGTGCTGTCTCACAATATATATATCCGGTATTTGTAGTAACTACCCCATATCCATGGATAATGAGGGTGCCACATTCTCGGTGAAGCAGAGAGCCTCTTATAATGTTTATGAGAAATAACTGTAGCATTACTCTGAACATCATGTTTTTTAGTCATTAGTTTATTGATGCTTAATTTATGGAACGGAAAGCGTGACAGTGGTAGAAAGGGCTGCGTGGCGTTACAAGTTTCCATGGGCATTTGTTCACTTGATGTGGTTTATTGGTGGTACCATAAATCTTTCAACGTGGAGATGATACCTAGAAAAATGATTACATGCAGTTCTTACCTTCAGCACACTCTATGGCTTCTTCTGAAAGGGCCATTGTCCAGGGTATGACTTTAAGCAAATCAGGTATTGCTTTGATCAGGTACTGGAGATAGGCTGTGCAAAGGGCTACAGCGATAAAGCGCTGCAAATACAAATCGGAGCTCTCTCATTCTCCCCTCCGGGAAACCAGCTTCCCCGTTCTCTACGAGCCGCTAGGCTGACGTCGGAGGAGGGACGACCTCCATTGGTCTGTCTCGCTGACTGATGGGTGAAGGATGGGCATACACGGCTAATTCTGTGTGCCGCTCGCTGCGCGCGTTTCCCTCGGCATGGCTGTACCGAATGCAATGAATGCAGCGGCGCGTGTTTCCTCGCCCATTTCGTTTTCGCACACGCAAAGTGCCATGCCCCACCTCCTACCAAATGCGGAGAAGAAAGGGGAATTTGGCTTGCAGAGGCTAGACAACTGGGCAGGAGAGTGAAAAATCTTTGCAATGGAACGGGAGGAGAGAAACACAACAGAATCGGATGATTGCGGTGGAAAAAGAGAGAAGGGAGCGGTTGCGTTACGTCAGTATACCTGCCAACCCTCCCAGTTTGCCGGGGAGACTCCCGATCGTTAACTGAACTTTCCAGTTGTGCATCCATAGCCCTATATATACCGATAAGTCGCCTCTGCCCGTGCGAGAATAGGTTTTGTGAAACTGGTGCCGCGGAATCTGCATTGTAATCTCCAGCAATACCATCAGCAGCCACACTATCGCCAATATAGTTTGTTAACCAACCAATTAAAGCCAAATCGAACGAAAGCTAAAGCATTCGTGGCTAGTTGCATTTGATGTTTCCTGTTTCAGCTGCCTGTGTGTATATTTAGGGTTAGGTAGGCCGCCTGTGTGCGGTGTACAGTGTAAAGTTATAAATCTCGCGTGCTTGAAGTCATGCACTATGAAAGCCTGAGAAGAGACATTTGCACAAGTTTTTGTGATATTGTACTTTTTAATTTCCATACTTTGTGACCTTGAGAAAAGGCACATTTTACACAATTTGTGAGTGCGACATCAGCGTGCATTTTATGGATGGTAGGAGAGTTGATTTGAAACTGAAACTAGAACTGAATTTCCCTCATCGATTTGCAACACAACTCTTCAATGTCTGCTGCTGGGGAAGGGACATCAGTCGTCGCATGTTTTGAACAAAGCTACACTGACAGATTCTTGAAACATTAATTGCGAACTGCCCCACGCTCCTTTGGTGCGAATAAAAAAAACTGATCTAGCCTTGTTGCCAGGTGTGCATAACCTGCATAGACATGAGCATAGTGGCTGGAAAAACGACCGTATTTGGTCATAAAAAGATTTAAAGCTGTCTTGGATGCCGCACAGGGTTGTTAGAATCATCCTAGCTGCACCAACTTCAAGCACTGTACTGCAGGCGGGGCAGCTTCTTCCGCTTCCTGTTTATGACGTCATTGCACCGAGCTTGGCGTCAGAATGGAAACAGGGTAGTGCAGGAGACTAATTTAGTCTTTTAATTGTGAGAATTTCGTTTGAAAAGACAGGTTTCTGCATCATGAAATGTGGAGATAAATGTGAGACGACCTAGTTGGTCGATTTTAATCAAGAAACAAAGTTTTCAAATATGTGGTCACTGTGATAAGTCCGTTGGGCTCAGCTGCAATGTTCTGTCAGAGCAAAGGCCAACATTCCTTTTGGCGAAATCACTCTCGCAGCCTTTTCTTAGTTGCAGGAGACTCAAAGTTATCGCTGTGTCTCGGTTCTGAAGCCAAGCGCTTGCTCGAAAATTATCCAGTAATACTGAAAATAGGGCTTGCATGGCGTACTGACTTGCAAGTTGGACTAAAATGATGAGGTTGTCACCAAACTGCACAGGGTATAACCATTCTTGCTGTTTTTTTGTGAAGCCAAGCCTGAGTAATTAACAGTCCTCTTGTGTCCACATCACCTTCATTGACAGTGAAGGCTGGTGTGTGCCCCTAGCACCCTCCGGTCACAGCAAAATGCTTATCACTGTATCTGCTGTATGATGATAGCGCTGAAAGGATGAGTGGCAGCGAATGTGGGAATATTGGAAGTGCTCGGGGTGTTTGCTTAGCTTGCATGTCTTGTCCTTTGTTGTCCCGGGCTCTGCGGTCTGGTGCGTGTGCTTTCGCCCTCACTGAATTCTTCCTGGCGCAGGTGGTTCAGCCAATGGAGGAAGAGAGTGTGGTGGGTGCCCCGTCGATTCCTCACCCCAATCGCCCTGGCTGGATCCACGAAGTGCGGGAGCCTCAGCGGCCACTGCGCCTCGAGCTGCTTCTAGACATGCCGCCAGCTGGAGCGGAGCTACAGTGTCGGCACGCCTGGAATCCCGAGGACCGGTCGCTAAACATTTTCGTCAAGGAGGATGACCGGCTCACCTTCCACCGGCACCCGGTTGCCCAGAGCACGGATTGCATCCGTGGCAAGGTGCGCAGTCCTTTGTGGCGGGTTGCATGTGACATGTGACAGCTGAGAAACGAGGTTGCAACATTTTGTTTACTAGGGTAGTATGTGTGAAGCTGGCTGTTACTTTTTGAGGCTAAAGCATTATAGTGAGAAATTTGGTAAAGTCTTGAACAGTTACAGTGAAGCAGGGCTGCAGGCTGGCTCAAATACCTTTGCTTACATAGTTGAGGCAGTGCAGGAGGCATCCTGTTTGAACCAGGTTCAAAAACTGGAGTATCACAATACAAAATGAAGTGGGAAGAAGGCACACATTTGGTAGATGTTTATTCTGGCAGGAATAGGTGTACGGGAAAATTAGCTGCTCTGGAAATTTCGTAGGATGGGCAGACGTGTCAAATATAGGGCATGCTTGATTGACATGATTGAAAAAATGCACTCTGCTAAAAAAGACGACGACTAAATACTTAAAGAACTGGACAAGCGCAGACTCCTGAGTTCTGAGTCTGTGCTTGTCCAGTTCTTTAAGTGATTAGTCGTTGTCTTTTTTTAGCGCAGTGCATTTTTTCAATCATGTCTAATTACCAACTCGCCGAACTTTCTACCTTACTCCAGTATGCTTGATTGAGGCATGGCACTGTTATGGTTGGGGTTGAACTTTTTTGTTGGGGAAAAAAGGGGGGGTAGGGGGGTTGTTAAGTATGACATATTAAATTTTCGAAGTTCTGTTCAAACGCAAAAGCTCGATATCCTTGTCATATATGCCACTGCCCCTTGTTTGGAGCTACAGCCGAAGAAAAAAATGAACAAAGTGTGGAAGTTAGGAGAAGGGTGGAACAGTGTATACTGTTAGATTAAGTAGCGCGGCTGTGCGTTTATTTTAGGTATTGTTTCCACTACCATGCACACCTTTGCAGCCTGGGAACCTTCAGGCTGTCACTGGACATTGCTTGTTGTCATAGCGCTGTTAGTTTTGCCGTTACATACTTACATAACATTGTTAGTTGCGGCATATGAGTTCACTCGAACCATATAGAGGCAGCATTAAACAATGCCTTGCTTTGGCTACCGCTGCGGTTTGAGCATCACTATTAACACGTAAACCATGTGCCTCATCACTTAACTTAGTGCGAAAACCTAGCTATAACATGGCAGCTCACCATTAACAATCAACCTCCTCTATTGGTTTTGTCCTCTGGTTTTATATTTAGGTTGTGCTACTTTCTTTATTGGCGGTAGCGTTTTGCTCGGTAGGTACAGAGTTAACGGCTATTTATGCATTAAGTACCGGAAAACTGAATGCTCAGTACAAAACAAAAAGCCGCGATATACAAAGCTCTTGACTTATTCATAAGAATTAGTACTTGCTGAAGAGAAACTGAAAACCCCAACCCCTAGTGCTGGGTTCGTCCTAACCTAGCATTGAGTATCATTTTAGGTCACATACAACTCACATTTCCTCTAGACTGCTGCATGGCCTCAATACTTCCTGAGCCTGAGGGAGGCCTGCAATAAACATGAAATAAATACAAATTTATTGCTGCTTTTGTGTAAGGCCATTGTTTTTGCCAAATAAGTGAGCTGGCTATCGTGCAATCTCTGCGTTGCTTGAATTTTATTCAGCCAGTTGTTTTATGTTACGTAAACAAGTTGAGACTTGAGTACTACTGTATAAGAAAGTATGGGGACACTTATGCTCCACTGTTAAGGGTATGACGTGATAGCTAGTTAACGGTTTCTGTCTGTAGCTCCCTTTGCTGCTCCTCGTTTGCAAATGTAGTCTTTGCTGCTCCCTTAATTCCCAATTTCTTAATTAGTGCCTGTAATACCTCACACATTCTTGATAGCATATAATCTAAAGTTACCCTGTTATGTCCAACTCACCGAAGAATCCGTGCTCAGCAATGTCATCTGCAAACTACCACCTGCCATAGCTTTGTTCGTAATTTTTTGCTTGAAACTGGCCTGTATTAGCATATTGTCACGCTTTAATGACATACATTAATATACTTCACTTATAATTAAGCTTCTACATGCAAGAAAAGACTTAAAAAAATATGTACATTGCTGCCGCTAGTCGTTCTGTTAAGTGAATCTCAGAAGTGCTAGACTGCACTGCTGTCTTTTTATTATCGACATCACTAGCTTCGGTTGAGTGAAGAGAAAAAAATGTTTCATTCTTTAAATTTTTTTTTTCTTCTCAGAAATGTAGATTTTACTTCCAAATGAACATTAGCATAGCCGCAGAGGGCTGAACAAACGGTCTTTGCTGAAAACAAAACCCGAATGGAGTTTTCAAAATCTATCCAGGTGGGCTACACACGGGGGCTGCATGTGTGGGAAGTCCGCTGGAGCACACGGCAGCGGGGCACGCACGCGGTTGTGGGTGTGGCCACCCGCGACGCCCCCCTCCACTCGGTCGGCTACCAGTCCCTGGTGGGTAGCAACCGTGAGTCCTGGGGGTGGGACCTGGGCCGTAACAAGCTCTACCACGACGTCAAGAACAACCCAGCTGTCACCTATCCCGGCGACTGGTGAGCGCACCCATCTTCATGTCTTGCTGTGATACTGTCGCAGCAGAAGCATTTGCACTTAATCTTGAAACTGCCTGGAAAGGGTTTCTGATAAAAAGTTTCGTTATTCTTTCCCAGCCAGTTGAAGTAAATGGCACTAACTGAAGGGCTAAACGGCAGTGAACGACACCATGCCTTCCTTCCCTTCCTGTTTTGCAGTATCTACTTTTCTATTTAAATATTAACTTAAAAGACAGGGTATGCTATAGCTTCGTGCCGAACCCCTGTTTTGTGCAAGCCTCCAGTGAGCTGTAGCTGTGCTGCATGTTTCTGTAGCTTCATCTTTTAATTGCAGCATCTGTGAGTGAGGGAGAGATGCAGGGACTTAAAGGAGTACAGGCACCTATTATTTGATTGTGTGTTTTATTGCTTGCAGTGATGTGCGAGATACTACTATGTGCATATGTCACCACTTGCTATTTGCTTGAGTCCACTAAATAATCTATAATGAAATTTTTTTACTCGCCTGTTTAGGTTTTTAACAGCTTTGTGATGGCTATGACATCAAAGTTAGATTTAGGTCACTTGAAGGATTGTTTGGTTGGTTGGTTATCCTATGTTTGCCATGTTAGCAACATTGAATACAAGATACATGGCTGCAAGAAGCATTCAGTTGCTAAGGACAACTTTTTCAGTCCCCGAGAGTAAATTCTCTCACTATTTAGAAGAGACACAACCCAGGTATACTCACGCACTGCAGCCGACGCATACCAACTCGTACATGCTGCACTTCAGATTCTCTTAGCTAAATTGTGTTGCATATCAGCATCCTTTTTGTTGCAATATGTCAGGAACTGAGGTGGAGTGCTTCCTCGTGATTGGGAAGTCAAAACGACCTCGTTGGTTCAGCCGCTGGCATCGCATTACTGTCCCCTACAAAGCAAACCAGAATGCATGAATGTTATCCAGCATTTTTAACTCCTCGCCATTCAAATTTGATCACAAGATGAAAGCTCAGAATCGTGATGTCCTTCTCTTTGTGGACAATGCTTCTAGCAGCACCAAATTCCCCGTGCTCAGAGCCATCAAAGTTATTTTTTCCTCCAAACTCTACACCCTACCTTCAACCAATAGACAAAGGCATTATACACTCTGTCAAGTTGCTGTACAAAACAAGGTTGGTAGAACGCCTGTTGCTCGACAGGCAGCAAGACTGTACAATAGTAGTTGATGTGAAGTTTGCTGTTCAGGTGATTTCAGATGTCTGGAATGTCCTGAAGAGCGAAGCTGTGAAAAACTGTTTTAGACAAGGAAGCTTTAAATGTGATGACACAATGTAAGAGGAGCCATATATGGATACTGTGGAAAGCTTGGGCGAGCATCCAAGAGACTGCTGATGTACAAGAATTTTCCCGAAGAGCTTACAGATTATGAAATTCTCGTGCAAGTAAATGGCACATGTGCCATAGACGATAAAGCAGAGGAAAAGAAGGAGGACGATAACAACGAGGACATTTCAGAGGAAAAAATGTCAGCATCTGAGTGTGATGAGCATGCAAGAGCACTTTGAAGGTATTGTGAGCAACAGGAAGGCTTTCAAAGCGAAATGCTTTACCTGCAGAATTTGGGAAGGAATACACTCTGCACTCAAAAAGACAGGCTACATAGTATGAAGGACTTTTCTTTTTAGCCTTCATGAAAAATATCCTGTTAATGCGTGAATGTATTTATATGCTGATGTGCAATGAACTGACCAACACAGTGCTTTTAGAATTTTTGGTTACAAGAGACATCTTTTTCGTGTCTCTTTAGTGTCTCTTGTAACGAGGTTTTACTATACATCCTCTTTGTTAGCACTATGCATGAGTGGTCAGAAAAACGTGCATGTTCCATTTGCGCAGTGACGCTCTGCTGGTAACATTGATTGGCAGTTCCCACAATTTTCGATACACCTGTAGTGAACAAGAGGCATTGAAAGACTGTGCTGTAGACACGTGATGGGGTCGTCCTGACTGCCGGACGGAGACGCAGATATGGTGTTGTGGTACAACTGCATTTTTGGGACATTAGTAATAGACCACACTTCTGTAATTGGTAATCTGCTTTCACCTAAGTTTTGCATGCCCCCCTAGTAATGGAACTGTCAGAGGGAAATGCCAAGGTAGTTACCGTGGCAACTTCATGTGTATCTTTGATGCACTAGCGTGCAGGCATAGATTAACGCTGTCTTACCAAAGACTAGTGACGCCATCTTTAGGGCGAAGCTGAGTGAACTTGACTACTATAGAAAAAGTTTATTGTTTGATATATGGAACCTATTTGAAATAAATTACATGGTGGCCAGTTATTACTGAAGTGCCATGACAAGAAAACAAATGTTGGATGCTTGGAATGCGTGGTGAATGAAAGTAACATGACGGATGCAAAAAAGGAATGCAAAGCGTATTCCTCGCATGGTGCTTTCCTTGTGCACTCTATCTTTCTTCCTTTTTTAATCAGCTCGCAGTAATGCACCTTTCTTCTCTGAGTTTCCTTTTTCCATACACTAAGCTTTGGCCTTATGATGTTCTGAATCTGTGGAAGAAGACAGTGAATCCAGAAGTCCAGAAGCTAAAAGAAGTTGTGGCCGTAATGCTACATATGTTGTATATCTGTTTTTCCTCTCAATTGGCTGAAGTACTTTTTTTTAAAAACCATTGTAGAAAATGTTGCGGGGTTATGAAGGACACATTATGCATGATGAGTACTTTATTTTTTATTTGTTTGTACAGATCCTGAAGGGATTATAGCATGGGGAGTAACAAGAAACATTTTGTATGGTAGTGAGACCAACAAACTAAAAATTGAATGGCAAAGCATAATAAAAAAAAAATGCTCAAAGGAGACATTTGTTTGCTGCTTCACACTTCTGATATAATTGTACAGAATCAATTGATTATTTATAATTTGAGTTGAGCTCATGAAATTCTGCTTTCATCTTGAAGGCATGATATAGGGACCACTGGTTGTAAGCAGTTTACCTCACAGAGGTAAACTTGCAGAGATACTGTAGGTGTTTGTTGAAAAGGTTCCACGAAGTGTAAAGAACTCGTAGCTCTGACCCACAAGCGTGTGCCTTTTATGCTACATAACTAGGTGCAGCTTAAAAAATTTTTGGGCAGATGCAGGTGCATTTGACGTGAATGTTATTTGGTCGATTATGTGGCTGTGGGGGTCTGCTGCCGTGCATGATGTTGTGAATTTGCTGCCGTTTGCGCTATAGCTCGATATTATGGAGACTTCCTCTGGAGCGTCACGCATAGGTAGCGGCGACCTTCTTGGGATGCAGATTGCAGTAGATGCAAATTACATACCTCGTGCCAGCATTTTGACGACTAGCAATGGTTGCACGGGGAATGGCAGCAGCACACTGGTCAAAGCTGGATACTACAGTTGAATCCCGCCACAACGAATACCGCCACAACGAAATTTCCGCGACAACGAATAATTTTTTATTCCCCGCGAGTATCCTATAAGAATTAATGGCCTAAATTTCTCTGCACAACGAACCATTTTTGCAGAGCGTTTCCGCTTCAACGAAATTTTCGCGTTCAAAATCGAAACCGAAACTAGTTTTATTGGCGAGAAGTCCAAGTCAAATCCAAAGCCACATTAAGCATGAAATCACGTGATTGCAGTTCCGCCATTTTGGCTTTGTGTCGTGGTCGCGTTGTTCACTCGCTGCCTTTCTCTTCGACAACGACGAGTTTTCATCCGCAGGACACGATGGCAACGCAAGTGAAAAAACGCAAAACTCTTTCCCTTGAGCAAAAAGCTCAAATAATCGCCCAAGCAGAAAGCGGAAGGAAGAAAGCGGCAATTGCTGAAGACTTCGGAATTCCTGCAAGTTCGCTGTCAACGATTCTAGGCAATAAGGACAGCGTGAGAATGGCACTTGCTTCAGGCACATCCTCGAAGCACAAAAAGGTGACGCGGCCCCTCCATGAAGAGTTGGACAAAGCAGTGCATGCGTGGTTTGTGGAAGCACGAGCCAGCAACGTCCCCCTGTCCGGAAACATCGTCCAGCAGAAAGCCTTGAACTATGCATGCCTACTTGGCATTGATGATTTTAAAGCCAGCATTGGCTGGCTAAACCGTTTCAAGGCCCGCCATAACATCGTTGGAAAAGTGTTGTGCGGCGAGTCAATGTCAGCAGACGTGGACGGAGCAGCTGCTTGGAAGGCGAGTAACATGGCCGGAATTTTAAGCAACTTCGCGCCTGCAGACATTTACAACGCCGACGAGACCGGGCTATTCTACGAGATGTTGCCGGCTAGGACGCTCGACTTCAAGGGGCAGCGCTGTCACGGCGGCAAACACAGCAAAAAACGCATCACAGTGCTGCTTTGCACAAACATGGATGGCTCGGACAAGCGTCCGCCGTTAGTCATAGGCAAAAGTGCCAAGCCGCGCTGTTTTAAGGGAACTCGTAGCCTACCTGTGCAGTACAAGGCGAACAACAAGTCATGGATGACCCGCGCTATTTTCACCGAGTGGATGATGGCATTCGACCGCGACATGAAGCGGCAGGGCCGTAAAGTTTGCTTGCTTTTGGACAATTGTTCAGCGCATCACTCCGACGAAGTCAAGCTCACTAACACGGAGCTGAGGTTTTTCCCTCCCAATTGCACGTCTGTCTTACAGCCTCTCGATCAGGGCGTGATTCTTAGCCTGAAGCGCGCTTACCGCGGGAGGTTAATTCAGCGGCTGCTTTTTAACACTGAAACCGGCCGAGACACGAAGGTGGACTTGTACGTGGCACTGCAGATTATGTCTGCTGCCTGGAGCACACTGGGGCGCTCAGTAATTGTGAACTGTTTCAGGCACGCCGGATTTGCCGAAGGTCGACCCGTACACTCTGCTGGCCTAACACCAGGCGTTACAGACGACGACGAAGAGGCGTCACCGGCTCCGGGGATCGCGGCCGCCTGGAAAACGCTGGGAGAAATAGGAACCGTGCCGCCTAATCTCGAGCTCGACGAATACATCGGCGCTGACGCTTGTGTTGTTGTTCACGAAGATGTGAGTGATGAGCAGATCATAAAAGCTGCCCGGAATGATAAGGACTCTTCCGATGAAGAAGACGACGACGTACAGGAAGCGCCGGCTGCGGCAACCGCCGTACAGGTGATGGACGCTTTTGATGTCATCAGGAATTTCGTTGCTGTCCGAGACGACGATGTTGCAATGGGTTTGCTGACCGAGTGCGAAAATCGCGTGACGGTGTTGCTCGCCGTGAAGCGTAAGCAAACCAAGCTTACAGATTTTTGGCATTAAACGCCTTTGCTGCTGCTTGGGCAATTCTTTCTGCGTTTCACGTCAAATTTTTGCGATAACGAAGTTCCGCGAGAACGAATTTTTTTTCGTGCATCGTGAATTTCGTTATAGCGGGATTCAACTGTAAACTGTTTCTCGGAGCTTGAATGCCACCATGTCCGGCAGCTCTTAATGCGTTGCATTCGTGCTGACACCATGTATGCTTGTGAACGGCGCAAATTTTTTCGGTCCTACTGTCTATGCGATTCCATCGTCTCTATGGTGCTAGCACGGACTATAGAGAGCGTGGAAACAAAACTGTGCAGGGGAAGGCAAGGCAGAGTGCGGGAAGCTCTGTGCAATATATGATTGTGCAGATCGGAAGACCAAAACGAAAGGTGCAGATGACAGAAAAAAAGACGTGGTTTCCAAGTGCGAATAGACAGTGATTGTGAAGAAACGAAATGGCCATTGCCAAAACAGAGCAGAAGTTCACACATACTGTAACTTACTCACTCTGCTATCTTCTTTATGCTGACAGCTGCTAAGGCAGACAGAAAGCCATCGCTTGAAGTTTTGAATGTTCTGCACATGCAGAATGATCATAAGAGCCACAGAGCCTGTTCGGAGAAGCATGCCATACCAAAAAAAGAAATTGAAAAAAAAAAAAAAAAGCACAACATGTACTGCATTTTTTAATTTGTTTTTTTGTTGTTTTTTTTTCCCCCCACTGTATTTGGCTGCTACATTTCCCAGTTACATTTCTCACCAGATCATGGAGGGGGATAAAGAAAAGGGGAATGTAACACCACGCCTCTACTGTATGCACTTGGTGTCTTGCACCATGTAGCTGTTGTATTCTCTACATAGAAAAACAGTATGTTGAGTGCAGAGCTGGAAGAGTAGGAACATATTTTGAATGAATAAAACCGGAGACAGATGCAGACACAGAGAGGCATACAGAGCTCCCGATTTGCCATGAGTACCTCTGCGTCTGCATCTTTACGCTGGTTTTATTAAAAAACAAAATTGGCGGTCTGCCAAAAGATTAGTTGGAAGCATTTTTTGAGCTTTGTAAAAATGTTTTGATAAGGGTACTGCCCTTGTGACACATCTAAAGATGGACTGTAAAACAGCACTTTTAAGAAATGTAAAATCTAAATTGCTGTAGGAAAGGAAAGGTGCAGTATCTTTCACACTACCTAGTGGACACATGAAACCCACTTTAAGGGAAGGGAGGAAGGTGAGAGTGGAAGAAGAAAGAGAGAAAGAGGTGCCGTAGTGGAGGGGCTTGGGAGTAATTTTGACCATCTGGGGATTAATGTGCACTGACATCGCACAGCATGCGGACGCCCCTCCGTTGCGCCTCCACTGAAACGCAGCCACCAGCGATTGGGTTCGAACCTAGGTACTCCAGTTCAGTAGCTGAACGTCACAACAACTGAGCCATCGTGGCAGGTACACTTTTCAACAGTTATCGCTGCACTGGATCATTGGCTTTTGCATTTGACTGCTGTGGTTAAGGTCGGGGATTAGGGTTTCATTTTGAAGTAAAACGAAAAGTTGCCCATGTGTTGTGTGGTGTCGGCGTGTGTGAAAGAACTTGAAATTGTCGAAATTTATCTTGAGCTGTCCATTGCAGCGTCACCGTGGCTTTGGGATAGTAAATCTCGTAAACGAGTTCTTTGCCGCGTCACCGTGGCTTTGGGATAGTAAATCTCGTAAACGAGTTCTTTGCATTTTGGTGTGCCTGGCATGCTTGTTGAATAAAGGGTGCTGCTAAGCTGCTTTTTTTTGTCTGACCTGTAAAATGCAGCCGGCCGGCCGACGAGCTCTTCTTGGTGCCAGACGCGTTCCTGGTGGTCCTGGACATGGACGAAGGCACGCTGGCCTTTGTGGTTGAGGGCCGGTACCTCGGCGTCGCATTTCGAGGCTTGCGTGGCAAAAAGCTGTACCCCGTAGTCAGCGCTGTCTGGGGACACTGCGAGATCACCATGAAATACATCGGCGGACTCGATCGTAAGTGCCCCTTTTGTGAACAGCCTCTCTCTCTCTCTCCCCCTCTCTCCATCCCCACCTGCTGGAGTGACTTCAACTAGCATCAAGTTTGCACCATTGCTCTAGTAGAATCTTGGTGATACACAATACACATTGGTGTTGTTATGAATTTCGGAACGGGACAAATTTGTTTGTACAACGATAAAGGTCCTGCCATTCTAATTGCGGTGCCAATGCCTCCAGGATTTGCAGCACACCAGTTGCATCCCTAAGATGTTGGTCACAACAAAAGTTGTATAGCTAGTGTATCACGTTAATGTATAGTTATTGTCATATGATGCACAGAAGGCATAATATCTTCTGTGCAAAATAGTTTGTAAGGCATTGCGTGATGTATTTATGCTTCTCGTCGAATTTGCTAATTTCGCAACTTTTTGCTCGTCTCTCTGTTGTTATTCATTTGCTGAAATGAACGATGTCATCACAAATTCATACAAACCTTTGCTTCACACTAAGAAATAGAATACAGTCGACGACTGATTTTTCGGACTCTCAACAGACCACGAAAATGTCTGAAAAATCGAGCAGCTCGAAAAAACAAATGTGCATCAAAAAAAGCTCAATTTATTGCCTATTATTCACTTGAAGGCCGTAAAAAGTCATGAATGCTTTTCTGCACCACGCTCCGCTTCCGTGCTAACAGGTCTACCTGAATTTTGCTTGCATCAGCTCAGCTTGCGTCGGCTGCGCTGTTGCAGGTGAGTCATCGTTGTCGTCGCTCTCAGACTCCACAAACACTTGGCGAATAATTTCTACATCTGTGAGCCCAGCGCACAGTTCCAACTCGTGGTCCACGTCTGTGAACTCGGAAAACGAGACGGCCGATGGAATTTCAACACCAGCAGTGCGAAGGTCGTGAATGAGCTGCTCACTGCCTGACAGCTGCTCGACAACGCTCTCCTCGTCCAAGGCAGCCGACTCATCATTCAGTACAAATTCCACGTGGCGGAAGCAATTGTGCAGCGTTGTGGGTGCTGCAGACTTCCACGCATCAGCGAGCGTGCTAAGTGCTCCAAGCAAATCGACAGAGTAGGTTTTTCCACTGTCGAGGCACACCACAACCACTAACCACTGGATCACAACACCGACTCCGTTGAGTGCCTTCTCGCTGCCGCGTTGCACGCAAAAAAAAAGTCCTTATAAAATCCGGAAACAGCTTCTTGAAGAACTACAACCACCAACTACCAACCACTGGACCACAACACCGACTCCATTGAGTGCCTTCTCGCTGCCTCGTTGCATGCAAAAAAAAACAAAAAACAAAAACTCGTAAAATTCAGAAACAGCTGCTTGAGGAACTGAAGCTGATTCAATTAAATGAGAGCCACAGTAGCGACAGAACGTAGTTCTCTCATCAGTACGACCACGGCTAGGCCTACTCGTTGCGCTTGGCAACGCACTTGAAACGCACGGCAAACACACAGAGGAATAGGCAGTTGAAGTGAAGGAAGTTGAAAAGAAAAAAAAAGCACACCGGAGGCGAGCAGCGACGTCCCAGAAATGGAAGCTGCTAGGCAAATAATATAGCCTCGATCCAGCGTCAGTTTAGCTGAGGAGCGGCACGCAAGGCCGGCAATGGTTTCGAGGCTATCGAAGGAAAGAGTAAACAAACAAGATGGTGGCGACTTCGCTCAAAATGTGTGGCAGTTGGCTCGGCTGACGCTTGGAATGTCCGAAAATCGAATAGCCCTCCTTAGAGTGTCCGAAATTTTGGGCAGCGTAATACATTGACTAAGGTATGTCCTGGGGCCTGAGTAATCAAGCATGTCCGAAAAATTGGGTGTCCGAAAAATCGGTCATCGACTTCAGCATTAAAGCATCCCGACACGCGGTGGGCACAAGTAGGTTAGGCGTGGTTTTTCACATTCTCTCAGTCTCTTCATTGCATCATGTCACATTACAGATGAACTAGCCGTTTTCTTGGGACCTACCGGTACTGTACAAATATCCAGAGAAAACAGCTGAAAAGTCAGTTTGAGATTCTCAATTAGTGCTGCCATCTGATCACCTCGCTCTGGATATCGGCCAACACTGAGCCGTAACACTGAGCCGTCACCGTATTACTGCAGCTCGCTGCGATCATTGACAAGGTTGCACTTTGTCGAGCTGAACCGTGAAGTTAGAGCTCTGTTACTGTTTACGTGTTTCACTTTTCAGGTAGGAAGCGAAATGATGGGTAGCATTTATTTATTTATTTATTTTCATGTTCATGGTCTGCATTTCACGGATTTCCGCGGTTTTTATCAGTCTTGGTCTCGCTGTCGTGATGTGTTCAGGAAATTCTCTAGGGTTGTGCGCTCTCTAGCAAACCCGAATTACTGGAGGGGCCTTGTTCATCGCTGTATGCTCACCGGCCGGTGATGGTGTCTCTTGCAGCGGAGCCACTCCCCCTGAAGGACATCTGCCGGCGAGTGATTCGGCAACGTGTCGGAAAAGCTCGCTTGTCACGTGTGCATGAACTGAACCTCCCGACGGCTCTCAAGGCTTACCTGCTGTATCAGGACCGGACCAGTTAATGACCAGCAGCCCATCGCCACACGGGCCGCTTAGAGGCCGCCAACTGCCGAGCCCAAGCGTCACACCGGTCTCTCGTCGCGAGACTGCCTCAGGAGCCCGCTTACTCATGAGCAGAGCGCAGGGTGGATTCGTTGCCGTATTTTTGCACTAGTTTAAGGCAGGTATCTGCTGTTTAGTCCCTTTTAATTTTGTTTTATTATTATTATTATTTTTTTTTTAAAGTTTCATACATGAAGGGCACAGCACAGGTTGCAGTCCTTGCTTTGTTGCTTTTAATGGTGTTACACAGGAACTGTGCAATATGCACTGTGTGAGGCTGCTTAGGCCTGTAGGTCTCAATGGAATGTCGTCTGCTAAGTTGAACAGAACGATTCCTTTACTTAGACAGTTGGAATTTTCATGGAAGTTAATTACAATGCGAAGCGCTGTGCTCGTATGCCTCTAGGCATGCTGTGATTCTTATAATGCCATTTCCCCCTGGAAAAGGGCATCTGAGCGCCAACACGTGTAAAAAATTGCTGCAACTCTGTTAGGATGTTAAAGGCTAGTTATCCAACTGGAAAACGCCAAGACTTTCAGAGAGAGCATTAGGTCAGTGTTCATCAACGCATGACAGCTGAGCGTTGGTGGATGCGATTTTAAAGGAATTTTACAATTTTGTGTACACTTCGTTTTTATCTGTTTTTGCGAGCTGTTAATGAGTTCGCATCTTTTAGGCTTCTCGGTGGTCTTGCTTTCCTGTTCCACTGCTTACCAGGAAGCATTGTTTAGAAACATGTAAATATAGTTTATCAAGACAGGCTAGTGGGCACACTTAGTTGAAAGCTAGTGGCCGTTACCCAGAGCCCGGCATCATGCACGTGGTGCATTTAAAAGAATTAATGAGATTTTTCAGTGTACATAAGTATATATAGTATTTATGCGAGCCATTATTTATTTAGTGTATTTTGTACACATTTTTTTACTTCAGCAATATGCCCTTGATGCCATGACTGCCACATTTTCTTCGGTGGAGTATGTTTGATAGCTTTCTTTTTTTATTTTGTTGTGTAAAAATAGTGTCTGATTTTTGGTTTGACTTTTAATCTCTCCCGTGACATATGGGCAGGTGCGCTAAACACTGCAAGCAGCGAAATGTGTCAGCCAAATGGTTGTTGAAAACTGCTCTCATAAATTAAAATGAAAGGGAAATCAAATTGCTAGTATCAGGTGACATGAAATATTATTGTTATCGTTATGGCCGAAAATATTGAAGGAATTATATCCTACTCATTGTGTCGCAGTTGCTGGGCATGGCAATGCATACACATTTCTTTTACATCTAATAATTAGATGTCCTTTGTTGTCGTGCTCACTGGGAAGTAACTGTGGCAGCCAGTAACGTGGCTGACGGCATAAGCCGTGTTTATAGTATTGGGACATACGAGTGTTGGTGAGACAGCGAGACGAGAGATATTTATGATAGTTGTGCATTACGGCTGTTACGAATCCACCCTGTGATACGTATATGCATGAGGCATGTCAAAGTAATTAGTAAAACTGTATTATTGATTGATGGGAAAGAGAAAGAAAGGGAAAGAATACCCTGTTCACTTTATTCCAATGAAAATTGGGTGCAAGGAAGGAACTTCGTGACAGCAGGTAGGGGGGGGGGGATAAATGGGGGGGATGCTTTACAGAGTTCAGGCGCATCTTTACTTCTGAGGGAAGTGTGATCTGCTTGGGACTTGGTGCGTGGCACTCTGAGGCATTTGTGCAGCGTGCTGCATGCAACATTGCAAAAAAAGAGAAAGAATAATTACAGCGCCTGCTCACTGCTGCCTTTTGCCGTGTGCGTGGGCAAACTTTAGTCACTCCTGGTGATGGCGTCATCTGCCAATGCAATGTTGTGTGCACGGTGTTATTTTCGTCGTCCCTTTTCGCCGGTTTCGCTTTGAGCTCTCTCTCTTTGGGATCATTTTGAGCTGGCGCACACTGCACTCTTCAAATGGGACGCCACCATCCTTAGAGCTGCGGGCCGTACCGACGAGGAATGTATTTGTGCTGGCGACGACAACCTCTGCTGCTGGAACAAGAGCTGCAGGATATTTTTGTGTCTGTGACACGGTGTATTCCGAACTGTGGACGTGGACTCGACCACGATTTCTCAGTGTACATAGATGCCTAGTACCAACGCTGTTCTGGGGACAGATGCACTCGGACGTTTGCGTTCAGCTGGTGGCAGCATCCTCGGCTGGGAATAGTGCATGGAATTGGATGCCTCAGGACGCTACTGCACTGCTGTCTTCAGCCTGTTGCGAAGAGAGAAGGCTGCAGTGAACAGTGCTGAAGCTGCTTTTAGGCAGGTTGCTTTTTCTTTAGTTATTCCTTTCAGGCCCTCGCTGATGATGCCAGCTTTCAGATGGCTGCTCTTGTTGTACGTTCCAGTGTATGCGACGCAAAGTGCTTGAAAACTGGGGTTGTGTGCTGCTGATAGCTTGTCGTGTGAAATTTTCACGTCACAAATTAGGTGGTGTGATGCGAGGGAACCCAGTTACGAGTTCTGCGTGTGTGCTGTGGTTGTAATGGGTGTAGCTGCCATGAGCAGTGGGCCTCTGCTTCCTGTCGCTCTGTTTTGAGCATTGGTTCATGTCAGAGCTGGGCGCAATAAGTATACTGCGCAGTAGCCCGCCCCCATATTGCAATGTTTCGCCAATCTTGAGTTTCATGAAAAGCTTCGGGAATGGACGACAAAGTAACAAGTTCTTCACCATTAGTATTCGTGGGCTAGAAAGCGGGTCCTCTTCCAGCTTAGCACATTTCAGGTCAAGTGAATGCTGCAACACAGTCCGATAATGTGAACGCACAATTTTTCGTTTGGGGATCATCAGTTGTCTGTTCCGAGAGATTGCTACGGAACTGTGCGGAACTAGTATTATGCATTTCGACAGACTCTCAACAGGGGCATGTCAGGGAAGTGGCTTTGGCTGAGTTCCTTTCCCCTTGTGGATACAAAACAGTTTTCTCCTAACCCAACCGCCTTCCACTGGCACTGGGACACACGCCAGTTGTTCTACCAAAAATAGTTATGTCTTGCTGCAGGTGGCGAGAGCATCGTCTCTCGACACTTATCGTCGCAACTGATGCTCGAAAGCTGAGTATTCGGTCTCGCAAACAGTGCTGTGGGTATGCAGCTGTGTTGTTTTATGCAGGTTCGAGTGATCAGCATTTCTGCTTTCAGTGTTCGGTGCTTGCCTCTAAACATGTTGCGGATGTCGGCAACCAAAAAGCATAGGCTCATTCTTTTACTAGTGTGGCATAGACCATATATGGCTTGTAATATATTTATTGCTGTCTCTGTGCTAATGGACAGTGTTATAGTCCCTGTGTCATGTGCAGTTATCAATTAAATTCACTGAGAATTTGACATTCTGCTAAGTTTCCAGAGAAATTTTGTGTGCAGCCAGTTCGACTGGGAGTGGGCGCATCGTGCCGAAATGTGTGTGTACACACTTCTTTGCAAGCGACATGTTGCTTCAGTTTTCTAATTGGGCTCAGAAATTGGTTCACTCAAAGGCACGCTTCATGGAAGTTCAGAGTTCACTAGTGAAGTGCGTCAAACATTTCAGCTATTTCATTGTGTGGCAGCTGTGTGCAGCCTGTGTTAAGGTATTACCGCACAAGCCTGTCAGAAGACAGTAAGTATCCCACACTCTCTTAAAAATTGTACACCCTTTAAATTGGCAAAGTGACAGGCAGAGAAGCCTGGTTTTTGTGACCTTGCATAAAGTGGGGCGTACATAGCAGCATCAAGTCGTTTGACTTGTACTCCTGCACAGTGGCAGGTCTCTCGCACTTAGTTATACTGTCAAAGCATTCATTGAATTCAACTTAGAACTGCACATCTTTTTGTCAACTTGGTTTCTCGGAGATAGCCGCAAAGCCTTGAGCTTGTATTTGACAGGAGACAGTAAGGGCTTTGTGAAAATTTAGATAGCACAGTGCACGGTGTGGGCATTGTACATGGAATGGCGCACACGCCTGTTCTTGGCCCCTGGAAGAAATGTTCGAAATACTGCCGCAGGAGCAGAGCGCACAAACACAGATTTGTGCCTCCATCAGACGTAATGAGTTGTCGGCCCTGGAGGCACAGTGTGTTCTATGTTACATCCTAGCTCCTAACAAAGTTCGATCTAAAAATAATGCTGTTAAACAGATAACAAATTTAGGGGATCGTCAGTGATAGAACACTAACAGGCTTTTTCCACTGTGCTTATGTTCCACTGTACAGAATCAGTGTACTGGATAGCCAAAATGCTGATGACAAGCTGAGGTGGCCTCACCGGTTCACCTTTTGTACTGTTTTCAGTGCTTGCACTATATGTATGTTTTAATACAAATAGGACTATATTTGACAAAAATTTTAATAAGACATTGATCAGTTATGTCTGTGTTGCCATATATCTTCAAGAACAGCCTTGTGCATGACGCAGTTTTGATAAACGAACGCGGTTGGGGCACTTAGTATTGCCAAAATTGATGTCAGAATAAAAAGGCGAGAGTGTGCAAGTCCACCCATGCTGTATTCATGCCAGTACCGTGCATATTGATTGGAGCCGAATAAGCAAAAGGCCTCCCTCACGACATTACTTGCTCCACTGATGTCTACTGGGCACCTAGATTTATAACGAAGGGTTTCAAGGACAAATTTGTGTGTGGTCTTGCGACTGAGTCGAGCAGCACAGCTTTGGAAACCAATGTTGTCACCTGACATCGTTGCGAGAAGTATCGGGCCTGAGCAAATGCTTTCTTTGTGCACAGCAGCTCGATAGTCGGTGGAAGTAGCAATGGTAGCGATACTAGCGCCCCCGCTTGTCGCGCTTAGGCCGGCGACCGTGGGCGCGCCTTGCCTCGTGAACTGTTGTGCTTCGCGCAGCGGATAGCAGTCACTTTCGTGCTGGATGTCTGTGTCAGTGTCGTGGTGTAGACGCCTTGAGATTTGGTGTATTAGCGAATAAAAACGCTGAGGTTTGTACGCGGCCGTTTGGTTTACTACGGCCAGGGTCCTTTGATAGTTATCTGCACTATCTAAGCTATGTCGAAGGACTCTGGACATGCCAGTGTAGCCTGACGCCAGGATTGAAGTCAGCGGAGTTCTTTTATCCACTATTGTTACAACACTTGTCGCTTATCGGGCAGTACGCAGTTCTGATACGCGGAAAGCTATTTGAAAGCAAATGCTGCCGAACCTTTAAGTGGCGCTTTGGTGGCACAGCAAACGAGCTAGCTGTCAGCTGTAATGGAAACTGATTTCAAAAATCCTATTACCATATTGGTGGCATTGCTTGACAAATGTTCGCCTTTACACGCGTGTCTTCTGTGTGTGCCCTGAAACTCCCTACACTTTGCGTCACATGGTGACGCACGTGAGACGTGAACTCTTCCCCGTCTACGCAGCGTTTGCTCACTCTACCAAGAGCATGCATGCGGAACTTGCTGTAGTTCTCACGTCTCACCTGCCTTTTTACCCAAAGTAGGCTTCTAGCGTACAACAGCAGTGGCGCAGCTTGTGCGATGCAATGTGGCCCAGCCCGGTAAAAGAAAATCAATGGGTCCAATTGGGAAGACCAGTCAGATTGAATTGGTTCTACCAATCCCAAATGGTTTGTCCAATGGGTGCTGTCCAAACCAAATGGTTTCTTCACTCGCAATTGGGAAGCCCAGTTGGTTTCTTCACTCCCAATTGGGATGCCCAGTTGGTTTCGTGATTCCCAATTGGGAATGAAGAAACCAATTGGGACTGGAATGGGTTTATTCAATCCCAATTGGGATTGAATAAACCCATTGGGCTAATGGGAAGCCCAATGGGTTACTTCAATCCCAATTGAGATTATTTCGCTCCCAAATGGGACGCCCATTTGAAACGAATTGGGCTTCCAACTCGGCTTCCCATTGTTTCTAATTGGTCCTAAGCAAACATTCCCAATTGGGAAAGTCAAGTCAGTGATATCCTTGACTGAGATGTGCACAGATATACATACCTGTATAAAGAGACAACAGTGAAAAATTTAAGTTCTTATAAAAAGTATATGCCGCTTAATCTTATTAATTGATTATATTGTGTTCACTGCAAGTGCACGCATAATTAAATAAATTAACTGAAATACAAAATGTGGCACTGGTCCCAGCAGCACTGTTCAAAGAATGGAGTATATAAGTCTGCAACCTGTGGATATATACATTGAATCTGTGTTAGTTCCGTGCGTGCAATGCTTGCTTGTCTCTCATGATTTCTGTAAAAAATTGTAATTTAATTCCACTTGTATAAAAGTCGGCTCCCCAATTAACTTCTGGAAGAAGACATTGAAATTGTATCTTCGTTTTTTTTTTTTCAGCTATGTGAGTTCAAACCATTTGGGCTCAATGGGTATGCCAATTGCGTGCAATAGGTGAACCATTTGGTCTTCATGGGTGACCAATTATTTCTAATTGGGAGCACCCATTCGTATCAAATGGTCAGGCCCAATGGGTGGTTAAAACAATTGGTTTTTGACCAATTCATTTCATGTGGGAAATTCCCAATTGGACCCATTGAATTTTTTTTAGTGGGAGAGCTGTCGGGCTCGGGCTGGCCCGAAAGCCCGGTCCGCGGCCCGGGCTCGGGCCACTCGGAAGCCCTCTTCCTCGGGCCGGGCTCGGGTCAAGGCATATTTGTCTCGGGCGCGGGCCGGGCTAGGCACTCCGGTCACGAACACATGCAACTTTTGCAAAAGCGCGCGAGTCCGATCATAGTGTGATAAGCAATGCACAGCATTTTTCCGCGTCCTCCCCATGCGGGAGCTTCAGAGTTCTTTCCCGGCGTCGACCCGCCTTTCCTCCTCGCCGAGAATGTATCTTTGGTAGCCGTCAGTGACTGAGCAGATGATTCCAGGATCACCGCAAATACCAGAATTCAATGCATAACTTGATTTTGCACAATAGTTAATTCTGCGTATGTGCTGTCTTTCTTTATATTCGCGAATTCGTCATTCCAAACGTGAGAACTCAAGATATTGGATAAAAATTATCATCCTGAAATTATTTCCATGACGGGCCGGGCCAGGTCTGGGCCTTAAATCTGAGCGTCGGGCCAGGCCGGGCCGGACTCGGACCCTTTCAGAGTCTGGCTGGGCCAAATCAAATGAAATCGTTTATTTTCACTAGGTGCTTGCTGGTTGGAGCGCCTGGGCTAAAAGCTGCTCGAGGCAGCTTGACGAGGCCCAGGTGACCAGCCAAAGCCTCCTAGGAAGGCTTTGGCTGAGCTCGGGTCTGTAGCATCGGTCCCGGGCCTGGATCGGGCTCAAAATTTCGGCCCGTGCACACCTCTAATGTGGCCATGATGAGGCACTGCATACACGTGGCTGCAGGCCTTTAATCCGCGCAGTTGGCGCCGCGCGGAATGGCGCATATGCATATTTGTATATGGTGCTTGGAGGTAGGGGTTGAAGGTGATTGGGACAGTAAGGCCATGTCTGTAGTAGATGAACGTCCGCCTCTCATGCGAGAGGCGAGGTGCGCGCTTGGGTCTGCGTGTTCGCTAGTCAGTCTACACGGGCTCGCTCGAGCTCGCATTCAGATCGTGGTCTGCTCATTGACCCCACTAACATCTCCCTCCTTTATCTTCCAGTTAAGCATTTCAGTCAGCTTTGGGTGAAGTAAGCGGTCACCATCACGGGTAGAGTCTAAAGCCATTGTTGTGGCGCATCCCGTGGGCCGAAGCTTCTAATGTTTGACCGAGGTCAGTGCTGGCATGAAGTTGCTCGTAGGCGGATATGTCTGTCTAGTTTGAGCTCGCCATGGTTCGCACACAAGAAAAAAGGCGATGCTACGTTTCTCCACCGACAAGTGGGACAGCTGACGCGGCCACCGCATAGCAACAGGCAGAACCGCGAGCGGATCGGCCATTTCGACGCCGTTCATCGGCCGCGCAACGCTTCCTCCCGCCGACAAGTCTCAGCGTGATCCTGCCACGCGCCAAATGTGTGTGCGTGCGTGTGTGTGCAAACGCCGGCCAAGCCTGGAGCTCGTGAGAGAGTGCGCCGCCCTCGCCCGTCTGCAGGAGGTAGAGGAGATGCGTTCGGACCAACACCGTGGTTCGGACCACCTGCGATTGAGTCATCCCATCTTGCCCAGACTTGTTGGGCGCTCCATTTCCTGTGAGGGTTTACCCTTTCCCTTTGAACTGGAAAACCTATAAAATGCAGCGGCCGACTCCGCTGAGATAGAGACTACTTTGACGCGCCGTTGAGACGATGCTAGACACCAGCTGTGTGAACGTGTCTGTATTCTCTCCGGGTCAGCGTCTCTGCCCGGTCCTTCACGATGTTGTAGTAAAGGTTGTTGTTTCGTTAGAAGACGCCTCGTCTTTGCTGGGACCGTTGATGCCGTCCGCCGTCCACGGAGCCGCCAGGCCAACGCTACCGAGGGGCCGCGCGCCGCATGTAACAACCGGCGTTAGCGGTGGGCTGAGCACGCGAGCCTCAACCGTAATAACTGGTGGCAGCGGTACGCTACCCAGGCGCACGCGACCCCAAACCTAATAGCGATGACAGGTTTCATGAAAGCCGACGTCTTTGCTGTCTGCAAAATTGGCTCTGAGCGAATAATCCTGATTTATGGATCAAGGTTCATGACGTCACAGCAACATTAGCACGCGCGGGAATTTCAAATACCCCACAACGCGCAGGTTCAACGTGACGTCATGCATTGAATGAAAGTGTTTATTACGAAATTATTTTCGCTTGAAACAGTTCAGGTATTGGCAGTATTCGAACCCGTGCTCTTTCGCTTACGACCGATATTATCGACAAGGCCGCACAAGGCATGCTCAAACGGGTTTGGAGGAGGAGGAGGGAAAAAACGCGTTTGTCTTCCCGAGTGGAGCCCTCCGTACACGGCCCTATGTGCCGCCTCTATCCTGCAGGCCCGCTAGAGCAAGCTAGTACTGGTTTGCGGGTTTATGCTGGAGAGGTGTCAGAAAAAGATATGAGTTCTCAATCCGGAATCCCGTTGGGCACTGCTATTTACTCGGCCCGCTTGGTCAGACGCCGCTTATTGGGAACAAGCTACATCTATAAAATTCTATATTTTAACGCTACTGACGACGACGGTCATCATCATCATCATCGGCCTGACATACCCCCTGCCATGCCCCCGGCCCTGCGAACTTTTTAACCTCATCCGCCCACCGAACTTTCTGCAGCCCCCTGCTACGCAAGCGACCCTAAGCGACCATCGGTTATCCTGTATTCGCACTACATGTCCTGCCCATGCCCATTTCTTCTTGATTTCCGCTAGAATGTCAGTGACGAGTTATTTCTCTGACCCACTAACGTTTCCTATCTCTAAATGTTACCTCTACCATTTTTCTTTTCATAGCCCTCTGCGTTGTCCTCAACTTAAAGGTCAACTCCGGTGGTTTTTTCATCATTTTGTGTTTTTGGTTGAATTACATTCCTCGGCACGTCCTGACTCCAACACAAAAAACCGTTTTTCGAAATTCCAATTAGAAGTATTTTTAAAAAGAAAAAACAGCAAATCGAAACCGAAACTGCTTTCACGACCAGAAACGACGTCCCACTTGACGAAATGGTGACGTCACACTCAGTATTAGAAAAACACACGTACGCGCGTTGGATGGTGAAAATAACGTATGGAAATCATGAAGCATTGCATAAAATGTCTGAGGTAGTTCAATATAAGCCTCACAATTTCATAATCATGCGGGAAGTGGACAGTAACGCCGGTTGTTGTTGTTGTTACTAACTTTATTTTTCCACCGATGTAGGAGGCCCCCTACTCCCCGCCCCCGGCACGCAGGCCTATGGGACGGAGGCCGGGGCCTCCGCGACTAAGGACAGGCGAAGTGACAGTGTTTCTTCGCGGCTTCAGCCGCGAGGCGGACAGCTTGCTGCTGGTTGGCGGGGGACTCGCTCCGCAGTAGCAGTTCCCAGGCTTCTCTACTGTTTATGTTTTCCTTGGCGCCAGGGGAATCAAGGCATTGCCAGATTATGTGATCAAGAGTACCCCTTTCTCCGCAGGTTTCGCATCTATCGTCCGCCTTTTCCTCCACTTGCGTGTGGAAAAGCCAGGCGGGACTTGGGAAATTCCCAGCTTGCAGGCGCCGCCAAGCGACGGCCTCCTTGTTAGTTAGCGTTCAGTCCGGTGGTGGCAGGGACCTTCTGCTAAGCCTGTAGTGTTCTAAAATTTCCTTATAAGTTTGCAGCCTCTCGTCCATCCCATCGCAATCAGGCGGCTCTACGGCTGCCCGGAAGTAGAGAGCTCGGGCTAGCTCGTGCGCCGCCTCGTTGCCGGGGACGGACTCGTGCGCGGGGGTCCAAATAATTCGAATCTTTCTTTCAAGTTTTCTTTTCTCTAAAATTTTGGCTGCCTCCGTCGAGACCCTCCCTTTTCCAAAGTTCCAGACAGCTGTTTTGCTGTCACTAATAACTATGCTGGCTTCCGTTCCAACGCAAGCGAGCGCTATTGCAACTTCTTCAGCCGTGTCTACATTTCGGCTTCTAACGGACGCGGCGGCGGCGGGCACGCCGCGGCCGTTGACGACCACAGCCACCGCCGCCCCCGACTTCCCGCTAGCCGCGTCCACGTAGGCGACCTCCCCCGGCTTCATTTTCCCCGCTTTCTTTGCGAGCGTCTCGGCCCTCTTTTGTCTCCTCTCCTTGTTGTACGTAGGGTGCATGTTTTTAGGTAGGGGGGGCACTATTATATATTCGCGACACTCTCGTGGAATGTCTACTTTGTGGCTTGTTCCTCTATCTGACTGCAGTCCCACCCAGCCGAGGATGGTTCTGCCCGTGGTGGTTCTGCTTAATCTTTCTAGTTGCGCCATGCGCACAGCCTCCGCTAGTTCCGTCCAATTGTTGTGCACCCCCATTTCGAGGAGGCGTTCAGTCGAGGTCGAGATGGATAGTCCCAGAGCCCTCTTCGCGCATCGTCTGATGAGTGCGTCTATTCTCTGCCTTTCGTCTGATCTAATGTTTAGGAATGGTACGTGGCGTAACATATGCGGCTAGTGATGTAAGCCTGCATTAGTTTCAGGAGGCTTCGTTCCTTAAGGCCCCGACCCTTTAGTGCGATTCTCCTGAACAGACCCGTGACTTGCGTGGCGTACGCGTTCAGTTTCTTTACCGTTGTATCGTTGTACCCATCTGCTTGTAGAAACAGCCCCAAGATCCTAATTTGTTCGACTTTTGGCACTATTTGGCCGTCTACTGTTACGCTGATGTTTATCTGGCGTTTACACCTGAGCGCCTTCGGGTTGTAGATAAACAGTTCCGATTTTTGTGGAGAGCACGAGAGGCCCCTTTCGGCCGCGTAGGACACGACGGTGTCCGCCGCCGCTTGCAAGCGCTCCTCGATGCTCGCGTCACTCCCATGGGTAGCCCACAGGTTGACGTCGTCCGCGTACATACTGAATTTCAAGTTTTCCACTTTCCTCAGTTCTGCCGGGAGGTTTCGCATGGCAACATTAAAGAGGAACGGGGACAGCACCGAACCCTGTGGCGTACCCCTGCTTCCTAGTTTGACGGTGGAGGATTCAATGTCCTGAAACTTTATCTTTATCGTTCTACCCGACAGGAAGTCTTTTACGTAGTCGTACGTTTTCTTTCCGACCCCCAATTCTTGGAGACCAGAAAGAATTGCCGCGTGTTTTACATTATCGAACGCCTTTGTCAGGTCTAGACCTAGTACCCTCGCGTCCCTGGTTTCGCTTTCTATGATATCGTGTCTCAAGCGGAGCATTACGTCCTGTGTGCACAGGCCGGGCCGGAACCCAACCATTTCGTGTGGCCACAGGTCGTTAAGCTCCATGAAACGCGTTAGTCGCGTTTGGACTACCCGCTCCATCAATTTCCCTATACAGGATGTTAGAGAGATTGGTCGTAAGTTCTCTAGTTTAGGGGGTTTGCCTGGCTTCGGTATCAAAATTACGTTTGCCGTCTTCCACTGTTGTGGGAGGCGGCCTCTGTCCCATACGATTCTCATGTACTTGGTGAGCGCGTGGATGGAATTATCGTCCAAATTTCGGAGAACCTTGTTTGTGATTCCGTCTGGGCCGGGAGCCGATTTTGTTTTTAGGCCTAATATTTCGGCGCGAACCTCCGCCTCCGTGATCGGCGCGTCTAGGGCCTCGTTTAAGGGTCCTTCGTAATCCGGCAGGGGTAAGGTTTGCGTGTCGCCTACGTACATGTTAATTAGTTTCGCCATGAGTTCCCCGTCCGTGCCCTCGAACGCGTGTCTGGCTTTCGTCAGTCTTATGCCCGATTGAGTTTTTGAATTGTCAGGATCAAGTAGGTGTCTGAGTAGGCTCCACGTATTAGCAATTCTCATGTTCCCTTCCATCTCGTCACACCTACTACACCAGTTTTGTTCGCAAAGTTTTACTGCGTAATCTTCAATCTCTTTGTTATATCTTGCTATCTTCGCCTAAGGTTCCTGTTCCATCTTTGCGACCGGAGACGCCTCTCCATGCCGCATTTTGCTTCCCACATATGAAGAAGTTTGCTGTCAACCGTCACCGGCGCATCGTCCTCCCGTAGGGTCGTGGTTGCTTTCTCTACTTGTTTCTTAAGCGTCTCTGCCCATTGCTCTATGTTTTGGATTTCATCTCCCGATTCGCAGTTTTCTCTGATTTGCCTAAACCTGTCCCAATCGGTGATTTTGGGTTTTTTGAGGCGACGCGTTTTGACGCCCTTGCTGAGGGTGAGAGCCAGAACAAAGTGGTCGCTGCCAAAATTTTGAGCTGTGTTTTTCCAGACTGCGTCTCCCGTGTTTTTTCCTAAGGTAAGGTCCGGGGTGGTGCCTGCACAGACGCTGTTTCCCATCCTGGACGGACAGCTAGGGTCCGTCAGCAGGGTGAGGCCGAGCTCATGTATGTCCTCCCACAGTTGCCTACCCTTGGGGTCGTGTCTATTGTAGCCCCATTCTTGGTGGGCGGCATTGAAGTCTCCTAGAATTATAAGAGTATTGCTTCCTGCTGTTTTGATCGCTTTGCGGAAGAGGGCGCGGAAACGTACCTTTCTCTGCTGGGGGGTGCTGTACACATTTAAGATGAAGAGACTAGCCTCTTCCTTCACAGTAACGCCGGTATACTGTTTGTGACGTCAGAAACTCAGTGTTGCCGGCAGAAATAGTCTCAACTTAGGCCATGAAAACAGCATATTTTAAAGTCGTGTTGCGCGCGAACGTACGGCGCCCAAATTTTGTAGAATGCGTCAGGACGGAGAGGAGAATCTACAGTAAAATTTTTATTTGAATATTCGAATGTCAAAAAACCTCCAGAGTTGCCCTTTAAGTAGAAGCCTCTTTGTTAGCCTCCAGGTTTCAGCCCCATGTAAGTACAGGTAAGATGCAACTGTTGTATACTTTCTTCTTTAGCGATACCGGTAAGCGGCGAGTCGTAATCTGCGAGTGCTTGCCAAATTCGCTCCATACGACGACGGTGCGCGGTAAAAGAGAAGAAAGAAGCGGTGGTGTTTGGACTTAGTAGGCCTCGCCTTGTCCCGCTTCCATCAGCACTAAATAAACACGCCATGTTATTTCACCGTAACAATTTGGGGAGGTGCGTACGCAAATCGTACCCTGTGTGAGCCAGAGCGAAATTACACAGTCTCCGAAAAGGATAATGCCTGCCTGTAGTTTTCGCTGTGCAGCGTTTCCGTTCATGTTTGTAAGGATGGTTGTTCACTATCGTAACGGACGATCAGTCACTTTGTTGGCTGCAGAACCTTCGAGACATGTGGTTGCCTCGCACGTTGGGCCCTCCGGTTACAGGAATATGACTTCGCCGTGGTTTACAAAAGCGAGGGGAGTCATGCAGGCGCAGATTGTCTTTCTATAGATGCCAGTGGCCATGACAGGATCCGAGAGCGACGATTTCAACAATTATATATTGGCCCCCAATCCGGCGTTCCCCGACCCGAAAGTTTTCATAACAACAGCAAAGGGACAATGTCCTGCAGCCTTTCTTTGCCGCAGGCCAAGCCAGCGCATCTACAAGCCGTTTGTGCGTGATGGCCTCTATGGAAAAAGAGTTACTCCCCTGTCAACTCGATACTTGTGGTTCCCAAGATGCTTTGTACTGACTTATTTCGCGTCATGCACGATGATCCGACTTCTGGGCACTTGGGATAAGTCCATGTTCGATAAAAACTTAACTGGCCCAAAATGCGCTCTACGATTGAACAGTACGTTGTCAGTTGCAAACAATATGTCAACGCCACAAACGTCGAACCACAGCTCCATCTGGCTTGCTACACCCTGTAAAGACCCCGACAGCTCCGTTCGATCAAGTAGGCATATTGACCTCGTAGGTCCGTTTCCGAAGTCCATGGATGGAAATTGCTGGATTGTATTCTGCGAGTTCTGATGCGCGTACAAGAAGAGAGTGAGACGTATGGGCTTAAACTGAACATTAAAAAGACAAAGATCATGGCGTTTTGCCCTATCAAGTCCTGGAGCATCAAGGGACAAGAAGTGGAAGCTGTGACAGATTTTCTCTTCTTGGGCTCCAAGATTACCTCGGAAGGAGACTGCAGCCATAAAATTAGGAGACGCCTGCTGCTGGGAAAGAGAGCCATGGCTAGTATTGACCGCCTAGTAAAGAGCAGAGACATTAGTCTGCCAACCAAGATCCGTATAACTCGTGCTATGGTCTTTCCACTTGTGATGTATGGGTGCGAGAGTTGGACTGTGAAGAAGGCTGACCGTCGAAGAATTGACGCGTTTGAATTGTGGTGCTGGCGGAGACCCTTGAGAGTTCCTTGGACTGCCAGAAGATCAGATCAGTGTATATTGTCGACCATAAACCCTGACTGCTCAGTGGAGGGTCAAATTCTAAAGTTAAAGCTCAGCTACTTTGGTCATCTGATGAGAAGAGAGGAGTCGCTGGAGAAAGATTTGATGTTGGGTAATGTTGAGGGTCACCGGAGAAGGGGTAGGCAGCGAACGCGGTGGTTAGATGGCATCCTCGAGGCGCTGCAGATGAAGCTATGTGATGTTAGGAAGATAGTGAGAGACCGGAAAACGTGGCGTGATATGGTCCATAGGGTCGCGAAGAGTCGGACACGACTGAACTGAACTGATTCTGCGAGTTACTACCTCACACGTTTCTGTGAAACCGCCTCTATTCCATCTGCTACGGCGCATCAAGTGTCGCTTTTCCAAATGCACTCAGTAATCTTACGACACGGGCCGCCACGAATTGTCATCACTGATCGGAGCCGTCAATTCGCCGGTGATGTTGAAGAGCTCGTGCGTTTGTGCGCCGTAACTTCCCGACACTCGGCGCTATCCCCAGACAAATGGCTTGAATGAGAGCGTTAACAGAAAGCTTACCAACATGCTAGCCATGTATGTGGATTCGGGGTTTAAGAACTGGGGCACCATACTACTCTTCATAACATATGCGTTTAATACCGTCACTCATGAGACCACTGGATACAGCCCATTATTCCTGCTGTATGCCAGGCCACCACGCTACCCCCTGGATACCATCCTGCCCTTCTTAAGCTTTGAAGATCCTTGCCTGGCTGAGACGCTCTGCCTCGCCGAACATGTTCGGAGAATCGCCCGAGAATCGCCCGCTTACGGTTTGGGACTTCACAGGAACGCTCCAAAGCACGATATGGTGCCAGTCACCGGAGTGTTAAGTTAAATTGGTTCACAGGAAGGGAAAGGCGCAGTAACTGTCACACTTGCTATGTGGACACCCGAACCGCGCCGTAGGGGAAGGGAGGAGGGTGGGAATGAAAGTGGAAAGAGAGAAAGAGGAGCCGTAGTGGAGGGCTACGGAGTAATTTCGACCACCTGGGGATCTTTAACGTGCGCTGACATCGCACAGCACACGACGCCTCTTCGTTTCGCCTCCATCGAAACGCAGCCGCCGAACGTCCAATTCGGCGCCGCGGCCTAGATCAGAAACTCTTGACCCAACATGACGGCCAATATGTGGTGGTCAAACGGATCAGCAGTGATTTAACTTATGAAATAGCCCGCCTGACCGCATCGGGTCGTAGGTCTGCGAAAACCAAATTTGTCATATTGCCCGTTTGAAGCCGTAATGTGTCAGCCTCGCACGACTCATGAACACGCCCAGAGAGCTCCGGCTGACTAGGGGGGAAACGTAACGTTACTGACGCAGAAAAGAAGAAAGAGGCGATGGTGTTTGCAGCTAGTAGGCTTCATCTTGTCCCGTTTCCATCAGCACTGTAAATAAACAACCCTTTTGTTATTTCGCCGTAACAATATCATGCGGTCTTGCACATAAAGTGGTACCTTACGATTTTAGGACAAGGGTACGTGTGTAATTAAGGCACTGACTATGGCGGAAGTAATAAGTAAATGGACAGCAAAGCGCATGATGCCACTTTTATGCTCTTTGCCTGAAGTGTCATAGTGGCGGCGGCCACCGGAGCCTCTGCGATCTAAAGTACGCCGCTGCTACCTCATCATAACTTCAATGCGGAACTTAAGTGTCAACCTAAATCTTTTCTAAATGATGATCACGGAGTCCTCTTGCGGGCTTGACGTCACGAGTTTTGATCAGGAGACAGGAGTTTTTGTGGTTGAACAAACGTCAATATTCGCGGAAAGAGCCACCAATCGGATTTATACTTAAAGGATTACAGACACCTAATTTTTGCGTTTGAGTTTTATCTTTTGTAATGATTCCTAAAACATTACAGATCACCACGTCACATTCGCCAATGACTGCTGAATAATTTATAATTAAATTTCTTTTCTCATCTGTTTCGGTTTCGGTTTCAACAGCCGAGCGATGGCTGTGACGTCGGGGTCAAGTTTTTGTCACGTGAGAGATGAAAACAAAAAAAAAGCTATATAATCAATACTGTATCGTTTGATTTCGCTAAAATGATAAGGCCAGCCTACCTCAAGAATAGGAATCACTACAAGTGAAGAATCGGCGTTCATGCGCTTCATGACGCGCGCCAAGACTTGTGACGTCACAGCCATTTCTCGGCGGCTGAAATCGAAAGTGGCGAGAAAACAAAGTTCAATTTATTTAGTGTCATGACCAAGCGAGTTATCTTTCCACAATTTTTCTGTTGTGGGTTCCGTACTAGTGCGTGGCCTTTTACTCCGGAAAGCGCTTCCCGCCGAAACTGTGCTTGCTATCATAGACGAACAAGAGTATACAGTGCGGTTTTACGAATCACCTGCTTGGATATTTCCGTCCGCATTTCCTCATATTAAGTGACGAAGTAACGAAGCGATCAGGCTTTAGCCTAATTTACTCCGGCGGCCAGCGTTCGCGTGGTTTTGTAGGAATGAGTGGTACGAGAGCGAAGAAACGAAGAGGGATTCGTGCTCTGATGCATTACGCGCCTCCCTGTCGAGGACAAAGGCGCATCACTTTCTCGGCAAGTATGGTATATCTATGCTACGGTAGTGAAGAGAGCCCTTCAGCCTCGGCTGGCTTGAACCGCGTGTAATTGAACTATAATATTTGAAATCAAGTCTGTCCTTGTCGTGACGCTGGGGCTACGTCGACCCGGCCTTCACTTGGTAGCGTGCAGAGACTCGGGGTTGAAGTAGGATTGAATCTTCGAAGTTGGTGAAATATGTACAAGCAGGTTTAATGGCACTTTGAGAAACTTATTTACAAGATTATTTACACGAAAAAGAAGGGTACATCAGCAAAATGGCAAGCGTTAAGAGTTCATAGCGAGAAGCGACTGGATGAGCCGTTTACCCAGGGCCCAGAGCGACATTTCGTGCTCTGCAGCGTCCTTAAAACCCCCTATGTCCAGCCCCTCTCTGAAGATGCTGACCAACCAAATCCAGGGCACGCCCCTCAGGTATCGGCATCCAATCGAACACATCACTGCACTGATGGTCTGAAGCACTGACTGGTCCGGCATTCATTCGTTGGGCGTGATCACTTGTTGGCGGGAAAAGCTTGGGAACGGCGAGGAGAGGAGGTACATTTCTATTCTTCAGCAGAGAAACCACAGGCTGGTTCTGTCAAGGGGTTTTACTTCTCAGAAACCCGAGTGCACGTGGCGCCGCATAGGGCTCCCAACATGGTCCCTTTTCGACAATTGCAAATCTTTCCTGCATTCCCGGGAAATCACTTAATGGCCGTATGAGTCATGCTCATTTCTTGTCCTGCACGTCAGCGGACATGTCACTCTGTCGTCTCCTTTGGATAGGAGGCATTCATCACTGGAGGATAGCACTTCTCGACTGGAAGGGTGAACAAAAGAAAGAAAGCACTTCCTGCTATTTCCCGCAGGGGGACGTTTCTTTGTGTTTTTCCAGACGTTCTCTTGGCAGGGTCAATTTGGCATTTGCAGAGTGTCCACAAAGCAAAACAGGCTTACAAAACAGGATTCCTGGAAACAGGCTCACTTAGAGCCATTGGACCATCACCACATATTCACAAAACTTATCCATGCCCACAGGCGAACAATAGAGCGCGCAATTGCGGATGCTTGGTCGTAACAGCCTCCTCCCCCGCCAGAAGAGTCTCGGAGGGCAGCAGTCCCAGCTGCTGCATGAAGAGACGACTTAATGGCCTGCACGTGAACGCTTGAAGCTCGCTGTTGCTTGTCGCGTTGTCTTGATTGTTGTAGGCCAAATTGCTCGAGCTGTCTGAAACTCAACCACATGTCGAAGCAAGCACTCGGCTCCCGTCTGAAGAGACCAGGTCAAAAGAAAACTGCCATTGTTGTTCGAGAAAAGCCCACTCTCAAGACGTTCAGGACCCACGTATTCCTAGAAAACCAAACGTGCTGCTTTACATAGTCACACATATACAAGCGCACGAAAAAAAAAAAACCTGATTATCAATTTGGATACATGGTGAGGAACATCTCGGACCGCTTAGAAAGAGCGGCTAAGCGCGTCCGCATTCCCATTTAACTTCCCCTTTTTGTATCTTATTTCAAAATTGTACTGCTGTAAAATCAAGCTCCACCTAAGAAGGCGACTGTTCTTCGATGTCGCAGTTTGCAGCCAAGCCAGGGGACAATGGTCCGTCTCTACGGTGAATTTGGCCCCTCCAAGATAGCACTGCAATTTTTGAATGGCCCATACAATGCAAGCGCATTCTTTCTCTGACGCGCAATAAGCCCTCTCTCTAGAACTCAGTTTTCTGCTCAAGTAGAGCACGGGGTGCTCATTACCGTCGTCATCTCTCTGGCAGAGAACAGCACCTAACCCTCGATCACTGGCATCACACTGGACCGTGAATTCTCGGCCATAGTCTGGAGCTCGCAATACCGGACGGCTAATCAGCACAGCCTTCAGGTTTACGAAGGAGGCTTCCTTTTGTTCGTCCCAGACTACATTTGTCGGTTCTGTCCTGCGGAGAGCGTCGGTCAGAGGGCTAGCCAAAGATGAATAGTTAGGGATGTAGTGATTGTAGTATCCCGTCAGACCCAGGAATGCTCGAATTTCCGTCTTCGTGCTCGGCCGCGGATAGTCTGCTACCGCAGAAATCTTAATCTCGCTGGGTTTCCTGAAACCCTGACCTACATTGTGACCCAAGTAGTCCACGGTCGCCCTTGCCAGGCAACATTTCTCGGCCTTTACGGTTAGTCCAGCTTGACGCAAAAGGCTCAGTACAGCTCTTAGATGTACCATATGGTCCGCCCATGAGTCGGAAAAAACCGCAATGTCATCTAAATAAGGCACCGCGAATGTTTCACACCCATTTAAAACCCTATCCATGAGTCGGGAAAAACAAAATGGAGCATTTTTGAGCCCGAAACTCATCATTGTTGGCTGGTAGCTGCCCGTCGGAGTGACGAAAGCCGCGTATCTGCTGGCGCGTTCAGTGAGCGGTACTTGCCAGTATCCTCGAGTAAGGTCCAGCGTAGTCACATATGCCGCTCTACTGACCTGTTCTACTCTCTCCTCAATATTCGGAATAGGATACACTTGATCCCTGGTGAGAGAATTTAGCTTTCGGTAGTCTACCACAGGCCTAGGGTCTTTACCTGGAGCTTCTACTAAGATCATAGGCGAAGCATAATCGCTTTCCGAGGGTTTTATTACTCCCAATTCTAGCATGCGAGTTACTTCCCTATCCAGAATTTCTCTTTGCCTTGGAGAGAATCGGTAGCACCTTGATCGCACTGGCACGTCTGAAGTCAGCTCAATATCGTGCTCAGTCAAATCAGTCCTGCCTGGCCTGTCCACGAAGCAGGCCTCAAACTCTGTTATTATCTCGCCCAGATCGGACAGCTGGGGTTTCTTTAGTTCTCCTCTCTGCTCTGTCTTTTTTAGAAGCTCCTGAGCGTTGCTTCCTTTTCCGCTGAGGCAAATCAAGTTATCCCCCATCTCCTCGGGAAGGTTTAACGTTAGATTTACCACGGCTTCCCTTTGCACATAAGGCTTCATAAGATTGCAATGATAAATGCGCACTGCTTTACGCCTACCGGGGAATTTCACTTCGTAGTTAGTGTTAGAAAGCTTTGCAACGACTTCATCAGGTCCTTCCCACTGTACTTCGAGCTTATTCCTGAGATCATTGGCTTGCTCCATAGCTAAGTCCTCTCGGGTTCCACTTAGAAGTCTCGTGAGATTGCTAGACACCGGCGGCAAGAGGTTACTCTCAAGAACGTCCTCATTCCGCGTCTCATCAAGCTCACTTTCAAGTTGACATATCTGAGATGCCTCGCTCTCAAAGTTTTCTGACCTGCTATCTTCCGCATTTACCACTGTTTTAACTGCCGTTTCCTCCGCTGTGGATTTTTCTGGAATGAGCAGTGTAGCTAGTTCTGGCGCCTTTGAACGTGTTAAGGCTTGCACAACTCTGTCTCCGAAAAGGATGCCCCTCTTTCGCAGCAGCATGTCCGATTTGTTGGAGAACAAATACGGATAGCACTTAGGAAGCTTTCCTGAAACGGCAGCCTCTGTTGTTAATTCGCCGAAAGGGCCCTCGATGACCACGTTCGCGATCGGCAAGCACACACTCTGTTCCTCAACTACCTGTCGGATCCATGCACACTGTCCTGTATAGTCGGAAGGCGATACATACGCCGGATGGACAACATCCATCGTTGCGGCCGAATCGCGCAGTACCTTGCAAGGCTTCCCGTTGACTACTAGGTCATGCAGGTAGGGTTCTAAAAGCTGCATATTTTCATCGCAGTCCCTGACATACGAGAAAGCAATCTTTTCTTTCCGGCAGTTGACGGCAATGTGACCCTGCTCATTACACCTAAAGCATGTGAGCGGCTTCCTAGCCTCAAGCTTATTCTTTGTGTTCTGCACGTTGGTCACTTCCCCACTTTTCTCACTGCCGTCCTTTCTAGGGAATTTGCCTGAAGAAACCTTCATTTCTTCGTTTCCAACTCTAGCAAAGTGCCTTTCCTGACGGTTTTTCACACTGAACTTGGGATTGCGGGGCCTATCCACTGCTGGGTTGCTGAATTGTCGGCGCGAAGCATACTCCTCAATAAGTTCGGCAGCTTCAGTTGCCGACTTAATTTCGCCTCGGTCCTGTAACCAATTTCTTTCTTTTTCTGGGAGGCAGTTATAAAACTGCTCCAAAAGAATTCGCTCGACTACAGCGTCCCTATCACTGTAGGAATCTGTGCTCTTTAGCCATTCGCCCAAATTTACTCTTAAATTGTACAGGAATTCAGGGTAACTCTCGTCTCTGGACTTAGTAGCGTTCCGAAAACGTTGTCTGAACGCCTCGGCGCTAAGCCTATACTTTCTCAGAAGGCAAGCTTTGACCTTCTCGTAGTTGTCCGCGTCCTCCTTGCTTAGCCGCGCGACAACCTCCGCTGCCTCGCAGGGCAGAACCGTCAATAATCTCTGAGACCAAGTGTCTCGCTGGAAGGACAGTTTTTCGCAGGTTCGCTCAAAGTTAGCCAGATACAGACCGATATCCCCTGATATCACATATGGCTGCATGTACTTTGACATCTTGAAATCTGCCTCCTTGTTGAGACGAGGTACCGCTAGCTGGGGACAATCGCCCGACCTCTTGCTCAACTCTAGTTCTAATTTCCGGAGCTCAATTTCTAGCTCCAGCTTTTTTGCTTCTCTTTCAATTTCACGCTCTTTCTGCTGTCTGAGCTGTTCCTTTTTTTGACCGATGAGGTTCCATGCTTCACTGAGCTCCTCATCATCGGTTCCCAGATCAGTGATTGCCTTTATAATCAAGGGTTTTCGTGCCAAACCACTTGTATCAATTCCCAATTCCTCACACAATAGCAACAGGTCCGGTTTCTGCAGCCTTTGTAGGTCCATGATCGCTCCGAGTGTCGGCTACTTCCAAAACAACAGTGCAAACTACCAAACCTAAAGGCGTTTCAACACTTTTTACCAGTTCTAAAATCTAACCCTGTTCTAGAACCTGGTCCACATCAGAAGAAAAGCAAGCACTCACCCACACATGCGATCGATGTTCCGAGCTGCCCTCTTGTTGGCCGATTGTTGCGCTGCTTGTTGCTTGAGATGCCACCTCCGATCACAAGATGTGGCTTGTAGATTCTGATCCACCTCGAATCACCAGATGTTGTATCTTGTAGCTCCAGATCCCACCTCCAGTCATCAGATGTTGTGGCTTGTAGATTCAGACCCCACCGCTGGTCACCAGTGTTGGGGCTTGTAGATTCAGATCCCACCGCTGATCACCAGTTGTCGTGACGCTGGGGCTACGTCGACCCGGCCTTCACTTGGTAGCGTGCAGAGACTCGGGGTTGAAGTAGGATTGAATCTTCGAAGTTGGTGAAATATGTACAAGCAGGTTTAATGGCACTTTGAGAAACTTATTTACAAGATTATTTACACGAAAAAGAAGGGTACATCAGCAAAATGGCAAGCGTTAAGAGTTCATAGCGAGAAGCGACTGGATGAGCCGTTTACCCAGGGCCCAGAGCGACATTTCGTGCTCTGCAGCGTCCTTAAAACCCCCTATGTCCAGCCCCTCTCTGAAGATGCTGACCAACCAAATCCAGGGCACGCCCTCAGGTATCGGCATCCAATCGAACACATCACTGCACTGATGGTCTGAAGCACTGACTGGTCCGGCATTCATTCGTTGGGCGTGATCACTTGTTGGCGGGAAAAGCTTGGGAACGGCGAGGAGAGGAGGTACATTTCTATTCTTCAGCAGAGAAACCACAGGCTGGTTCTGTCAAGGGGTTTTACTTCTCAGAAACCCGAGTGCACGTGGCGCCGCATAGGGCTCCCAACATGGTCCCTTTTCGACAATTGCAAATCTTTCCTGCATTCCCGGGAAATCACTTAATGGCCGTATGAGTCATGCTCATTTCTTGTCCTGCACGTCAGCGGACATGTCACTCTGTCGTCTCCTTTGGATAGGAGGCATTCATCACTGGAGGATAGCACTTCTCGACTGGAAGGGTGAACAAAAGAAAGAAAGCACTTCCTGCTATTTCCCGCAGGGGGACGTTTCTTTGTGTTTTTCCAGACGTTCTCTTGGCAGGGTCAATTTGGCATTTGCAGAGTGTCCACAAAGCAAAACAGGCTTACAAAACAGGATTCCTGGAAACAGGCTCACTTAGAGCCATTGGACCATCACCACATATTCACAAAACTTATCCATGCCCACAGGCGAACAATAGAGCGCGCAATTGCGGATGCTTGGTCGTAACAGTCCTTGATAGCTGAGGTCTGAACTGTTTTAGGTATATACATTTCTTTGCAGTCTGTATTGTGTGCTTGAACCTTCGAAATCACCGTGGGATATTCTTCAACCACGCGACGCAATAGCAACGTCTGCGATGTTGACCTGTTTGCGGTTCTAGACATAAGAGCAGATTTTTTAGCCGCTCCCAGGCGCGGCCATTTTCTGCCGATTGGCGCGCCGCCGCGCGGCCGCTTCCTTGGGGACTGCGGGGCCGCGGTATCGCCGCGGCCGCGCTTCGCTTTCGCACGCTAGAAAATAGCGCCAAAAATATTTTCACCGCACGGTTGTGTTGAAGCAAGTTTATTCACATTGTCATAGAGTTAAGATCGACTCGTTATTTATGATGCTTAGTTCGACTTTCACGTTAACTATGTTGGTGCTCCGCACGCAGCCGCGCTGTAATGCTGCCGTTTCGGTGCCTTACTGACGATAAAACGTTTGTGAACAATTGCAAACATTACTCTTGTGTATGACTGGCATATAATTCCACTCCCAATGCACTATTTTTGCTTCCTGTCAGCCATTTCGAACCTCGCCAATTAGGCTGTGTTGTCGTTTGCGTGGTGTGCCAGTCACTTCAACAAATTATCGCTTTGTGTTAATCTGAGTGTGCTCGCTAACAGCAGGCAAATTTTGTTGCGCTTTATTCGAAAACGCTGCCGCATTAAAATCGTTTCTTTTTATCCCTGGAAACTCTATAGCCCTTATCAAACTGTTTGCGCCTGCATGTCAGGCATAATGCATCACACGTACCGTCTTTGCCAAAAGTAACCAGGCTAGATGTTTTTGTTTCTCACTTGTATTTTAAAGCCAATAATTTATCAACACTTAGTTAAGAAGTGGGGATATGTGCTCACCTTTACATTGATTATATTTAGAGCTTCAGAAGTGGTATGAATCTGCTACCACATGGCTGAGAAGCAGACCCTGCAGCCTGGTTACTTTTGGTAAAGACAGTACATTATCGTACATGCCAAAGAAACTGTAGCAAAGAAATGCTAGCTGGAGCATAACAAGTCAATCCTTAGGTATATCCGTCCGTTCCTTCCTTCCTTCCTTCCTTCCTTCCTTCCTTCCTTCCTTCCTTCCTTCCTCCTTCCTTCCTTCCTTCCTTCCTTCTTCTTTCTTTCTTTCTTTCTTTCTTTCTTTCTTTCTTTCTTTCTTTCTTTCTTTCTTTCTTTCTTTCTTTCTTTCTTCTTTCTTTCTTTCTTTCTTTCTTTCTTTCTTTCTTTCTTTCTTTCTTTCTTTCTTTCTTTCTTTCTTTCTTTCTTTCTTTCTTTCTTTCTTTCTTCCTTTCTTTCTTCTTCCTTCCTTCCTTCCTTCCTTCCTTCCTTCCTTCCTTCCTTCCTTCCTTCCTTCCTTCCTTCCATTTCATTTCATTTCATTTCGTCCGTCCGTCCGTCCGTCCGTCCGTTCCGTCCGTCCGTCCGAGACAGTATCAAATATGTGGCATTAACGACAACAGAAAAAAAAATCCTTTTTAAAGTGCTCAGGTTCTTGTAAAAATGCCGTAGAACGCGCATTTAGCCTATACCCTGCACACTGAACTACGTAGAAGTTATCGAAACACAAATGGTTAGTACACCTTTATTAGTTTTGAAATTATAGTTTGCTTAAGCGAACACTCTTAATTACTCATTATGATAGCTACAGCGCTTTTCTATTTGCGCTAAGGTGATGAAACTTAGAATATATCTTAAAGGGGAAGATAAGCTTTCCCTAAAAATTTTATCAAAATTAGTGCGATATTTCAAACACTGGCCCTTTAGCCCCACATTCCCCTTTGGCAAGTAGCGGCCGTTTTTCACGGCAACGCCGTGCAAGTACTTGCAACGACAGTGACTTTCGACTTAATGGGAACGAAGA
>NC_139346.1:177765712-177835491 GCF_055883805.1 Amblyomma maculatum | reverse complement strand
AACTGGGAGGCTCGGGTCGGACCAGCTAGCCCGTCCTGCGTTTGGAACCTCAAGCTTCACCTAATATGCCTGGAGGCAGGAGGAGACTTGTATCACCCATACACTGGTATGGCAATACCTGCCTCTGAGTATAGCATTTCACCAATTGAACTAAATCATTTGTAATTATTTTTTTCAGCCTTATGTCACACATATTTCGAGTTTTTCGAACAGGATGTAATTTCTCTCAGCCGAAAAGATGTCTTTTGTTCATTGGACGTCTGAGAGAATTTGTGACTCATGGGTAAGGGCCCTTCATTTCCCACGATTCCGCCATTACTAAAGAAAAGCGGATTATAGCATTTTCTTTCCTCAAAATTGCGTGTTAACAGCGGTACTGTTTGGTATTATGCAGTCGAACCCTGGACATATCGAACTATCGGAATACCCCCTTGAAAATCCCGTGAGTGAGTGAATAAACTTTATTGAATTAAGCCAAAAGCAAAGGTAACGTAAAAGTGAACCCTTAGTCCAGAGCCACAAAAAAAAAAAAAAAAAAAAAAAAAAAAAAAAAACCGTGCAAAAGTATAGGAGTGCTCGCTTATATTGATTCCCGTTCAGCGGGACATTCGATATATCGAACTCCTACAAGGGGCGCTTCTTCTAATGGCGCCCCCACGATCACTACCGCGTGGAGCCATGCCGGTTTCCCCGTCTTGAGCACCAGCTGGCAACAGTCATGCTTTGAAACAGCTTGACGAGGTGAACGTAGAGTCTGATTGAAGGTGTACTTCGGCCTGGCGTGCTTGTTTCTAAAGCGACACTTCTGCCATGCAAAGAAGCCAGAGTTCGGTACATCGGTTGTCGTGCGGTGAAGCCAGCCTAGGCTTGCGGCGGTTGTCGCATGGCCCGCTTCGCTGCTGAAGGAGACGAATAAATAAACTAGCCGGTTTTAACTGAGTTATTGCATCTATACTGCTCAGGTAACAGATCTAGACCTCTTAATGATGAGCAGTTGCTTTCCCCAAAGCAATGTGCACAGCAGCTTTCACGTGAGCCCATTCTGAACAACACTTGCGCCACGCGGCACTGTGCGAGCAGCGCGAACTCCAATCTGACCCTACCAAATATTTAGAGCACGCACGGTGGGGCCTCGCGCGCGATTAAGGTGATTGTGCTAGTGCACCCTTTCTTACGACACCTGGCGCGAGGTGACGCTTCAGAGCGCTGCTGAGCGCACGTGCGCTGCATCCGCGCCGTGTACGGTGGCTGCCATTGTGCCGGCGGGGCACACATCGCTGCTGGAATCGTGCCGCTATCCTGGGCACACCACTTTGACGCTCCAGGTTTGCAGAGGAGTGCATCTGCTGACATTTGTTATATATCGAATTACCGGCATATCGAAATATTTCGCGATCCCCTTCGAGTTCGATATACTCGAGATCGGCTATATTGTGTCTGCGGGCATCAGGAGGAATAGTTATAAGAATGCGAATAAATAAATCACCTGGAGATGAGTACGTGAAAATAATTGGGAATAAATCATTGCAAAAGTAGAATGCTACAGAATTAGAGGCAACATTGCTGCATGCATGTTGCTACCCTTTGACAGTTCCTTCACCATACACATTGCTTGTCACACTCATCGTATCTTTATTTGCAAACACAAAATCACCGTGAGTATATCGTAGTTCAATTCACATGTATATCTTCCTTGGCTTTTCTAGTCGCTTGGATGGGGCCGATGCTCGTTCTTGGGAGAGCGTCTTTAGTCTCCGTAGCTGTAGAGACATATATCGTAGGTCCATGCCATCTGGAGCTGGCTGGCTTACTGTGGACAGAAAAAGTTTACGGGACGGGGGCGCGGAAAAAAATACTTTATTTCGGCGCATTAACTTAACACCTGGAGTGTCTGAAACTAAGGGGGGTTGTATCGCACATACGTTGGTATATCAATAACTGTTCACTATATAGGTCCGTATGGTAAGGCCACAATAAATAATTTTGAAAACACACGTCCCACAAACTCAACGACCAGAAGCTGCACACTAACGCAGGGGCTGCCGGTTCCGCCGAGAATGTTTTCCCGCCTTCTTGCTTCCCCCTTTGTCTGTTGCGGTGATTGTTTTTTCAGTTTTGACGTTTCGTGACGGGATCACGCAACCTTGTGGCTTCATCTCTATTTTGACCAATCAGCAGTATTTGTTACTGGCGAAGGATGCGAAGTCGCATTGTCACTGTGTGAAGTTAGTGGTGTCGCATAACAAATGGATGAAAATTGAATTTTTTTGGACCGTGCCCCGCCGGGGTGGTGCAGTGGAAGACGCCCGACTACTGTGCCGGAGTTCCCGGGTTCGAACCCGACCGCGGCGGCTGCGTTTCGATGGAGGCGAAACGAAGTGGCGTCGTGTGCTGTGCGATGTCAGCGCACGTTAAAGATCCCCAGGTGGTCGAAATTACTCCGTAGCCCTCCACTACGCTCCTCTTTCTCTCTTTCCACTTTCATTCCCACCTTCCTCCCTTCCCTTACGGCGCGGTTCGGGTGTCCACAGAGCAAGTGTGACAGTTACTGCGCCTTTCCCTTCCTGTGAACCAATTTTTGGACCGCCGTTCTAGCAATAGCTTACCTGGGCGCTTTGGTCAGTCACGATTTTGGTGGCTAGGAAACAACATTATCTTACTTTCACAAATGCAGTGCGAGTTTTTATTCTTGAATTATCTTCTTCGGAGGGCGTCTTGTGCTATATTTTAAACCAAACTACAGAATACAGCGGGTTTTTTTTTTTTTTTTCGCTTCTTTTCGGGATATTCACAGCGAGCTCATCCACTAGTCTCGTAAGCTGCCAGGAGAAGCCAACTTCTCAATGATTTTGGATTGTCGAGGCGAAACACGCGGCCGCTGCAGGTCGCGTAAGTTAAGGCAGGGGAAGTTTCGTGCTGAATTTTGTTCAGATGTTCTCACAATTTTGTTCAGTTGTTCTCAAGTCGCGGAATTAAGAATTATTTGCCACTCCCCTTGTACCCCCCCCTCCCCACACACACACACACACACCCACCCACACCCACACGCCCACATACACGAATACTGGCGCCTTATTCGCGAGTTTTGCGAGTTAGCTCGAATACTGGTTATTTTTGCAGTTAAACAGTCGAGTAATTATTCAGTTCTATCTTTAAAGGTAGTAGTCATATATTGGTGTTTTATCAAAGTTAGATCCTAAACCGGGAAAAACGCGCGAACGAGTATAAAAGCACTTTATGTGGCAACATAATTCCTCTTATACAATCGGATATATGTATTCGGGGATATATGCCCCGCCGGGTGGCGCAATGGTTAGGACACTCGACTTCTGTGCCCAAGGATGCGGGATCAAATCCCGGCCTCGACGGCCGCTTTTCAATGAAGGAAAAAAGCAAGGCGCCCGTGTGCTGTGCGATGTCAGTGCACGTTAAGGAACCCCAGGTGTTCAAAATTTTTGGAGCCCTCCACTATGGCGTATATCACCTGAGTCGCTTTGGGACGTTAAACCTCGCATACCATACCAAACCATATATACTTGTTGCACGTGCAAACTGTTTGACTTACCAAAATACTTTTTTGGGCGAGTTGGTAAACATCCATTGTTAATTTAAATAGCGCGAACAGGAAGACACGGGACAAGATAAAAGGAAGCCACAGTACAAGCGCTGACTCACAACTCAGCCTAAGCCTATACTCCAAGGCCCAGATAAAAACAAATATGACGAACCCAGGAGTTGTTTCACGTGATTGCTTCGTTTTCGTGATATTTGTTTTTGTCTGGGCCTTGGAGTAAAGACTTAAGCTGAGTTGTGAGTCAGCGCTTGTACTGTGGCTTCCTTTTATCTTGTCCCGTGTCTTCCTGTTCGCGCTATTTAAATTAACAAACTGTTTGATGCCATGGAAGCAACGCATTCAGGATTATACGTTAGCATTAGCTTAAGAATACTAGTTGCACGAGCTGGTTTGGATTAAACACACGCACGCACGCACGCACGCACACACACACACACACACACACACACACACACACACACACACACACACACACACACACACACACACACACACACACACACACACACACACACACACACGCGCGCGCGCGCGCGCGCGCGCGCGCGCACGCACGCACGCACGCACGCACGCACGCACGCACGCACGTACGCACACGCACGCACGTACGCATGCACGCACACCATCGTTTCAGCGTCACTATGACCGACCTGTAACGACTACATCAATCCCATCTGGGATGGCACAATTTAAATATCGAGGTAGGAATACAAATTTTAGCGTGCATGTTTAGCCACACTTTCGAAGAAAACTTTGTCTCTTAGGAGGTTTATACCAAAATAAACGAGAAGTAACTGTGGCGAAGCATGATACCAAACCCACAATATTTCGAAATCCGCTGAAAAGCTGATATTACTGGGCTTGATATTTACTGTCTGATCGTCGTCAAAACGAAAAATACGAAAAATTGGCATAAGACTTCGTAGTGAGAAACGTCAGTAGTTTGGCGGTAGATGTTGATGCGAGATTATTGACGACATATCTCGATCGCTTTTCAATGAAACTAAGAAATGAAACTAAGAACGTTGATGGAGCCTGCAAATAATGAAAGGGCTTGTTTTTGTGCGTGCTTGAATTTCTTTTTTTGCCCCTATGTAAACGAAGAGGTGATTCCTATTTCCCCATTTTACTCTTTGCGACACTTTGTTGGGTAACGTTTCGAACCAATGTGTAAAGTTTTGAATCACAGAGTAGACGTATGTTTCCAATTGATACCTGACATAAGAAAAGGGGATATTTTGCAAATATTACGAACCGGAGGGGGAAATTCCTCGCCAAGGCTTTATTTTTAATTTATAGCCGTTATAGCCGGAGTGGTGCTGCTTTTAACGCTGATGAGGTGTATACTACAATGATTAGCTCGTTGCCACCAGTCGAGCGGCGCCCAAGACGATGAGCGCGCTCGATTGTATTAGGGCCAATTTCAAAATCTAGGGATCTATGGTGAATGCCATTTTCCTGTGGGTTTGCAAAATTTTGAGCAAGCCTATTAACATGGAGTATTGTGAACTTATTAGGCTGTTTTGATGGGAGCGACTTTTGGCATCGCCCATTAAGGTAATTTGGGCGGTTGTGTAGTTCACAACGAAGAGCATAAAGAGTACCGTATTTGGTTTCCAGAGCATTTATGCTTTTGTTAGCTTATACGTCAGCGAAGGTTGTTTAATTTATTTACCTTCAGCCTAGAGATTATTTGCAGGGTTGACGGTGTTCACTGTTCCGCGCTCCCATGCACTTATGACACGTTCACTTATGTGACCAATATTGAAATTTATCTGTTGTGCACGTGTTTGTGTGCGTGCATCCTCGCGTGCGCACAATAATATGCTAAGGAAAAGTTGTCTTGGAAGACAAATCGTACACTGCACACTTTTTTATACTTGACATATGTCGCCATACTTTTTGGCATGTTTGTTTGCATGTGTAATATATGCTTATGTGGTGAGGGTGATAACGTTGGAACGACGCTTGCAATTTTCTGAGGAAGTCCAGTCTTTTTCGTATCAAATTATAGGTAACTTGTGCTCACCTTTGACACCTATGCCGCTGTTTGTCCCTTAGTATGCCCACCCGGCTGGTTAGGTTCGTTTGGTGAATTGATAGTTTTAATATATTTGCAGTTGTTTCTGTCTGCTGCGGTACTTTAGTGGCTGCATTAGGCTGCTGAGCAAAGGACGCCGGATCGAATCCCTGCCGCAGCCGTATTTTAGATAGGGCCGAAAAACCAAATCGGTCTCCTGCTGCGAAATACACCCGTGAATTGAATGTTTAAGGGCCCTAGGTGGCGGGGTCTAAATTACTTTGAAGCCTTGCGCCACGGCGTCTCTAGCTGACAACAGCCCATGCGTATGCACTTTTTGGAGGCATAACTTTGCGTATAATGCCGTACGTTCTTCTGTATGCTAGACATGATTGGCTACGATGTTGCTACGAGAAAGCAACCTCTCACAGGCAATTTGTTTTCGTAGCATATCTTACCCAACAACTTTACTTCGTTCATTTCTTGATCACCCACATGTACCGAACAAACGCAGGTTATCTGTCACAGTTGTTGACACCCCACCACCCGAAAATGACTAACACAAATAAATGCTGAGTTCTGCGCACCGAACGCCGGTTTCTCCTTGCCGCGGCTTTCATTCGAATAATTTTTGGGTTGGTTGCCAGCTGTACCCTGTACACAATTCTCACCCGACACATGGCTCACATGCTTGGTTGCCAGCTGTACACAATTCTCACCCGACACATGGCTCAGCTGCTCGGCTCCCCGCCAGCGGCAGTGCTAGGCGATTCACCACCCCCGTTCACCACCACAGCACCAGGCTACGAGGCTGGCTACGAGTTCGACTGGCAGGTATCGTAATCTGGTCTGGACCGAGCACTTGCCAGGATGGATGCCCGCACTGCGCAAGGTCTAGACGCGATACCTGCGAGCTTGGTGAAAAGCCTAGGGGGAGCTGTGACCTTGACGTTGCTGAACGAGCCACAATGGTACATAACTGAGGCCATTTCAGTTTACTTTCTTCTGCCGTTCACTACTTGACTCCCGTTGACACCCCTTTCGATCGCGTACACTCATAAGCATTCACTCCTCATTCTCGTGTCTTGAACTTCTCCTCGCGGAGTTATATGAGAGCACCGAGTTGGGGTTAATCCCCCAACTTTCAGCGAACAAAAGGCAGCGGAATCGGAGCTCTGGGATTGGAACACAATTCTTGTCTCGCAATTTGCGTGTGCCGTTCAGTTTTCCCAGTCGTTCGTTCTCTCTGTACGAGAGGGAGCTGGGCGCGCACCGGCGAGATGGGCCCGAGTGGCGGTAATTGGACGTATCGAAGTCCGCGGCGGCTGCGAACAGCGGCGGCGCGTCATTTGCGGGCTCCCTTTTCCCACCGCGCTCCTCGCGCCAAGTCGGCTCCCTTTGAAGGCGCCGCCGCGAAGAGCACGTCGTCGCCGGAGCCAAGGACCTCAAGAGCTAGGCTTCGGAAACCGGCCGCTGCTGTCAAGCGCTAGCCGTCCTCCGAGCGCTTCGCTCCGGGCTTCGTGCCATTCGGCGGCGCAAGTTGAATTGGCCGCCGATTGCAACAACACCTCCTCCTCCTCCTTCAGTTGGCGCTGCCAGCTGAAAATCACCTCCTGGGGGCCCACTGCTTTGCAAAACTTCAGGCATATTTTTATATATACTGTCAAAACTCTCTTTTAGCATTTTATTCCCTCGTTGTACTCTACTCTTGGTCAACGGGGTTTCCTATGCTTAAAATGTCGCATTTACGTCATATTTGGCGATGGGTGTCGGGTATGAAATATTTATGCTTGTTACTTGCATTGTAGCGCTGCTGCATGTTTTTTTTTATTATTATGTAGGCTTATGCGACGCTTTAATAGATCGGTTGTTCCGTGCTACGCGGATGTCTAGACGTCTACCAGGTCACGGTGTGTGCGTGTCATCTGGACAGCGAACCGTCCCAGTCTCTTTCTTTCGACAGGTCCCAAAGAGACACTTGCACATGAGCTGTCTTAAACCATCCTCATTATGCTATAAAGAGACCAGCGTCCATTAAATCACGCGGCCTACCACGGCAGCGAAAAAAGTGCTTTAAATATGAGTGATGAGTGGAAGCAAATGATTGTTGCGGACAAGGCAGTGGCAAGAAAAGTCCAGTATCCCACCCACTGCTTGCCTTCCAATACCCCAGTTTAATACTCCAGGGCTGCAAAAAGCTTTGTGAGACTCCGGAAGTATATACATGATGCTCGCAGCGGAAAGCACGTATACTGTTCAAATTGGACGCAAGGATCGATTCCCTGCGTGAAGTGTTTTATCATTAATGTGTCTGACTACTTCTCCAACTGTGATGCATTAGCCTTAACAGCACAAGCTTCACTGGAAATATTTGTCAGTGACGAAATGTAACAGAGCTCACTCATCTCACACCCACTTACTCTGCTCAGATCAGCGGAATTCAGAATTTCTTGTTGGGATGTTTTCGAAGGCGGAAAGCTTTCTGCAACACAATATGGCCCAAAAAGGTGAGCCAGGCTCATACAGGATGCAAGCAAAGCACAATTCCGCGATATAAGTTAGGAGTGGTGAACCTATGCTTCGAATATGTGCAAGGGCCACGGCGCCAGAGTGAAACGTTTTTGTCGAGCAGCGAGTGAATGGTCTACATTCCGTCATTCACATTACTCAACTGTGCCCTGTTCATTATTTCAGGTCATTTCGTAGGAAGAGTCTATTTTAGTAGAGTGTGATCCTTGAGCATGCCTCCTGCATCAACGGGCACTGTCACTTTGATTTGAAGATTATGTCAAAGTAGGCTGCTTGTGCAGTATACGGTTAAGGATCCGATATTCCTCCGCAAACAGAAACGAAAGCTACTGACATCTATACTCCGTTTCATACATCAGGTGCAACGCAGCGAAAGCTACGCAAGCAGTCCGCAAGAAAAAAAAAAAAAAACAGGAGACGTATCACTACGCGCTCATTCTGTAGGCGAGTGGTTCCTGCCGAAACCGGCTCTATTCCGAGCATACACGTTTACAATAACATGCTTCGCATGCTTAGACATCTTCACAGAGCGGATCTTATAGAAAAAATGCGCACCAAAGAACCATTTTCTCAAAAAGACATGCGCAGCGCGGGCGGCACAGCCAGCGCCATCTAGTGGCACAGCTGGCAAGGTTGCGGGACAGCGAAAACGCGACACGAACGAAAATGGCATAAAAAACATACAAATTAGCCGAATCTGACCTTTTCTTTCTAAAAAAGGTGCTTTTTATGAAGTTGATGGCAAATGTAAAATGTATTAAGCTTGCAGACAAAGCAACTAATATTTTTTCTTGTCAAGAGCAGGCACTATTTTTTATCGCGGATGCGGAGAGCGCTAACAAGAGCTGGAGCTTTGGTAGTGTTGCACTTGATGTATGAAACGGAGTATAGCCTACATCTAGCATGATATGAACACAGAACATTGCTGCGTCAACGTAGTCAGGACCAATATACTTTTATTGTTCGTGTAATATGGTCCTCGCCATTTCAAACGAATTTTTCGGTGCCAACGAAGAAAAGCCAATGTGGCAGTAAATAGAGGCTTTGTGGAGCTTCGTCGGATTCAGTGGGACATTCGCTATTTGCTTGTGCAAAGGCTTTGTTGTTTCCTCTACGGTTCATGTGGTCAGGCAACGTGCTTACTCTGCTGCCTTGCAATTTTTTGGTGCTTTGCTGTCATTGCCTTGCTGCTTCTGATTTTGTTTGTGGTTTCGGATGTAGCGTTGGCGCTTTTCGACCCCCTCATGGTATACTCATGGTGCATGTGATAGACAAGATGCGCTATATAGCAGAAAACTTTTCGGCTAGGAAGTTTAAGATTAGACAGCGTAACGCTGACACTTGCCCGGGGGTGGGCTTTAGACTGTAAACTCTCAAAGGCCTCGCCACTTTCTAGAGCGGTATTGGCCATCTTTCAACACTTCTAAAAGCGTTATTCTCTCTTGGGCACTGCAGAATTTGATTGTTACTGTTGTCCTTTAGGTACTGGTGAATTTGACTCATTGTTGTGTTGCTGCTCGCCTTCCTGTGAAGCGAGGAGTGCAGTTCTACATGCCCACGCCCATTGGCCGATGTAAAACCCGTGCATAATTACAATTTAGGCTTCCGCATCGCACATTCCTGCTCCTCTTTCACGCGCGAGGATATGTTAAACTCACACATCACCCGGAAAACGTGACGTGAAAAGCTGCCAAATATACATGGATCTCTGTGCTGATGGTTGCCGTATATGTGCGGGTATGCCCATATCCAGCTTTTCGAACCTTTTCTTACAGCTATACAGATAAAAATATGCGCACTAGTGCATATTTGTCCCTTTAATTCCACCCATGCGCACATACCGTGTAGGAAAAGTGCCCCTTATTTCAAAATCTCTCGCGGTTCTGCCCGTCCCAACCCGTCTACGCGCACAAAATCGGACGGCACGAACCCCTGCGTATCACTAGCCAGCGGCTCCACCGCATGATCCCAAGACGCCGTTCTACCCACCCCAGCGTCCGGCAAGAGTATTTACAGCATTCGCGCTGCGAGGAACGGGCGACTGTGTATAATCGCCATGAAACTGGCGCGCGTGTGCCCAGCTGGGATGGAGCACCACCCCTTATATACCTCGTTTTTGTCTCAGCCTCCTCGGCTCGTGCAGGGCGAACGCTTCCGGAGTTGCCCCCGTTCTTTCCTCGCAGTTCCCCGCTGCGGTGCGACCAAGAGATTTAATGCTACGGGTGGCTACGGGCCACCCGCGACTCCTTCTTCGCTGCGACGACCGAACCACCGCCAACTGTGTTTTCCGCAGTGCAGGGGGACCTGGCAGCACTACTACATGAAGTCTCCGGCGACAGGCTGCTATTTGGGACGAGGCGCATGTCGCCGATTGTACGGGCCGCGTCGGCGCAGACAGGTGCCAATGAGGCGCCCCGGTAATGACCGGCCCCGGAGGTCTCTCGCGTTTTGGCAAGTGGCCATTAGCGCGTGTGTGCGGCCGGCGGTAGGTCGCCTACCGCCGCCGACGACAGTCTCCGCCGCCGCCGCCGCGGGCTTGTTTTGCACGCCCGCGAGAGGATGCGCTCGCCTGTCACGCCGTGGACCGGCCTCCCCGTCACGGGCGCGCTCCCGTTGCGTTGCCGCCGATGACGGGGCGCGCGTATCACTCGGCCTGATCGGCCCACGGACTGAGGAGGAGGTGTGGGGGGCGAACGAGATAGCTGCCCGCACCCACCTCGAGGGCACCCCTCGTTCGGTCGAACGACTCCTCGAACGCCCCGAAACAACGCCACGACAACAACGACGACAGCGGAAGCGCAGCAACTACAAGAAGGGCAACAAGCGCGCAAACGACTACAGGGCGCGTGTGCCCTTCGCGCCTCCTTTCGACCAGCGGTGTCGTATGTGGAAGCGGTCAGTATAGTAGTATAGTAGTATATAGCGACGCGCAGTTGATGCTGCTGTTTGTGCTGCATAGCGGAGGATATCGGTGTTGCCGTTTTCTTGGTGGGCTGGTTGGGCGGCGGTAGCAGGAGTGAAAGTTTTTGCTGCTGCTGGCCTGACTTGCAGAGCTCGCGGTTCGCCAGCAGCCTGGGTGCAAATCTCCCCGCGCCTGACAGCAGCAGCAGCCGGGATGGGGGGAACAGGCCACGCGGCGGCGGCGGCGGCGTCCCCTTTGAAGCGGCCGCCTGCGGGGCGGGGCGCCGTCGTCCGGCGTGTGATAATTGCGGGCCCCGTTGGCAGCCTTTGAGGCGCCGCCTGTCAGGTCCGTGACGGCCCCGTGGGTGGCCCGAAACAGACCGCGCGCGCGCCGCCGATATTCGAAAATCCCGCGCGCGCTTCCGCTGCCTTCTTTTGGCACACTACTAGCGAACGCGGGCACGTCAGCTGCCTTCCGCCACGCCATGATGCACTGCGACTCCGAGTTCGCGCGCCTCGCCTTCTATGCCGGACCTCTTCCGCGGTTCTCTCGATGCCGTTCGTTAGGGATTATTTTTCACCGGAATGACCTTCTTGCAGAAGGGTTTTCGACCGTGAAAATTACACTATGTCATGCCCGAGCATCCGAAACACCGGATTTCAATCGCAATGATCCTTCACTGGTCCTCTGTGGTGACCCTCTTTGTCTAATTTCTCCTGAGATGTTCAGACTCCTCGAATATTTGTAATGCAAGTATGGCCCTTCTGTGCACAAAGGATTGCTTCTCGTCAAACCGTCTCAATCGTGCTCACGCTTTTTTTATTAGACGAACTGATGCACGGGGAATTTAGGACGATCGCACAGCTGAACAGCGGGGCAATATCGCCGAGTGGCTGGGGTCGTGCGTTGGTGTTGCTGCCTTCCCAGTGCTTACGAATTTAGTTTGAAGCTATATCGACCTCATGAGTTGCGTAGTCTCGCATACCTCCTTCCTCGCCTTATTTTCTTTAATTGTTATTCCAGGTTTAGAGGTATAGTCGTAAGCCGTGCTCACTTCGAAAAGGAGCTTTCTCGGAGTGCCTCACCTCCTTACCTGCCAATTGGATTGGCACCTCCCGATCTAATCTTTGCCTTTGAGAGAACATGCCACAACTCGGAGCCGACATGAAGCTGGTAAAAGGGCCAATGTTCCTTCGAATAGCCCAGACAGTATCGATAGCTACAGATTACACTGGACCTCAAGTAAACGTAAAGTTGCTTCCCGCAGTTGCGTTTGGCGTCAACAACGCGTCTGGGCGAAGGCGTGACTTGCACCACTTGTCAAGCGCCGCATCGCCGAGGGCGTGCTGTTACCACTCGGCACAGAAAACGCACACCAACACTTTCCGAGGAGCAATACCTATTATTTTATTCTTCTTCTCATTATTAATATCATCATCATCGTCACCACTCGGGTGCGTGTGTGTGTAAAACGCATCGTCGCGCACATGAACGAACACAGAACACTGAATGGGCGCAGGCGTTGGTTCTTTGGTTTACGGCCATTCACAGCCCTGTCTCTTTCTCTTTGCCTGCAATACTATGGCCGGCATAAACAATTTTTCTTCCCCCGATGTTATTCCAGCTTACGACCGCGGATACAGCCGACGGATAGGGCGCTGCGCTGCTTGAAGCAGTAAAGAAAGGCGAAAACAATAGAAATTGAACGGAGTTGGAATGTAACTGCTTTTATCCCGATCTCTAACTGCAACTCCGGTTTGCAGTATTCGCGGCTGCGAATGATGCCTTGCTGCTAATGACAACGGAAAAAAGAAAGCAAGTTTGAAAAAGAAAAAGAAAAAGAAAAGTATAGAGAAGGAAGATAGGTGCTTTGGAGACGGTGTAATTTAACGGTTCAATTTTCCTTCCTTTCTATTCCATTTTTATCGTCAGCTACGCCGATTGGCAGATTTCGGCCATAGAGGGCATGAACATCCTTTGAAATACATTGACAAAAGAAAAAGAATAAAAATAGAACAGAGTTCGAGAGAAATTATTATATTAGCCCGTCTGTGGTGCTGAATCCTTATACTGTGCCGGCCTTGCACTCTTTTCGCCAGTCATGCCGGGAGCTGTCAGCGCCTAAGGATACTAAACTCAAAGTGCTTTCGGCTGGACCACATAAGAGAGTCCCATAGCTGCAGCGTAACGTGAAGCACCATGGGAATGGGAAAGGGTGTAATGGCGACCAATACGTTGCGGTTTCGATGATGGTGGTCAACTACCGCTTTGCTCGCGCTGGACATACTACTAGCTGGCGGTGCATGCAAGAAATTGTCTTTCGAACTTTGTCCCAACAGTTCCGTGCCTCGAAGTTGATGCTCAATCAAGAGGCATTATGCAGTGGGCGTATATACCAGAACGTCTGTACAGGGGCGCACTTTGGATTAATTTGGGGTTTGTAACGGGCACGGATATCGCACGGAAACCCTTACCGTTTTTTTTTTTTTTTGCTTCGCCCGCATCTAATCTCGCGGCCGCTGCAACCGGGATTCAATCCCACGACCTCACGCATACTTTATCTCATATATATATAAGGGCCAGTACTTTGCAATGGTTCTAAGTGCAGTCTTATGTCCCGTTGTCACATAGTGAATGGATAGTATACTCTACTGCTATTCCCATTAAAGGCGATTTGTTGGATAGTTGGCTCAAGGAAAAAAGACAAAAAATATTTGTTTTATGCTATGGAGCACGTAACAATTCCTTATTCTGTGTACCTTCTTGCACTTGACCGTCTCGCTAAGCACACGTTCACTAGTAATTTCCTCGCAGATACGGCTGCGCTTTCGTTTCCTGGCTGGTCGAAAAGAGAGATGAAGGAAAAACCGGCCGACTAGTCTTCCTTTGCTGTCCTGATCTCTAGTGCGTACAGACTTGGCTGAGTGAAGCAAGTAAGTGCCGCCCCCTATTCTTAATTTTGCTTGCATTGCTAAGCTTCTCCCAAGATCCTGAAATGTAGTCATAATTGACCTACATCTGACCATAGCCACATGTCAACGAAGTAGAGCTACACATCTTTCTCCAGTAAACACTCTGGACCGATTGGAGAGCACTTCTGACTGCTACTGTAGAAAATGGGAGCGCCTTGTCGAGCCATATTTGAACACGGAACTGTGGAGACGCGCAGATAGCACGAGCAAGACCACCACGTTGGTGTGATGTGCGCGAGAAATTGCGCGCACTTTCTCTTTATGCGCTGCTAGCTAACAAGCGCAGGGACTGCCGTAAATGGCTGGCGTGGAGCTGCCTTCCGAGAACAGGCAGAATTGCATGCGAGCGCTGGCACGCGGCACACGTCATCCTTGATGAGGTGGAGGTGGCGCGGCGGGAGTCCATCGGTTCATCCGGATCTAGACGGAGCGTAGCTGTCCTCAGGTCGATCGAGGACAAGTGGTTGTCCCCTTTCGTCCCACGGGAGGTTGCTATGTACAGAGTGGCGCTCGGCGGCGGGGGTCAGAGCGAGAGTCCTCGGAGTCCCGGATAGTAGAAGGATGCCTTGAGGTCCAGGCCAGAGGTGCCGAACGGTGGGGACACGAATGCGTCAGCACCGAACGAGGAAGGGTCCGCGGCCGCGGCCGCGCTTGGGGCTGGAGGTGGAGGGGCTGCCGTCGTGGGCCAGCCGCCCTGGCTGGCTGCTGCCGCCGCCGCCGCTTGGCTGCGCCAATCGTCCTGTTGTTGCTGGAGGCCCCCATAGTCCGCTGGGCCCGGCAGCATATTCAGCATCTGCAAGACACCGACACCAGCCTTGCATTAAAGACGCCTTCTCAAGGCGGTCTATGAATGAAGGCATGTCACCTGCACTATATATGCTCTTAGTGAGTTTTGTACATCGGGAACAAATTACAGTTTGTCATCGCCCCTCAAACTGCCCTTCTAGTGAAGAAAGAAGGTCACGGAATGAAATACCGACAGTATTCGGCAGCAGGAAGACAGAAGAGCTTGGAAAGTTGTCGAAAGTTTTGACTCTTTAGTGAAATTGAATTTGTCACATGCATATGTGCAAAACCGTTATATTTTTACCGCGTTTAATTCTTTTTTGACAGGCCCCGTAATAATATATCAAACATGCATATGGTGGTTTTTCGGGAAGCTATAGGTATGCCTAACTTTGGTGACTTGTTTTGTTTACTAGATTAGCTTGGGGAGGGATTGGGGATTTTTGGTTCTGCATTGATTCTTTTTGTCCCCCCCCCCTCCCCCTCCTATATTTTAAGGTGAAGGACCACATCATCCCGTGGAAAATGTCGCATGCAGGCACAAAGCCGTGTGAGAGTTAGCATCTGTTAATTTCGTTTTATTGTATACGAGTGTGAACGGGGTCCATTTTTAAACTCAAATGTGCGTAATTGTCATTCTGGAACGGAGGCGGCTGGCCAGCGTTATTCTCTCGATATTGGTTGACACCGCTGCGCAACAATTGATAATAAGGAACAACGAAATCGGAATGAAGCGAGCACGACAGTTAAAGAAATTGAACACGACGACAGAAGGAACTCAACGCAACAATACGAGGAACCATCGACTTTTAACCAATAGCCTTCGTTCTTTTGAGGGTTCTGTGCTGGAACATTCTGTTCCAAAGCTATACGGCTGCGACACACTAGCGGGAAAGTGTTCGGTCAGGTGATGGCGGTGTTTAAACCGGCGATCCATAGCAAAATGCGCGACACTGACGCTCCTCGCACGCAACGTCATCACATCTGAGTCTGACTGACTCAGCCGGCAGTCAGTATACAATGGAGCCCCGACGATACGAATCTAACGGGGTCGCGAAAAGATATTCGTATGATCCTAAATTCGTTTAACTCAAAACAAATAGAATTCATCTGCAAAAACACGAGAAACACAGTCTCGATGATCTGTTTGTGATTAATTTACGGGATCGATTCGCGCGCCAAAGAACGTGCGTGACGTCAGGGACGTGTGAGCCACCGCCCCCTGCGCACGGCGAGTGCCGATTAAGTGGACCTGCGTGTGCTTGCGGGTACCATGATATGTTTGATGCTCGAGGGTGCGGACGCATTCACGTGTTTGTATTATCCCTGCTGACTCGGCAGGACGTTCCCGCGAGGCCCGAAATTCTGAGCATTTTGTACACAGCGGAGGCGTGCGCAGTAAATGTCAGAAAACGTACCTGTATACGGTAGCTGACACATATGCACCGTACATTTGCAACTCCGTTGAAAGTACAGCGTGTGTCCTGTCTTTCTGTATATATACTCCTCTACTTTGCACTAGTCACGATGCTTGTCATGACAGAGGTTATGCTGTCCCAGATTGAGAGAGAGAGAGGGATCGCGTAGGCAGGCTGAACACTGCTATACGGCTAGCATACTATACGGCTATATAGTCACACATATGGGTTTCTGCTGCGCGAGGCGGGCTTATGGTTGTCCGATTTGGGCCATGACCTCTTTCCCAAGCATTTCACCCAAGAAGAGCCGAGAACCAGGCCGGGGGAAAGCTTGTATACCCATTGAAAATCAGTGGGTGCCCGGCGGCACCAGGGGCCGAACCCGGTACCTCCCGAATGCGAGGGGGATGCTCTACCACAAGGCCACCGCTTTGGTATAGCATGCTACGGTGCTCATTCTGTGGATCGCGCATGGAAACAAACAAACAAACAAACAAACAAACAAACAAACAAACAAACAAACAAACAAACAAACAGAAACAGCAGCAGCAGTCACAAAATAAAGTTTTCGAACCATTACCTGTGGTTTGATTGGCTGCTGCGGCGACCCGTAGTGCTGATCCGTGCCGTATGCGGTGGTCCGCGGATCCGATGTTCCATGACCCATGGCCTGCACCACCGGTGGGGGAACGCCCTCTGCAACGAAAGAAGAAAAAGAAAAACGGGACGATAGAGCCATTTGGTTAAGCCAAATATTGAGAAACCTCATTTAAAAGATGACTGTTATTATTATTTTTTTTTGCTAAGTTAACTCGTCTAACTCCTCCTTATGACAGGAAACACTCGCACGATCGCCGTTGCGGATGAACTTGCTGGTTAGTTTTCCTGGTCACGTAACATGATTGTCGAGATAACACAGCAGTTTAAAAGACCTCAAAATATTGGGATATCGGCAAGCCGTCATGTGGCCCCAGGCGGGCACCTCAGAATCGTTTTGCCTAAAGGAGTGCTGGTTCTGCGGCCATGCATCATATGCCTTGATACTCCCATGCTCTGATATATAACGTATACGCCGAGTGACAAGCGTTTACGTCAGCGGCACTCCATGCAGCTCACTTTTCCAAGTGTGCGCATGGTTATAACACGTGTCCCATCAACAAGCTGCGGGGCTCTCGACTGGGCACCAATAAGCAAGCTACATAATTCGGCCCACATTTTTATATCTCTGCATGGAATAGATGCAGACCTCTTGTTCTCGGGGAGCAGTCAGGGTTGAACGGACGGCCGCTGTCAGCGACCTTGTTATAGACACCTTCCATTTCACGATCTCCGGGTCCGTGCCATTTCAGGTTTTCTTTGAGGCAATGATGTAGCCCTGCGGACGACAGACAACCGCGCACAACACAACTCGTGCTATGCGCACCCAAACAGATCTTGCGACACCATCCCGGTGCCGCAAGACGAGTCGCTGTCGTCTAGAACGCAACCAGCCCAGACGGTGATTGAGACATTGCAAAAAATAAATAAATAAATAAATAAATAAATAAATAAATAAATAAATAAATAAATAAATAAATAAATAAATAAAGAAAGAAAGAAAGAAAGGAAGGAAAGGAAGAAAGAAAAAAAGATAAAAAGGGAGGAGGGGGGGGGGGGGCACTTTTGCTGGCTCTTCTCACGGATCCTCTTCACGTAAATGCACATTGCTACTGGTATGCCACTAATCGTTAAATTCGAGCCTTTATTATCCTATACACATATTAATTTATAACATGCAGTCGTAAGGTACCAGGTTTAATTGAAAGAGCACCCAGGTATAAAGCCCCCGTTTTAACTGAGTTATACTAACGTGCCTACGCAGCTTATAGGGACAGCGTGTCTAAACTCGATATCCATGGTGTTTATCACCATCTATTCGATGTCACCATCCCATTGAAAAGGAAGGCTACATCTTGATGTCACCATCCCATTGAAAAGGAAAAGCTCAAGTTGATAGAGCCTGCCACATCGGCTATGTCACGTGGTCTCATGACGCCATGCAATCGGACGAGCAATTCGTGCACGGTCAGGGGAAGCAGAGCCTTTGACGCTATCTCTTTAAAGAGCCTCCGTGATTCGGGAACAAACGCTAATTTCGCTGCAAGACTGATTCATGGTAAGTCGGTGCAACAAACACATAATAATTATGCAAGTGCAATATAGCGCTGATGATATTGGGGGAGACGAGGAATATTTTGTTAGGGAGCTTCCGTGGCGCGATGCACAGCGAGAAGGCGAAACTAAAAAAATAAAAATAAAAATAACAATAAAATAAAACAAAAGGAGTCGGCTGGCCCCGGCGAGGAGGACCGAGAAGAAATATGGACTACGGACAGTACGAACCTATGCAACCACCCTTATCATTAGCTTGTTAATAAAGAGTTGCTTCCAAAAGAAGTAAAAAATGTACATCTCATCGGTAAACCAATCGCTTAACAGTTTAGATAACAGCTGCTACAACACTGCTTGCTCATGCAATTTCCTTGCCTATCCAGGCACTGATGCTGTTCACATCGACTCAGAGTTTCACGGTCACTCAGGGCGGTATACTGGCGCTCCTGGAAACATAATTCGCGAAAAAAAAAAAAAAAAAAAAGACGCGCGTGTCTGCTTGTTGTAATTTCTGTGTGCATATATGTTGTACGCGTTTTAGTTGCATTGTGTTTGGGCGAAGAACAGTTGAAAATGAGGATCTTCGCAACAGAGAAGGAACTGTCTCGCTTTTATGCGCGAGACGACCGTTGCACTTTTGTAAAAAAACAGTATATACGGAGCTGTCCCCGGCCCGTCTCAAGTCGTACGATGTGCACAAATACGATGTGCACAAATTTTGTTGTGAACCCCAGAACACCTCCGTCATTCTCTCGCTTTCTTCTCTCTTTCCACCTCTACCTTCTTTCCATTCCTTTCTCTCTTTATCCTATTTTTTTTTTATTTCTTCTACTCCTTCCGTCAGTAATATGTACTTTCTGCCTGCCATTTTCTTTCGTCCGTTTCATTGTTATCCCCCCTGTTTTTCCACAAAAGAAAATGGGACAACCGGACGCTTACCTTGCGAGGCCTGCGCCGTGTGGTGCGGAGGTGCGTACGCCTGCGGCGGGGGCTCGGCCTGCTGCAGCAGGTACGGGTTGGCTGCTGCTGCGGCTGCGGCGGCGGCGGTCGGGTACACGGGTAGGCCGAGCGCCGTGAACCCGTTCATCTGCTGGCTGCCCATCTGTTTGCGCCAGCGCGCGCGTCGGTTGCTGAACCAGACCTGCGTCCAGCAAGCGCGGCAATTTTAGCTTATTTTGGCTTAGTTTATTTTTCACGCTGAATCAAAATCTGGTCGTCATTCGCATTTGGATTAGTGCTGAACAAACTAATCTGAACAAGTTAACGACGGGTTGCCGCGCTCACGTAAACTCCCAAGTTTTGCACCATTACTCTGTACAAATTATCCCATGGATGGGCCACGTTTGCCTAACGATCGCTATAGACTTTGATATAAATGTTATGTATGGGTAGCGTGGCTGGCAGGCAATCTAAATAATGTATTAATGTGAACGTAATTAAGTGTTCATCTCTTTTACCTCAACATGGCACCTATCCCATAAGGTGCGGGGAAAGATGAGCCGAAGAACGCTAACCTCATAGTATTTTACTCGTTTCCTTTAAGTAAGGGTCCCCGACATAAACGTGCATTTTAAGCTCGTTAAAAGATGCTAAGTGATCCGATTTCTTTGGGTCGCCCCTCTCCGCCACAACAAACTGCTTTTCGATATAGCGAATGGAACTAATTAAAAAGGAAAAAAAAAAAAAGCGGAAACCGAGACTCTGACAACGGCCGCGCACTTTCGCGTGACACATCGATGTCGTCGCAAGCATTACTAAAAAGCGCCCGTACGCGCGTTGAACGACCGAAACAGTAACTACAAACTGCATTCGACCCCTTTCACTAAATGCCCGAGACGACCTAATAGATGCCTTAGATTTTGTTGTCGGAGCGTGCAGCGGATAATAACCTCCAAACAGTGTATGCGGCATCGAAAATACAGTGTTGCGCGTATAAAAGTAATTGGAATAGAAGCCACGCAACTCGTAAGGTAAATTTGAACAGAGATTAAACGTCCCTTGGCTGCCAAACTTGGCCAAAGAAATAAGGAACGACAGAAAAACCTACAATTTCAATTCGAATTCACCCGGAGCTTCTTATTCAATGTGGTGGGAACATGATGCTTCGAGCAACCTTCTCTATTGCCCGAAGTTCAAAAAATGGCGAGACTAAATGTGTCAAGGTAAGGACATTTGATGACTATTCTTGTATCGGCTCGGATTTTACTCACATTTTACGAGAAAAAGCAAGCTTGCGACGAGCCCCCATCCCATGTATCCCATATGGTTCCAGCCAACGTATCTCATATGGCCCCAGCCCACGTATCCCATATGGCTCCAGCTCACGTACCGCAAATAGCTATATAGCTCCAGCCCATATATATCCCATATGGTTATGATCCAAGCCATAAGCAACGGAAGGTGCACGCGTATACTGCATGCCATGCCATGTAGCTATCCTGGCAGTTCCCTTCTCTCGGGCCCATGTTTGGTTACAACCATGGTCGGTAAACTGCTATTCGCGGCTGTTCATTAAGCTTTTTGGCAGGCCCTCGTGCGCCTGCAGCTTTACACCGACCTGCGCACCGAGGCATGCACCGTGTGCGGTCTGCGTGCGAGTGGGTGTACCTGGACCCTTGCCTCGGTGAGTCGAGTCCTCTGGGCCAGCTCCTCGCGCGTGTAGATGTCCGGGTACTGGGTCCGCTCGAACGCCTTCTCCAGCTCGTCCAGCTGCGCCGCCGTGAAGGTGGTGCGCGAGCGCCGCTGCTTGCGCTTCAGCGTCAGCCCCGGCTCGGCCGTCGAGTCGCCGCCGCACTCGCCGTCCGAGAACGAGTCCAGGCTGCACTCGCCTCCGGATAGCCGGGAACCTGCCACCGAGACATAGGAGTACCAGTGTCACTACTAGTGTCAGGAAACTAGTGCCAGTGTCACTACTAGTGTCAGTACTAGTGTCAGGAAACTAGTGTCAGTGTCACTACTAGTGTCAGTACTATGTCAGGAATGCCTTCAGACGGTTACGAAACAGTGTCACTACTAGTGTCAGGAAACTAGTACTAGTGTCAGTGTCACTACTAGTGTCAGTACTATGTCAGGAAATGCCTTCAGACGGTTACGATGCTTTTTTTCGGCACGGCGCCGAACCTGAAATTCGAGGCACTTGTGACGCCGAAACTTCACAAGTGCCTCGACAGACACTAGAAACAGCATTCATTGATCTTCCAATTCCAGCGGTGCATCGGTATAACTAGTGAGAGCTTTTCCGGGAATACACAGATTCACGTCATGAGGCGCAGGATTGCGTTAAATTAATTTAAATAAATGATATTGATGACCATATTTTCATGTGCATCATGTGTGCTCGGACGAGGCTATACAGCCAAGTTTGAGAACTCTAAGCGAGCGCGATAATTTAAATTTATTTTTAGAAATTTCAGTGCCCAGCTAATCAAGGCGACTATATATGCACGCATTTTAAGCCCTCCGTATACCCATGTGATGCCGACTGGACGCCCAACTTCGTGCAGGCAGTTGACATGCCTGATAACGTCCCTTAATTTGGTGTTATACGCACAAACCTTGCGTAAAACATAGCTACAACAATTGTTTTTGAATACGCAGCGTTTTATTATATGTGGCGATTAAAGTGCGTGCGTAACAAAGCGCACATGTGTATGCTACTAGCTCCGGGTGTCGCGTTTCACTCTTTGGCGGTTTCACTTACAAGTTCAATGAACGCGAACATGTGTATAAGAGCGTAGCTTTTTCATGGCGCTGCTTACAGCTTCCGCGGCCACAAGTATAACACAAAGTTTTTCTGCATACTTTTTTCCTGATCTCATCAGAGTGGTATAGCGCTCATCAATGGCACTTAAATTAATCGAAAACTTTAGTTACCGTTAACCTGTGCTGCTATACCTCAGCACTCTGGTACATAACATAGATTACTATGCTAATAACAAATCAGAAGGAATATAGGTATTCAGACTGAAGGGATCCGCCTGTGGTTAAGAGCGCGTCTATAGCCTGCTGCGTAAGAAAAGCTATAAAGAAATAAGGTTGTGGAATAAGATTAATTGCAATAAACGTTGATCACACAAACTAGAGAAAAAGCACCAGAGCTACAAATAAACAGTCAGCATTGCGTGATGTAACAAAGCCCCGGATAACTGCCTGTATTACGAGAGTCTGTGCACGGGTACCGCTGATTTGTCGAGGTGAGAAGCGTACTCGGCATAGCGTAAAAGAACATGTGATTGCTACCTGCTGATATGGTCTTCAGCGTCAGGACAACGCGGCAAAAAGCGCGTGCTACTGTCGTACAGCAGCGCCTCGCCAGAACAGTCAGTAAGCTACACATACTATGAGCCACATTCTTGCTCTTCTGGCAGCTTCGGAGATCTGGAGTCTGTCGCATCACTGAAACCATAATTTGGGCACACTTGATTCAGTTGAGGTGACAGGAAGTCAAAAATGAGGATTATATATAGTGCCTACTGATTTGCTGTGTGTGTCTTTAGGTGAACGAGCGTGTGCATTGGGACATGGCAGCGAACACCAAAGCAGTTGTAACGACGGTGAACGCTTGGAGTTCATTCCCTGATAAAAGGAAAGCCAGATGCATCTATTGTATTTATATTAGTGAAGCATAGCAAATCAAATTGAGAACGAGGTAGCTTGTCGAAAAACCAGAATTACATCTTTGGAATCACGAAGCAAGTTCTTACTTTGCGGCCCCCGGCTCCTGTTCTATTTTTTATTCACCTGCAGATGCAAATCCGATTATTTCATACTGTTCGGACGATAAAAAATGGGGCGCTGCTTATGGCCTCATATGTGCGGGTAGCAGGAGCACACTACGAAGCCGCATGTCGCAAAGTTATTAGGCAATTAATAATTATTCGTGCAGCCTATGGGAATCCTCCGCTGCGCAGTAAATGTATTCCAATGAAGTGTAATGGGGACATCGTTAAGTAAACAAGCAAAGATTTTGCTATGCCATGCACCATACATGGCAGTAATTGAATTAGAGTAATGGAATTACTGTAATTTAATTACTTTTCTCGGTAATTTGTAATGTAATGAATTTCTTTTTCGGGTTGGTAATTTAGGTATGTAATGAATTATGTTTTGGCAGTAATTTCGCAGCAAAAGTAATTAATTCCTTTCGAAATTACTTTTACTAAAATGCGCCACTACTCCTTCAATAGATGACGAAGTAGAGTGCCGCGAAAGCAGGAACGGCGTGCGACAAGAGAAGCCAGCGTAACGGATAGGCAAAGGGGGACAGAGTTGAGCAGAACAGTGCGTCTGAGACCTCAACCATTCTCCAAGCAGCAGGATACAAGGCTTCAAGGGAATGCTGAAGGGAGAGATGGTGCAAGAAGGCTGGAGCTGAAAACTAGTTTGGAGCGCGGCATAGCGCCACTCCCTGTTGCGTTGGATAGGGCACAGTGGTGCCTAGTTACACTCAACACCACGGGGCGAAGGAGGATTGGGGTAGGGGGAGATAGGCAGAAGGGTCCATGACGTAAGGCACCGGGGCTTGAGCATTACTGAGCAGTGAGCACGATTCTTGGGACTGCGGAAGCAATAAACAAGCTAGCTTCTTCGGGCCCTTCAAATGGCGGAGACAGCTCCGGGCCAGCAAGACGCTGGGTTCGCCGGTCATTTCAGGACCGTTCGACCGTGTTTATTTATTTATTTTTTTTTGCGGTAGTCTTGTTTTTGCAATGGCACGTACTGTAGGAGAGAGAAGGAATAGCTTTCTGGGACGGAATTTGGCGGGAAGACGAAAGATTGTGTGTGCTTCGCGTCTGGAGAACACGTTGTTGTTTTGTTTACTAGCTTTGCTTAGTTTTTGCATGGATGGAAACTAGAAAGTAATTTAAAAGTAATTTAATTACTCAGTAGAAGCAATTGTAATGTAATTTCATTACTTTTTGGGAGCAGTAATGAGTAATGTAATTTAAATACTTTTCTGCGATTTTCAGCAAAGTAATTAGTAATGTAATTTAATTCCTTTTCAAAAGTAATTTTGCCATGTATGCCATGCACATGAAAAACCAAATGAGCTAGTTGAATATGCAACTGTGATTTAGTGAGCAAATATTAAAACTCAACGACGCAGATAACAAGACAAACTCAGAGTTTCTCCGCGGTTTCCCTGAACGTTTCTTGGCAGTGATATTGTTTGCACCCCGTTGGTTGGTACAATGTGTATCTACTCCCACACATATCTGAATCACTTCACCCCAGATGGCATGTTTATAGAGTGCGCCCAGTGATCGATCCACTTGTCACCTAAGCCCCTGACCCGTGTATACCACATACTGCTCTGACCCACATGTTACCAAAGACACCGACTCAAGTCCCGCTTCCGGCTTCCATATCCAAATGGTTGCGCCCCCCCCCCCCCCCCATTCACCTGCAGCTCCGGCTCGCATATCTCATATAGCTCCAGCCCACGTGCCCCATATGGTTCCAGCCCACGTATCTCATATGGCTCCAGCCCACGTATCCCATATGGCTCCAGCTCAGGTACCGCATGTAGCTATATAGCTCCAGCCCATATATCCCGTACGGTTATGATCAACATGTTACCTTTGGCTCTGACATACATGTCGCCTGCGGCTCCAGCCCGCATATTCCCCATGGCTCTGGACTGCACGTCGCTTACAGTCCCAGCACATATGTCAAGGCTCTGGCTGACAAGTCATGGCCACGGTCCAGATATACCATGCGACCCTGAGCCACATGTTACATTTGGCTTTGTACTAAATGTCTCCTGTGGCTACAGCCCGTGTCACGGCTACAGCCTGCATACTTTATAGGGCCCGACCCACATGTCCTATACGGCTCTGACCCACATGCCACCTGTGCCCCAGGCCTACATGCTGTCTGCAGCTCCGGCCGCACACAGCTCTGGACCCCATGTCTACCTCTCCAGCCGATACGTCGCCAACAGGTCCGACTCTTTGGATAACATTGCTTCTTTCGGCGTGAAAACGCAGAGTATTTGCTGACTAGTGAGGAAAGATGGGCGAATTGGTAAATATTCATGATGGACAACAGCGCAGCAAACACGGACAAAGGGAATACAGACACGCTTGTCTCGATCTTCCCGCTTCCCGTATTTGGTGCGCTGTTTTCCATCATGAATTTTCGCTAGATGCATGATATGCTGTGGCTATGCTGCTGGTCCTATATACACAAAATTTCTTATATATAACTGTCTTTTAAAACAAGTAGCTAATGCACATCGGCTTGCCGAACAGTTTCAGCACATTTTTTTTTCTTTCCGGGCAGCGCGATATTGCATCGGCTTGACGCAACGTTTAAAGGGGAAGGCTATAGAAGGCACGATTAAAATCCGCAGTCTAGCAACGAGTCGTGAAGCGGAGACGAACGCGAAAGTGCATCTCTCCGCCAGATACCCGAGACGGGGGACGGCTCGTGTAGCGGGCGAATCTCTCCTCCGCGCTCTCTCTTTACGGCGCTCATCATTTAATTACGCGCACGCGGCGGGAAGAGAGGACTAGTTAAAACACTCGCCGGCCAGTGTGTCCTTCCCGGAGCGGCTCTACGCAGCATATACGCGCGGTTTTGCAGCCTCCGCCGCCGCCGCCCGAGGAGCGCGCGCGCCGCGTCGCGATTAATGACGGACCCCGCGGCGGGGGCGTCACGAGTTGACCCCCCGGCCTCTATACCGCACCCCCCCCCCCCCCCCTCCTGCCCCCTGTACCCCCTTTCGCGCCTCGACGTCGCCTCGTGCGTGATACAACCGCGGGGATACTCCCTTGTTCGCCTTCACGCCACCAGCAGATGATGCCTCGAGTCTGCCCCAAGAGCGGCTTCCTCTAAGCGGAGAGAAGATAGCTGGACAAGTTGGTAGCTGTGTCTGTCCCTCTGGAACTTGTTGGAGCGTTGTTGGGGCGAAGCAATGCGAAAACAATGAAAAAAGAAAATAGCGAAGAAATCTAACTGTACCAGAGGTGCTTTACATTAAGAGAAAGGCAACCCACAGCTGGAGAAAGGGGAACGATTACAGGTGTGAGTAACCGCATAGGGCAGCAAGTGCATGGACTTGACCAGGTTATTGCTGGTGATAGAAATCCGCACAAAAGAAAGAAAAAAAAAATGCCGTTCTGTGTCTAGCTTTCACGTGTATCGATGAAATTGAGTACCCTGAATGGTCACCTCAGCGCTTTTCACACTGAGATAATTCATGCCAAGTTTTAAGAGAAGAAGAGCAATACGTTCATTTTTTTTGTATTACTTATTGTCCATGTGTCTTTTACCCTCAAATTATTTTGATAATTTTCTTTGCCAAACGTCAACTAAATCATGACTGCCCCCTCTTGTGAGTGTGTATAGCTTTAGACAAGTCACCAATAACATCATAATCAAACGACATCGGGAAGCTGCTGCCACTGACACTGTTTTGGGCTTTCGCTGACTGTTGAGAATCATCTGTTGACATCAAAAGATGTGGTTCGCCAACTAAGGTATGCTATATTAGGTCAGGTAACTAGATTTGTCATACTGGAGCTTTTCTTATTTTGATAAGCAGCATTTCTTTAAAAGTATATATGTCGGTGTGATTGTTTGTTAATAAACTATTTCATCTGCCGTAGGTTGTCGTTTATGCAATATATTCGCAGTCCTCTTCTCGGAATTCGTTACGGGCCACGCTGTGCGCGACATATTAGTCGGGCTTGGAGTATACCATTGCAACAGCACGTAGAGTTCGATAAAAGGTACTCGCGAACTGGGCAGTTTGCTATCAAGAGGGCTCTCGCCGATAAAAGGTACTCGCGAAGTGGGCAGTTTGCTATCAAGAGGGCTCTCGCAGCTAATTTCGGGAACATTAAAAGACGGGAGAAGAAAAGCAGCGTTTGTTTTTTAAACTCTGGTTAATGAAACCCTAACGAAAGCTAAGACAAGGAAAATGACTTGGATGAGACATGCAGTACAAAGAACAGGTATACAGGCTACTTCGCTCGTCTATTTGCTAGGGTAGCAGAATTCGTTTAAGTAATGAAAAATGTGGAGCGAAATCGCCTAATTTTTCGTCCACATGTCACTAACATACACGTATTTCATGTATTCTTTAAGCCGATATTAAGCGAAGAGTATACAGCTCGTTCTGTCGAAAAGGCGTCGCTCCATAACCCAGAATTGAAAAAAATATGTCGGAAAAAAAATACGCCCATAAACTTCGCATCAAAACTAACACAACCGTTCTTTGTGCAGCGTCCAGAGTGATGTCATACCACTTCATCACTCCCATATAAAGGGATTCGAACCAACTACATTTGTACCTTCAATTCTATGCCATTCATTCTAAGTGTATAGGTGTCCACCGGGAATTGATACAGATACTGCACCTTCCTTCCGTTAAAAACCAAACCAATTAAATATATTTATTATTTTGTCAAACTCTCTGTCAGTCTATCAAGGCCAACAGTTCGCGGAATGTATAGAGGCGTACAAAGGGCGGTATTGCGTCCGCTCTTGAGCAGAGGCTGAAGCGCCTTCCTAATTTCTCAGCACGAAAAGGGCGACTCTCAATAATGTTTAATACTGGTGAGTGTCAAAATGCGGACAAATATACGAAATGCGGGCGCTTCTTTCGCTCACTCCCAGCATGAATAAGATGAATAAAGACTTATAGTTTCGCCAGAGCCTCGGCATAAAGTTTTTGTTCGGAACCCAATCCGCCGAATATTGGTCGCACAACACTTATCAGAATGGATCTTTCGCTACCATCAATTGGCCCCAATGTCTGCCATAGTGCGACAACGCCAAGTCTTGCATCACTCCTGGTGGTGTTTCCTTTGGTCTGCTATATCAGATCGGATCGTTACGGAGTTTACGGATATAGATGTGTTTGCCGGTCGGAGATGTCGTGCCGGCATGCACCAATGGGTGCTCTACGTGCAATGCATATGATAACACTCCGAAAAGAAAGAGCGCAACGATTTTGGCAGAAAATCTCGCTCCTATAATGCGCCACAGAGAATGAGAACACAGCTGGTCTTAAGCATTTCCTACCTTCTCTTTCATTCTCTCACTAATCTGCATACCATCTACAAATCCTAAGCATTGCACTTTTTATGCCTTTGCTTACATCGCACCGTTCGTTTCTGTTTCACTTCTATTTGGTGTACGCAGCCTTCGAGTGGAGATGGTGTCTATAGGGACGCCCCTTATAGAGGGCGCATTCGTGTTCATTGAGTGGCGGTAGGATATTGAAGCGTTTAATTATTAGAGAAATACGCTGTGGGTACAGATTTCACTTTTAGTCAACAGAGATGGGAGTTTGCTTTATATCTGAATATAATCACTAGCTGGGAGCTGTTTATGTAACATCTGGTGTCTCTGCACGGAGCTTTGGGAGGATGCGAAGGAGGCAGCGGTGGGAGTGACGGTTCACTCCTGAAGAAGAACACCACAGCGGCCTTTACACTGTTGTCATACGCATACAGGTATATAGGTAACTGAGCGCGTGTGTTGCCTTACCTGGAGCCATCTCCTTGGCGGCCAGGATGCCGTCGATGGAGTGCTTGTGCTGCAGCAGCATGGACTTGGGGTCTTCGTCGTCGTCTCGGGGCCCGCGCAGGAGCCGGCTGATGGAGGACACCGAAGGGGCGCTGGCGCGCTCGCAGATGCCCTCCTTGATGAGCCTGTCGCGGATCTCCCACGAGAAGATACCCGGGTTTTCGCGCTTGTAGTCCTCGATGCGCTTCTCCACCTCGGGGGTCGCCACCCGGGGTTTGCTGCCACCGATCACTCCCGGCCGGATGCTGCCCGTCTCCTGCGAAACGACACGATGCCACGCGCACCATCATGTCACTCTCGCCCCGCCTATCTCGCCCGGATGAGCGAGCTCGCACTGCATGCAGTATGCCGAGGCACGGAGTGGCTGTGATCTGAGTAGCGGCTTATGATGGGCTCGTTCTGGCAATCTCTCACTTAAATGAAACACACTGAGAACACTGAAGCACAGAGAACGACCATTGGTGCGCCCGAGCTCATAGGTGATAGATTATCGGAAGGTGGATTGACAGCAATGTAGTCTGGTGGCCTAGCTATATAGATATCGCTTGAAGTTCCATAAAAAGCACACTCGCGTTGCTGCAGTTCATCTGAGGAGATAATTAGAGCCCTGTCAAAGAAAACAGCTTGAGTTCAAGCCCTGTCCCGTGCACGGTGAAGGCGTGACAGCGAGAGGTAGATGTAAACCCCCTTTCCTCTTCTCCATCAAGGGCTTAAATCCATGGAGGCCTGGTCCTTCGAGAGGAAAGTCCACTAATGAGAATTCTGGGAAAGTCCAGTAGGGCACTGTCATTATACCCGGAATGTAAACACGTGCATGATCAAGGAGCGGGTCACGCGCGGCGTGGAATAATAGGAAACAGCTATTTAGCAACACGAACCGTCGCTCCGTGCATTAAAGCCACGTTGTAACATTTTGGCATGAAACGTAACGTGGGTCTCGCTTAACTTTGCAGCTTGCTTTACGGAAAGCTTTACAGCGAACTTGTGCGACACTAATGAAACGCTTTTTACGGCGTGTAATAAAGTAGTGAATGTCACTTCCTCTTGACTTCATTGTAAGGGCGTCATATGCTGCAGCCGACGATTTCGCTGTGTTGCCGGCACGTATCGAACCATGATCGAACTTACGCCACTCTGAGAGGTGACAGCCAACGTGAGAAACGTGAAAAGAAGAAAGAAAAAAAAAAAACAGGAAAAAAACGCGAATTCGGGGGCTTATGGATTTTTTTCGCCGAGGCCTGACTGGCTGGCCTTTCGGAAAAGGCGCAAAGAAGAAGGCGGTGCTCTGACACCGCTCAACCGTCGCCCTCACCTGGTATCGGACCATTGACTCGGCGTCACCCGACCGCAGGCAGACATCCTAATCGCCCGCGCCGCATAAAGCCGCAAAGCCGCCACAAACGCGAGTCGCGCCGAGCCATTGACACCATTGTTAGCCAGAGGCGGCATTCAGAACCCCTGTGCCGAGCCGCGGTGCCCGTGCCTTCAGGCATCGAAGTTCCGTGCACTGCATCGGAAGCTGTAGATCCAGGCCTTTTCCATTGCAACTAAACAACTAAAGAACGAGCGCAGACCGGAGGGCCGCCAGGCAAGTATACACTTCTCACTGATTCACGCGCTCGAACTTGCCGACAGGGTTCATCGAGAGAACGAACAGACGGCGGACGCACACACATAGCGTATATATAACATACTGTGTAACGAGCGTGTGCGTACGGTTCGACAAACACGGAGGGACTCGGTTGGAAATAGTCATGCAGACCATGGCCTCCCTTCTGGAGCACTGGTGCGTGACCTGCGAGTCACTGGGAGTCATTGGGAGCCGCTCCGTCTTCGCCCTCTGTGAGCACGCCCTCCAACCCACTTGGTGGTGCTTGTGGTGTGTGCGTGAGCTTCAGCGCAGGCGCTGCAACTCCGTCTCTAACGGCAGCCGCACGGAGCAAAAAGACCCGCTGGGAGTGATGATGAGCTTCTCCTCGTCCCTCAATATGTAATCGCCATATCAGAAAATAAACGTTTTTCACTCACTCCATGCCTCCGCGCTATAACATGGGCATTTTGGGCGCAGGCTAGACGCATGTGAGCTAAAATAAAAATGAACAGTCGGGGCCAGCTGTCTGTCTGTCGAGCAAGCATGCGAACCCCGCCCCCTACCTCCTGTTACAGGGTCGGTATACGTACGCCGAAAGTGAGGAGACATGTGGGGAAGAGGCGTGCTGTTATTTGGCGTCGTATTCCTTGTCTCTCAAAACCATATACCAGATGAGCTCAGTATATATTCGGCCCGCGAATCAACAGCATACTGTCGGTATAGTTCGACTCTTCGAGTAGACTGAAGTTGGATAATACCCACTTCGACTGTATGGCGTTCCCAGAGTGCGTCTGTACATGACATGTGTTGAAGCCTATACGCAGAAAAATATATATACAAGTTGAACTACCATAGGAGCGAATCTCTCGTGAATCAACGGTAATATGCTCCGATGGTGCGCATAATCCTGCGTGCATAATCCTGCGTGCAAAGAAGTACATATATGTGCAAATGAGTCTGTGCCCTGTTTCAGACAAGGCTTTATTCAGATTACAAGGATGTCATTATAAAAGATCCGCTGCGCAGACAGCTTTTTTTTTTTTTTTTTTTTTTTTTTTAAGTAGTTCAGTTAAATTAAGGGGCGTATATAGATCATGCGTCGTGACCATGCAGTACTAAATAGCGTCATAGCGGTAATTGCAGTTGAAGTATATTAACGTAGATTCCATCTCGCCCACGGTGAATGAGTTAGGTGATCCGATTCTAGCGCTAGCAATGTATATTAGGTAGGATGGATTAATAGCAGTTTGGTCAACCGCAACTTTTTTTTCCTCTCCCGATTTTCCCCTTATAGGGGAGAAAAAGAGGCTCACAAAGTTGGCATGTTTAACTCGCGATGCTGAAGGTGCAGCCGGTTCATGTCATGGAAAAAAAAAAAAAAGAAAAAAAAAAACGGCCGAGGACAATGCGTATGTATTCATAATGTATTCATCATGCATTAAGTGTGCATGTATTCATCCTGTGTATATATTCGAAGTGCACAAGAAAAGACAGGCTTACAGCTTAGCGGCTTTTCTCAAGCATGATACCTCTGATTTTGAAGTCACATTCAACTTCTCATGGAACTATTATGACCGATCTCAAGGCGCGCATACCCGCCCAACGTTAAACGAATGCAACCAATGTGAAACATTCTGCGGCATCATGCGTACGTGCATACTTGAAAGGCAACGCACCGGGAAAGAGCTTTGCTCTTATATTCAACTACTGCGCACAGACATCGGCCGTACAATCGAATTTGTTAACTATATCGTTTGCAATGCAGTCATGCCAAGCATCATGTGTGCGAGGACATTTAACAGGTAAATAGGTACCGCTCGGATCTCAGTGCTATATACCTGAGATGAACTAGCCTGATGTGTTGCAGGTTATAGTGAGAACGACTGTATGCGTATCCGGCTCGAATACGAAGGTTACTAGAATGTCGCTCGCGGTTTCCGCGTGACAGGCGCTCTGTAGACTTGTATATAGATGTCCGTTTTCTTTCTCATGCAGAAATGCACCCACAACAGTTAACCGCAGCAGCAGCGGCAGATAGCCTCGAATGCGCTGCGGGTAACTGACTGCGGTCGCAGCACAATAACTCGAGCGCGGATTTCGGACGGATCATACTGCGCGGGGCCTCTTTCTTTCGTTGTGCTCCAAAATCGGATTATCCCGCCAGGAGGGCGGCCTGACTTTTTCCGGTCGGCCGCGGAGAGATTACGCGCGGCTTAGCGCATGGCTCTCTTTAGAGCGCGCGGGCCGCGGCTGGGGCGCAGTGTATACTTGCCTGGTAGCGGTTGAGGATCTTGGAGACGCAGCCGTGCGACACCCTGAGCTGGCGGGAGATGACGCAAGGCCTGATCCCGGCGGCGGCCATCTCGACGATCTTCAGCCGAATGTGGTTGGGCAGCGGGCGGCCGTTGATGAACACGCCGCCTAGCTGGTTAACGCGACCTTGGCCTGCAAATAGAAAGGGAATGGAGATCCCACAATTAACACTCACCGGCGTTCTACCGCAGGTCTAACAAATGGTCTGGATGCGCCTAGGAAGGTTTCGTAGTAAGCTTAGTTCCGATCCGGATATCTACCACGGAACCATTTCACTAAACACATGGCTACAAACGGAGCTAAACAGACAACGATACACGAATAAACAACACAAGCACACGCACACGCACACGCACACACACACACACACACACACACACACACACACACACACACACACACACACACACACACACACACACACACACACACACACACACACACACACACACACACACACACACACACACACACACACACACACACACACACACACACACATATACACGCGCGCGCGCGCGCGGACGGACGGACGGACGGACGGACGTACATTGACACTATAATTATTCACACCCGTGCACCTTCATCTCTATTCACCTCTTCTAAGTAAAACTTCTTCCTTCATTGGCCGCCAGTAAGCTCCTTCAATAAGGAAACGAAAAGCACACTAACCCATTGTTCACCAGGCACATTGGTCGCCCAGGCTTCCAAAACCTCTCGTGTGAACTTGTCCTTATTCTTTTTCAAAATTTCATTCGAATTCGAACTGCTTATAAGAAGGAGCTCGGGTTACTCATGAAAGCATATACGCACCGTCTGCTACAACTGGGGGTGCGCAATACGGCTGATGAACTGATTAGCGCCCATCTTATAAGCCAGGTAATGCGACCTGGCCACGACCAAGACTGGTCGCAGGGTCTTGTAAAATTTGAACATTTGCTTTCCACGACAAGTGGCTGGGAGACAAGATATACCTCAAGAGTGGAAGAGCAAATTCCTTACGCTTCCGCTCCCCAAAAACATGCACCCAGAGCATCATCATGCTAGTGGCGAGAAGCAAGAAGATGAACGAATCTTATTCAAGAGAAGAAGGAGCCTTCTTCGTGGACGCTGTGGGTCCTGTAGCGGCGATATCAACAATATCAGTGGTGCACCAAATGCAGGTCGTGGACGGGCTTTCAGTTCGTAATGGGGATACGCAGGCTATGGAGGAAGTGGCGATAGCCCTAGCCGCAACGCACTCCGCATCGAAAAATAATTACAGATTCCCAGGCAGCTTATAGAAACTATATGCGTGGCAGCATCACGCCGCTAGCCTGCAAAATTCTGAGTCAATGTAGGACTTCGGCTGCACAGAAGGACTTAATATGGGTACAGTAAATTTAGTAACCCGTCGTTCCGTCCAACCAGGGGTTGGCGCGAACTGGTTCGTTCTCCAGGCAGGGACCCGTTGCACCACCAGCGGTGCTGCTCCGTCAGGGACGGGTATCTTAACACAAGACTGAAGGGTCTTGACAGATGATCTTGATTATGAGCTTTATGTAGTACCTCTATTTACATATGTACACTTTTACAAGATTGCAAAGACATGACAACAACTGGAACCTGTTGGTCGGTCTTCCCGGGAGAGACTCCCAAATTCGGCAGAGCCGATGGTGCAGAGCACCTACCTAAGACCCGATCCAACCAAGAACACCCAACGAACCTTCGGCAACTTCAGTTTACACCTCGGGTTCACACCCCTTGGCCCGAGCTATCCAATCACTGGCCATAAGCGGCGTGATTGGGCCAAGAAAATTCACCCTCGCCCCGTGCCCGGTCACCGCTGTCTGCAGCGCTCTTCCTACACTGAAACAGTACAGGCAGGTGACCCATGGAGCTTCTTTTCTTTTTTTTTTTTTTTTAGTTTAGGGGAGGTTGACCCTGTGAGCACTCGCGAAGATGTTCGTTCCCACGCATCTGGCACGCACCTGTCTGACCATCCGCGGACGACACCTGTCTCCTTCGCTTCTACACAAGAGACGCTGCCGACGCTTCGCGGCGCATTCCTTCGCACGAGATAGGGAGCGGCTCCCGCTTCCCATTCAGGAACTCGAAGGGGATTAACTAAGCAATGCGCCACCACCTGCGCGCTAGGCGCCGGTTTACTCCCCAGCCCCTTTTTTTCGACTTCCAGTCTACAGGGCAATGTACGCCCCCGCGCGCACCTTGACGATCCCTTACAGGTACCATGAAGGTCATCGGGGAGTTGAAGGAAACGAGCGCGCACACGCTTCGGCCCGAGCTTTTCTTCCCCGGAATCCTTCTACGTCCTCCCTTGCTGATTGAGGCTCCCCCTCTCCGTTAACAACATATTCAGAGATATTACAGCATTTGCGCCTCGAAAGGCAGACATTCCCGAAGCCCGCTAAGGGTCTTAGTAAATCAGAAGAGTGTCACCTTCGAAGGTTGCAAACTATGTCATTTAATAATTCAGCAACACTTCACGCCATTGAGCCCGAATCCTTTTCGGCGCAGTGCAAATGTTGTGGCAAGAGGGCAAACTTATACCACATGGTATATGGGCTTGTCATAAAAATACCAGTATTTATATAATAAATCAGCCAACGTGGAAAGGCTGGGAGGCGGCCCTGTCCAGCTCGGACCTCGAGGAACAACGAGCCCTCGTCGAAAGAGCACGGGCAGCGGCTTTTACCAACGGTGTCCCGGACTAGGGACCCGACCAGCCTTCCCTGTAAATGTTTCCATCATCATCAACGTTATTCAGGTCAGTGAAGGAAGAAGTTAGCTGTACTTAGAAGTGAAGAAAGAAGAAGGTGAGCAGATGTGAATAATTAGTTGCCAGTGCAGCATCGTCCTTGTCTGTGTGTGTCTCTTTCTTCTGTGTGTCGTTGCCTGCTCAGCTGCGTTGCTGCGTTTTTCATCAAGTGTGCTGACAAACTAGCCAACATTCCATTGTATAATTGTTCATACCACCAGGCTGCGGTGAAGACAGTCTGGCGCGGTAACCTGGCCTCAGAGCCTGGTGTTAATTAAATGGTGATGTCATTTGAATCATGTGTTATTTCTTAGGCTTTCTCAATAAAAAAAAAAAGAAAAAAGAAAAAAAAAAGCCGGGTTTTCGTATGTATTTTTTGTCTCAATTCTGTGTTTGGGGGAGGGGGGGGTTCTTTATATTCAATGCTGCATCTCATTCCGAGGCGAATGAAAATATTATCAGTGAGCCTTTTAGATATTTTTGTCCGAATGCTCTTTCTTGTAAACCATGCAGTCATGTCCCGCGGACTGCAAGCCGCGTTCTTTGCGTGTCAGCTTGGCTAGCTAGAAACAACGGCATCGATCACTAGAAAGAAAATGGAGCCAATTCGTTGGCTGAACTGACAGTATAATTACCTGCAAGCCTTCTGCATTGCGAGAAATATGAAGTATCAATTAAAGATCTGAGAAAAACGCAGAATGCCGGAAATAACCTTGTATACGAAAGCGTAAAGCCAGATTCTTAATACTTTTGCTAGTCATGAAGCCTTGCTCCTTGAGGCTATTTTAGAACATCGTATACGCTTACAGGGGCGCCTGCTCTGCAGCGCTATTCGTCTTATTGCTGTCATCGGGTACTTAGTTTGTTTCGCGCCCATTGGGCGATTTGAAACTGATATTCTTTGTGTGATTTCGATTGCCATCACGATGGATGCTGAAAACCTGATGTGTCTATGTTGCCTTTCCGGATAGAGAAACGCAGGGAAATGTGTTCTTCATGCCTATAGCGACCCCGAGCATTTCGAAAAATTCTGAGCACTGCAGAAATGCGAGAGCGCAGAGCTTTGCTGCTGCACACGACCTTTCGTTAGCTCGCGTTCGTTGCTGTGCTCCTGCAAGTGTGGGATTGGTGGTAAGACATCGCTCCTGTCTCGTGGCGTTCTTATTGCCACGTGACACATGCAACTTGACCTTCACGAGACCTTGTCACGTGATACTCATAGCGACGTGACATTTTTATGAACTTGGCTGTCAAGTGGACTTGTCACGTGATACATTCATAGTAATGTGACATTCATGACCCATGACTCAGCACTTTTTGTGGCCCACATGTCATGACCATGGCTCATGACATTAATGCCGAAGCCTTCACCAGCTCATGAGTGGCGTCCGCAGAAAGTGTGCGCAGAAACTGTGCACGAGATGTGCCCGCGATATTCCGCGGGATATACGACGGGGTTCCGGTATATAGTGACCGATAGTTATAGTCGGGAATAGATAATGACAGTCAGTGATGAGAAAGAGAGTCTAGAGGAAGTTGGCCTCTCTAGAGAGAGAAAAAGACTATCTCCTCCTCCTCCTCCTCCTCCTCCTCCTCCTCCTCCTCCTCCTCCTCCTCCTCCCCCTCCTCCTCCTCCTCTACTTCCTCTTTCCCTTCTCTTTCTCTCTAGACAAAGAGCAGATAGATAGACGGATATACTCTCTTTCTAGGTGGAGAGTAGAGAGACTCGCTCTCTACTCTTTCCATTTCTCTCTAGAAAGTAGTGAGTGGGAGAATGGAAGAGCGTCTCTGTCTTTCTCTCTAGAGAGAGACTCTCTTCTTCTTTCTATCTCTCGAGGAATCAGGGGAGTTCCAAGAATTGCAGCAGGGCGACCAAAAAGCTTTCGTCTTGTTGCACGTAAGGTGACTAAAGTGCTCCCTTGAAATTTTTGTATGATTCAACACAAACCCTTAAACTTGTCTTTAGTCGCTATTTCTAGATCATGACTAATGAATACGACAAACTAAAATGACACACAACCATGACAATGACATGACATACCGTTTATGTACCACGTAGACATGACTACTAATTCCATCATATGTTGATGTCATATCACGCGTTACATTTTACTTCCACATTTTGCGGACGCGTTTGCTGCCAGCATAGTCCAGCAAAGATTTTACATAAAGAAGTCCCAGCCAGCCATGCGCGGTAGCAAAATGTTCATCTCCTCTCATGTCCATGTCAGCGAAAAGAAATTTGACGTGAATAACATTGTTCGTGTCACTGAGCGGCTTTTCCGATTTGTCGTTGGGACGTCACAACGCAAGATACGTAACCTCAAGTCAAACACCGTTTATGCGGGAGTTATTAGGCGCCTTCTCTGAGTATATTTGCTTTTAGTTCACATTAACGGCGACCTTGAAGAAGAGACGCCGAAATAAAACCGAGTGCCAACATCTGGGCTCCGATTCTCCTTCATCTGGGCACTGATTTCCCTTCATCCGGGCACCGAATGAGATTTCATGAGACGAGTTGGCTCTTGCAGGTTTCTGCGCCCTCCCCAAGGATGGCGCCACGGTGCCACGCACTTAGCCTTGGGATGGTGGTTGCTCCTGGCCCTACGGGGCTGGGACTGGTAGGTCCCCGCAGCTTGAGGCGGGGGTTAGCCTGTCACCGGTGGTTGTATCTGTTGTAGGCCCTCCTTGTATCTGTTGTAGGCCATGTCACCAGGAAAAAAAATTCTTGTCGACAACAGAGAGGCGAAAGTCTTTTTCGGCTCACGTAAGCAATGTGTTTTTCGACTTACTATATATCTATATCTCTCCAAATCTTGCGAAACCGCCGACTGCATCGCTCTGAAAATCACTGAAAGCTAATGGAGTTTGATGCTAGCTAGAGCTGTGGCTGCTGTTTATTGCCGTTTGAGCCGTCTTAGCTGGGGCCATCAAGTCCAGCTTGCACTCAGCCCATTTCTTACACAGATATAGTATATACATACACCTTATGTAACCTCTTTTAGAGACCTTTAAGGTAATAAAATTAAATGAAATGGAATACATCCTGCGTCACCTTTGTGTAGAGCGCTCGATTGGCTATAGTTCCCGGCATAAAAACTGACACCTAGTCGCAGTTTCTACTTTTTAGAGGCTATGCTTGTGATACTATATAGATTCACAGGCCTGCGAAGAAGATGAGCTCGAGCACTTTGTCCGAAAGTCATGGGCTGGTTTCTAATTTCTGTAGTTATTGCATATTGTGCAATTCCTGAGCGATCTGCACAAGGGTGACGCAGACTGGTGCATTTACCGACATAACTTGAAAATATTTGAAAATGGCAGGAAGCAATAGTTTTGAAGAGACTGAAAATGAACACCACGGGAAGAAATATGAAAATCGTAAAAATATTTTCATAATATTTTCATTATTTTTTTTTCGAAATAGTTTAAAATATACCTTTTTGTTCACTGTATGCGCCACAGGCCGGTGCAGAATGTCAGGTGGTGCAGACGCTGGTGGCAGCTTTCTTAAATTATGAGCAGCTTGAGGTAACGGTTCACGAGACTGTTTACATGAGACTGAGTGAATGCATATCTGCCGCCGTCGCTTGCATGCATCCTGGTGCAAGTGACAGCGGGGCTTGCCGCGCACAAGCAGGCAATTTGTTGGACTACGGAGAGGTAAGAATGGGCGAATTCCTCCTTCCTTGCTCCTCGAAAATCGCGACTTTAAACATATGCATGCGAATGCAGCGACTTCCGCCTTATACCTCTAATGGAAATCAGCTGAGTCAGACGGACGTGTCTTTTGAATAATTTGGCATTGGATTCTTTTCACGCACAGTTTTGGCTTCGGTTTGAACAGCGTGCGGATGGCTGAGAGGTCAGAGTTTAGTATCGGTCACATGGGGCATAATTCCTGCTCCGTTGTTTCTTGAGCGAGCCTTACTTAAGTACCTGAATGGCTTGCAACAAGAACAACAAGACGTGATCGTACTGCAGTTTCTCACACCTCATAGTACCTAAACTTTGACATCATAGCCACCATTCGGCTGCGAAACAAGAACAGCATTACAGAAGATATTTCATTGTTAACTACTTCCGCCGCCGTAAAAGAAACCACGTGGTTACCCATCTAGGTCCACAGTAATGTATATGGCATCATTAAAAAGATGTCTATACTGCTTTAAATAAGCGCCTGTGAAATGCTGCACGTACTATACCCACCAACGCGCAACGGATGCTCACACCAATGAGTGAACTTCTGCAGCTCATATTCTTTCAAAAATGGCCCTGTCTAGAGACGAAAATAGTATGGCATGCTTTTTAACGAGAGATGTCCGCCCACTTTCGGGCAACGTAGAGTGACGGTAAATGTTTACATACTGGTTGTAGTGTTAGATTTTTTTTTTTTAAATAATCAAAAAGAAGGAAAATAGTATTGCCGGCCGCGGCAACTGCTATCTAAAAAAGCTGAAGCACTTGAGCTGCGGCCGGCGGGAAGGAAAAGGGGATAGGGAGAGGATAGCGAGGGGAAGTAGAGAGGGGAGTGATAGGAAGAAAGGACAGGGGGAGCTTTGTACATTATTTACAAAGTAACATACTGGTTGTATACACAGACGTTCGCTGTATCACCAAGCAGCTAGGAGAGCAATTTTCACCTCCAGCTTTCTTAAATCAGCTTCAAGTTTACAAAATTTGCAGGAACGCTTACTTCTCGTTTCACAACGGATGTCGGCCAGCTGATGGTCTTTTAGGTAACAATATAGCAGCAGAGAGGTAAGCCTAAACACGGACAGGGTGCGGAGGAAGTTCAGGTGGAAGTCATGGAGAGGTCTTTCTGCTGCAGCTATATAGCTGAGCTACTGGTCTAATATATACAAACAACGTTCCCGTTGTGGTGCAGAACTGTACAGCTGACAAAATGATACATGATGAGTGTCGTTGAACCGAGCTGGGAATTATTTTCTTCATCCATTCGACTCGACTGTCAACCATTTTAGCTGGCCAGGATTTTTTGTTGCAGCTGCAGGTGCAAACTGCGTTGACAGGTTTTGTGTAAAAGGATATTTAAGGAACTGAAAATTTTATTTTTCTCGGAATTCGTTGTTCCGCTTTTGTTAAAGGAAATTGATTCAAACTGTTACATCCGGAAAGCAACTTTCACTTTGCTTATATTGCTTAACAATGAGATATAGTCTCGAAAATTCCTTCTCTTCGAATTAGGTTTTTTTTTTTTTTTTTTTTTTTTTTTTTACTTCTCCATCAATAATCACCAGTATACAGCAAAGCAGTGGCCCAAATACTCCAAGTTTCTGTATTTCAAACGTGTGGTTTTCCTTTTTGTGTTTCTTTGGGTCACTTTTTTCTTATTAAGACGGATATCAACTCGCGTTCTCGTTCCGAATGCGCAGAATACTTATACCGAAGATTTATTGCTTTATGAATAGTTGAAGTGGTACCAAAGTTATACCTGATTCTTTTTTCTTTTTTTTGTGTGTCTGTCTGTGGAGGAGTTCATGTAATTTGGTCACCTTTGATTTATCTTTCACTCACGACGGAGTGATGATGTCTTGGCTCCTTGCTTCTTATTCTTTTTTCATTGTAAACCTAACACAAAGCCCTATAGAGCCTTATTGATTAATTTCGTCTTTCCAACAAGGTTTAAACTTTCCCTGTAGAAGGTTGTCATGATATACTTGCAACGTGTTCGGTCCACGCAGGAACGTATATACACTTCTAATCGAGAACGGACAGCGTGTATTGTGTGAGATGTCGGCTCTTTAAATGTATTTGAGCGGAAAGATAGCTCATTATAAGCAACAAAAACATACTAGTCCTCTGATTTCAACGCGTCATTTTCACTGTATCTTCAAATGTATTGACGCGTATTTCGGAGTCCTTTTCAGAGCTCGCCAAAAGTTCAACTTAAACAACAGTGCAAGTAATTGAATGTAGCCAAGTGTAAAGAAGTTCATTGTCGATTGCATACATTACGTATTAGTCACCATGAGTGGAGCATTGAGTTTGATGAGGAAACTTCCTATAGAACGCTGCTCAGAGCTCCCATTTTGCTACTAGAAGCTTTGAAAAGGATAATAGCACGATGAGCACGGGGTTCAGTTTCCAGCCGCAAGCCAGATCCGCATCAGAAGCGCTATGCATCGGCTTGATCGCTTCATCCCAGACCCCTGTGATCTCATTGCGAGCGGTACACTTTAATGTACAGACATACAAGGAGTATAAGTACCAGTGTGGCTATCGCGTCACCCTTGTTACTCGGGCGTTTTCAACGGCAGTTAAGTTGGTGGAAAGTTGAACTGAACGGCAGTTAGCGATGTTACACGGCAGCGCCAACTATAGTCGAAATGCCAACTGCAGTTCAGTTCAACTGAGGTTGGCGGTCGCATTTGAACCAGTCAACTGACAAGACGGCTGCCAGCGGACGCACCGGATCTGTCGAGTCGAGGCATTTCCAACTACTAGGTGTTTTCAAATCACACCTTTTAGGTCCACCGCGAGGAACCGCACAAAGACTTCAGCAGACAGGAGGCAGTAACCTGGAGGAACATACATGCTAGGACATTCCCAAACCTAGCAAAGTACCACAAAATCTGGCCCGAAAAAAATAAAAAATAACACGTGCATTGTATGCGGTGAAGTCTCGGACATTCTTCACATGATATGGAACTGCAAAGAGCAATTAGAGAAATATAAAGCTCGAGCGCTCAGCCAAGCGGAGTGGGAGGCAGAGCTGGCCCACACGGGTCTCTCTGAGCAGCGCAGCCTGCTCACCAGGGCCCGGGAGACAGCCCAGGCCAATGGTATCCTGGACTGGGGAAACCACCCCCGCTATTTCGTTAAACAATTAAAGTTTACTCTCTCTCTCTCTGAAATCACACGGAAAGCTGTTGCCATAGCACAAGTCCCAGCCTGCAACTTTAACTACTCAAACGAAGTTCAAAACACTAGCGCGCGAAGCAGCAAAAAAACAAACGGCGATTAAGCAGAGAAGCCAAACGTGCCTCAAATGGATTGACTTGGTTCTGTGCCGAGTTCAATTGCGGTGTACTTAAAAAGAAAAGTGCGCAAAATTGTAATTCAACAATATAAAGCGTGCAAACATTGTATAAAGTTAATTACGATGAAAAAAAAGAGCACATTTTTTTAGTCAAAATTGCTTACACATTGAGGGATCACGTGATTCTGAGACACGGCTGAGTTTTGCGAGATGTTCCGTGTAACTGCAGTTGACTGCCGTTCAGTTCAACGTCAGTTGAAAAGCTGTCATTAAACTAAACGGCAGTTGAAACTTTCCTTCTAGCACTCTGCACGCAGCTAGGGCTCAGCGTTTCGTATAGATTGATGGGGTTTAACATCCCGAAGCTACTCAGGCTATGATAGACGCTGTAGTGGACGGCTCTGAAAATTTCGGCAACCTGAAATTTCCTAGGAAATTATTTGACTTTATGCAGTGGAGAGGGGGAGGGGAGAGGGGGGTGTACTCAGGTTCACAAGTTCAATGCCGCCAGAGCTTTGTTCTGGATAACTTGTTAGATTACATGGTTCATTTTGCAGAGTAATCCTGTCCTTTTGTTATGACAGTTTATCATAATCTCACCACCCGAAAGCTACAGCCTATCTGGTAATTCCCACTTGCCTTAGCGTTAAAACACCGCACGAAGAGGGATCCTGGCTCCCTATCCCGAAAGAGAAAATAGCTCAAAATTACGAGGGACTTTAGCAACTCTAGTGAAAGGCGTATGCCTGAGTGCCGCATTCTGCTGCGCAACTGGCAATGATTATATAATTAATTAGTCATTAATTAGTTAATAATCAATTGCTTCATTATTCATCATTAGTGATTAATTAAGCAGTAATTCATCATTGATTGTCACATGTGCATATAAGGCATGCATTCGCGCATACAGTGGTGGTGCTCTGTGATTGGTCGATACTTCTATGACGTCATCTCACCTTGGCCAATCAGACTCGCCGCAAAAGCGGGACACATTTTGTCCCCGACAGCATGAGCCATTAAAGGATTTCGCATTAAAAGTGACACGATGCCCCATAGGCCACACATGGCACGTGTGGACGGCTTACGAACGTGCCATATGTGCGGCCTATATATGGGTATCGTGCATGACACGGGATACAAGGGTCCCAGAGGGTTCGAACCCCATTTCAGTCTCCCACCTCTATATGGAGCTAGCTATACCGATGTGGTAGCTCATGACATATTGACCATGTCACGTGATCTCGTGATGTCGCGTACCACACCACTAGCCAATTCCTACCCGCTAGACCTATGTCCATGATTTTTCTCTTACAACACCAACGCCCACGCCTACACGCAGTCTTTTCTAGCGAACGGAGGGGTCTTAAAACGTTTCCGCGTAAATAAAATAGTGCATTACTAATCGCGCCTAGGAAGACTGGCGAAACATACGTACGCTCGTACCCGGACAGCCTCGAAATCCGGGTATGTATTTCATGTATATACGTCACGCGCCAATGGTTCCGAGCGCAGCAGAACTTTCGAGGTCACAGATAACGATTCGCTGTTTTCGCTACCTGAGCAAAGCGTTATAGAGAAGAAATAGGACAAATTGCACCACTGGGCATTCGAACCGCTTGCCTTTCGCTGTACACGATGTGTTGGTAAAACGCGCTCATGTTTCTTTTCACTTCGTATGGCAACGAAGTTCATGCGTGCGAAGAGCAAACGTGACCGGAGGAAAACAAGGGAACCGGATAAACACACAATAAGATTGCTCCTTGCTCGTGTTGTCACCCAGTGAACCGAGCATCCATTCCTAATTGCTAAATACAAGAGAAAAAAAAAATACAAGCGATAACATTGCGCAAATTTTGTACAAATTTTCGAGACGCGTTTTTTTCTTTCTTTTTTTTCTATTGCGGCAGGAAGTTTAATACCGTTCTTCTTCACACTTTTATTCTACTTATTCGCCCCATGAAGATTGTGAAAGGAGGTTACGCTAATCGAATCATTTGGCAGTAGACGAATGGCACAAATTCAAGAACACAAGAACAGTATTCCTAAAAATTAACGTATAATATGAATCCCCGCAATAGGAAAGAATACATACAAAAGGCAAGGTTCTTAGGGTAACAAAAATATAACCAAGCTATGCAAGCAATACACGTTGAATAAGCGCTCGCGGTACGAAAACAGGGTGAGGTATAAACAGAACTGCTTAAGAGTGCCCCATTCCCGTTTTTTTTTTCTTTCGGTTTATTTTTTCTTCTTTTACTAATTTCTGATTGCGGACCGAAACAGGCTCGGGCGCTGATAGGATAATCGCTGAGCGGCACTAGTCGCATTTTCACGGCGAGTTTGCGTTTCGACCGTGAAAGACGACACCACGCGGGTTGATACGACGCGTTAGCCGTGGCGGCCTGATCCAAATTTTATGCCTCGTTTCAGAGCGCTTAACAGTGATTATTTATGTCTTTTTTTTTAGCCTGTGGCTCTAAAGGCGTCTTTAGCAGTTATTTAGTAGGGAGTTTTAGAATAGGGGAACCCAAGGCTTGGGGCCCCCAAGAAAATAGCGTGCCGTGGCGCAACGTTCGAGCCGACCGGCGAGTTTTAGAATAGGGTTTTACCGACGCAGATTATGAGACTGACGCAGCGGGGCTTGCGTTTGTCGATTGGAGCGCCCAGACGGTAACAGTGAAAAGCGTATAAATATATAAAAGCCAACAATGCTATTTTATTTAAAAGAAACTGCTGTCATTGTGCAAAGCTATCTTAAAAATACCAGTTATATAAACTCTTTTCTGCAGACAAGACGAAATCGGCCAAACTTTACCAATCCAGGCTGAGCCGGGAAACCTTATTTGAACCTTCCGCGCTTTTCGACGCCTGGTCCCCATGACAACCAAACGAGGCAAACTCGCTAAGCCTAGCGGCTCGGTAAATCCGGAATCAATCTGAAAATATGGGGCGTTTCATCGCTTAAATTTGGTGGTGCGGGCATCATGAGACATAGCACAAGCTTCGTTGGCCTTCCGTTTGCCTTGAACGCGTGACACCATGGAGCGGTAACGACGAATGTGTACCGAGGCGAGCTGCCGCCGCTTGGCCGGACGCCGCCATGTTCCCCGACCCTATCCGGCGATAGGGTCCACGCTATTTCGCCGAGATAGGGTGACCGTCGTCCGCTGACCCAAACACCCAAGGCCCGCTAGGGTTCTGCGCATGCGCACTCGCGCCCCGCTATTACCCTATCCCCCTAACCGATAGGGTCCCCCTATTCTAAAACTCCCTAGTATTAGGCAAGAACCGTAAATAAGGTTTGGATGCCTCGCAAACGTTAGTGCTCGGTTTCGTGCAACATGAGAACTGCGGAAAGCATTATAGACTTTAAATATATTTATAGTGGACGTAACATACTTCGAAATCCTTAATGCATCTAGGTGCATTATGCGAACTATGCGTCTACGTACTAATGTGAATGAACAGCCTAGTTAAATAATGAAGACAAAATAGAGAACACAACCAGTTAATCATGTTATAACATGAATACTTTCAATCTACATATTGCAGGTTTCATCGGTTACTTGGCACGGTACGAATATCTATTTTTAGTGTGTATATAGGGGCTATATTGCTTAACTGAGTGCCTGCCTCCTGTTAATCATTTCTAAATACACAGCTGTGCAAGGAAATTAATTTATTTATCAAGCAATTTTATTTATGTTGACAAATAAATCGATCAGAAAGTGCATCAAACGTGAAAAGGCTGGTTATTATTAGAATAAAAAGTAGGTAATGTAACGAGTTAACTGCGGAACAACATATTGGGACTTCAGCACTGCAGTTTAAGGAGTGATGTATTGGCAACTCGCTAATATAATATGTATCGATTCTTTGAACGCATGTCTCGCAGTTGTCGTTCTTAAGTACACAACTCCACAATGTTACTAGTTTATGTACCAAGCAAGGCTATCTGTGTTGACAATAAGTCGGTTAAAACACCACTTGGAAACTTCGTAAGCCGAGTAGTGACAGTCAGTTTTAGAAATCGACAAAAGGACGCAAGCGGTCTCAGTATACACTTTCGCTTTTCATTTTTGCTTTTTTCTACCCCTAGTCCTTACCTATTTGCTAGGGAAGAAGCTGGGACGTGTTAGTGTCATTGAGATAGCATAGTGCATCTTTGTTAGGTATATATGCCTCATCGGGATCTGCATCTCAATATCAATATAAATTTTCATTCATTTCAGTTCAGCAATTAAGGCTGTCAGTATGTCGTCAACTATTGTGCCTCTCCTCATGGTCAAGCATGTATGCATCCATTTGCCCGAATGCGGACCTTCCAGGGTGAATAAATCATGAAAGCGTGGTTGGGCCTTTGAACGGCTCATTTACTTCCGCAAGACGCGAAAGCAATAACTTTAGCGATGAATCTCCGTCGTTTATGGGAAGCGTAGTGAAGCAGTACTGCCGTAATCGATTGACATATGATTCGTCAAACTTTATTCGAGGGTATACAGATAACTTATGAATTGGAAATGTCAGACGTGTCTATAGGCGACAAGGTACTCTGTAATACAGTGAAAGCGGACGACTTCAAAAGCACGCGGATGTAATCTAGGATGATATGCAGCAAAAAAAAAAAAAAAAAAAAAATCAGAGACAAGGATTTCGATGTTTTTGATAAATTGAAGATTCGGACTCGCAACAATTCACATTACTTGATGACACGACAGAAAGGTTAACTATAAAACAAGAAGACACAGGCAAGGAGAAAACTATTTACCTGACTGACCCGTGGACCCTACGAAATCAGCCCTGGTTTAACCCAGAGCGCTTACTTTTAAGCTATCTGTCGCTCTAGACATGGGACAGCCACCAATAAGCAATTAGGCGACTTCCCACCAATCGATGGTTAGGGAAGGAGAAATAAAGTTTCCGTCAGCTAACACAAAAAGCGCTGAAGTGAGTGCAATCGAAACCTTTGCCTTCCCCTACGTTTCCTCTCTGCACACGTGCACGTGCATACTGGACAAATGCTGCGTGAATGATCCCAAAGGTTCTGTATAAAAAAAAAAAAAAAAAAAGAAGAAAGCTGTCGCTGAGGGGTCAAACGCTCAATACCAACTCCAGCTTAACCTGCAGCGCTTCTTCTGAGCACCTGAGGCTAAAACGACCCATTGTTCCATCACGCGCTAGTCAGCCACCGTACACCTGCTTCCCCACAAAGGCTACATGCACATGAGCAGAGGGAAAGACTCGCACGTAGCGATACGGGAATGCATAAAAAAAAAAAAAAAAGTCCACTGGCCACTGAAATGACATTCAACACTGAACACTGCAGAGAGAGAACGAGCGCTCTGCGGCGGTGGGTGCCGTCGGCAACAATAGAGCTGCCACTGCGCCTCCATCATGCGTCCGCGGTTACACCAAATTGGTAGTCGCCGTGACCGAGGACAGGTGCACATTGAGCAGCTACATCGTGTCATACACTCTGTTCTGGAGACCGTATGGCGCATCAGAGAATTTCACAGAAGGCCTGAACTTAGAATGGTTCAAGGTATATAGACGCGGGGAGGGAGACGTATGCGTTATCACTACACGGCGCTCTGTGCGTATGATACAATTAGCACTGAGACCACGCATACGAATCATATACCGCGTGCTGTCCTAACCTTTATAGGTTGGGCCCAGCACCGTATGCTTCAGTGGTTTATGAACTCGCAGTCGGGCTCGGGCACCTGAGGAGTCAAGAAAGGTTTCTTGTTTACCGGCACCGTAAGTAGTCCATTTTTTTTTTTTTTTTCTGTACGTCGAGATTGGCGACAAAAGCCAAGCCCTCTACGCTCGTCAAAGCAGATGAGTTCGATACCTATTCAAGGTGTTCTGCTAAGCGTCTGCAGGAATTGAAACCAAACCACGCTGTATGGTACGGATAAAGGACCGTGTCCAGCCTGAAAGTATACTTTGATCTTAGCACGCTCAGGAAGCACTTTCTCAGCTTGACAGGCGATCTTATTTTCAGCATAATTTAAAGCTCCACCGTCATGAACAAACCGAAACCTGAACGCCCGTAATCTACCTGCACGACCACACGGTTCTACTAGGCGAACGGGCCTGAGTTGTGATCGAAATGCACCATTCTTTCTCGCTCGTCCACTTCACCATTTCGGAATACCTCGCTACGTCCTGCAAAGCCCGCTTCGATTAGAATGGCAACTATTGCGAACGCGGCTGCATCACTCATTCGACATTACAATGTCCGAGAGTGGCGGCACCTCACTTCACACATTACAATGCGGAGTCGTCGTGTTTACCCCGTCCACGTCTGGCGCCCAAAGCTGCAGGCACAGCTCGTGGGAAGACTGCCGCCACCAGCGCTTGGATTACGGTGGCCGCCATTTGGCCGCACGTGCAAACACGTCTTGACTGTACTTCGCCGACGTAAAAGCATGCAGCGGAGCGGAAGCTTACGCCGCCGTCGTTTAATCAGCGGCCCAGTTTACGAAGTCATTGCACGTCCGTACGAAGGGTGTAAATTTACCCGAGAAAAGCATCTGCGCGCTTATCACTAAAGGGAAAATTGCATGATAGCTGAAGCGCCAACTTATTCTTAAACGGCTTCGCTAATTAGCCCGACATCCCTATAGGCGTCCACTCTTCACTTCGTTGCACTGTTTTACCAAGACAGACCGCAGAGGGGACGCAGCGCATCCAATGGGACACCACACAACAGGGAACGGACGAGCACGCTCGGTCGGAGTCGCGCGGCACCTGATCCGCCGCACTGCGGCGTCCGCCGCTGAGTCATGTGGCCACGGCAAGCGGACGATAAATGGTCGACGGCTGCGGCAGGTCCGTCGCTGCCCTCCCCCGGGGGCAGCGGCGGTGGTGTTGGAGGAATTAAGCGCTGCCGCTGCCCCTGGGCCAGTCGTCATTAGAGAGCGGCGCCGCCGGATCAAGGTGCGAGCGGCGAACATCAAAGGCGGCCGCCCGTGCGGGGGGCTCCTTCCCCCTCCCCCCTTTGGCACCCCTCTTCTCCACTCGCGCGACGGGGGCAGCGGCGGCGCGTGAATGACGAAACAAGAATGCGGACGACCTGGGCAGGCCCCGCGCGCGCTCTGCGTGACGTAACGCGGGGAAACTTTAATGTCGCCGCTTTCTGGCTGCTGCTTGGTGCGAGAGGGGGTCCGCGCCGCGATCGGGCCGACGTTCAAGTTCACCGGGCAAATGTCACACGCATACGGTGCCCTTTTGCTCTTTTAGGCGCCGCCGAATTAACAGCGTGCACCTTTCGGAATAAGCGGCCGCAGGTGCGAACATGGGCGCAGTGAAGAGTCCCCGGGCAGTATACCAATGTGTAAAAAAGGTGCAGTGCTACGGAAACCGTCGACAGCTAATCATGACGGTCGAAAAGGTAGTTACGTTATGCACTCTCCCGTGACTGACAGGCCAATCGCGATATGAGAGTCGATGTACTGGTATATAGTGACTGCGGCGGTATTGGTGTACTCTGATTCCTTGATTAGCTTAAAGCAGCCATGCAGCCTCAACAGCACTGCGTGTTATTAAGCGAGTCGGCACTGCAGGAGCAGAAACGCCATCCTCAGATTTCCGTTATTGGTCTCGCCAATTAATCCAGCCTGGCGTTCCGTACAGCCTTGCGTGTTAAGGAGTCAACGTGATGCGTTATCTATTCTCGAATTTTACAAAAGCGCGGGGCCTATATTCTTCCTGTTCGCATCCTCGTTCAACCTTCCCTGGCTCGTCGTCAGACTCGCGCATAATGAGACGTGGCGGGAGAGCGGAAGAGAGATGTGTTTTCTTTGGCGTGGTAAAGTGATTTGCTTCTCTATGTATATCCACTCCACAGGTGCCGAGAGAATGTGCGCCAAAAGGTGGCACTGCGCTCGTAATTGCCCGCGCTCCCTCCCTCCGCTTCATTTATATTCTGTTTACATTTGCCTGGTAATGAAGCGTGTAAGTATTTCATTGGGTTTCAATCACTGAGGCGGCCCGTATGAGTGGGACCACCATCGAGAGAGGCCCTAAAAGCCTTAGAGGAGACCATAACGAGCGAAATGACCTCTAAGTGCACGCCGAGGGCCGGTATATATATGGCAACATATCTCGCTTCTGTTACGACTTATTTTTCTGTTTGTAGTTGGAACTGAACCCTGTGTTACGTGAAGTGAAAGCGGCGTGCCGAGAAGAGGTCATGCAGTTTTTTCAGTGAACAGCTTTGATATATGATGTACTTAAAAGCTCAAAGGGAAAAGGAGCTATGTTGAAGTTCGCACTTTAACCTGGGAAGTGAAAACAAACGGAGTCGTTTTCTACGTCCCCTGCTAATAATAAAAGATGGTGCATTTTGTCCCCTGTAAACAGCGGAGTTATGCCCCACGATATGGAAGGAAAGTGTATTACACGAACGGTGAAGCTACGGTGAAGCAGCGGGGGGAAGGGGGGAGGTGCAGTTAACTTTTTTACTTTGCACAGGGCCCAGTGGCAGCGCCCCCATATATCTATTTCCTCTATAGATTGCAAATATGCGATGGGGAGAGGAGGCCGAAGAGAGAGGGGAGAGGACAGTCACAGTCGGCGGCGATAAAGAGTTTGTCCGAGTGCTTGGTACTCGCCCGCGACCTGGTGGGTCATCAATAGCTGCCCGGGCAGCTATTGATAGTTCCGGGCTTGCGCCGACAACTCCTCGATAACTGGCCAGTATATAGGTTAAACGGTTTGCGTTATCTGAGGCCTTATGCGTGACGTAAGCACAAACAGCAATCTGGAGGGCACGAACATTGAACAAAGTGAACGTGCTTATACGTTTCAGTGTAACTGTAGCCCTAAGCTTATGTAAAAGAAATAAGAACAGAGTGGTCTGGCCGCAGTGAGTTCTAAGCTATATGATACAGGCTAACATCAAACCACATTGAAGGTGCCGAGTGCTGAGAGTAAGCGCTAACACGCGTTCGGGTGGGCAGGTGAAGAAGGGGAGCCGTCGCACAAGCAGCGCGAAGGAAAAGGTTGTGACGTCCACACTTTTACCTAAGGTACAGACCTTTGCCTAGAAACCAACAAAGCCACTCTTCATCAGAACTTCCAGCAAAGCTAATGTATTAAAGGCACAAATAGAAAGGGGCACGAATACGTCGCACGCGTCTCTGTAGGAAGGAAAAAAAAAAAGAAAAAAGAAAGTCGTGTTCGCGGCGCACTCTTTGTACCGTACAATGAACCTCGCGCTGTGTACAACTTGCTTCCGCCTACGCCAAATGTCCAGCGCGGACGCCGACGGCCAGTCCGCGTACGTGTAGACAGAGGGTGGATGTACTACGCGTATGCCGCGTGCAGTGTACGATGATGACGAAAGGGAAAGAAGAAGCAAAATGGAGGGAGATGTGCTGCCAATGTCGTCCTTCCCGTCCATTCTTCTCGGCGCCGCCGAGTGCGCGCGATGATTTGACGCGGCCGGCCGATTGTGCCGCGCCGCCCGACGTCAAAGGCCCCGTCCTCGCCAGATTGGCCCGGGCGCCCGGCTGGCGGATTGCACGCCAGCTGCCCCGGCAGAAGAGCTTGCAACGCAAGCTCGGCCACGAGAGGAGGATTCCGACGCTGCAGCGCCTGCCGCATCCATCGCCCAGCTCCGCATTTGCCGCGCACGCCGCTCAGCATGCGGCGAGAAAACCGCCGCGCGTTACATTTTATTGGTTTCGGTTCCCTTGGAACACCGTGAGTTGCTCCTTAAGCGCGCTCTTGGCTGTTTTACACCGACATCTGTTAATTAAGAGCACGTTCCCCGCTTCTGCAGCGTCGGCGATCCAGCGCGTTCCGAGTTGATAAGATAACATGCAGTGACGTCGTACATGATATCACTGCAACGATCCATGCAACGCGCTCACTGAGTGGTCTGAACATAGAGGCGCCATGGCTGACGTGATTACGTCTCGCGAACTAAGAATGAACAGTGTACTGTTCAGCATCCGTCACCGCTGAATCTCGCACTGCCACATTGATACCCTTTCGTCGAGATTATATTATTAACAGCGCTGGAATTCTGCTATCGATCTTACATGCAAGATATTCGCGGCAACGCGTCCGCTCTGAACATCATGCACGTGCATAACAGTATAGACCTCACCTGTACAACCCGTCTGTACATATGGCCATGCACATCGCACACTGTCTACATGGCCATGTAGGCGGTAGGACAGCCTATCCACGTTTTCCTGGCCATCTTGGAGAAAGAAGGATACGAATAAGCATAGGACTGACAAGAAGAGAACATCTATATATGCTCATGTTGTTATACACAGACTTCTCTTATATGGAAGAACAGTGCTGAAAATGTGAGGTAACACCGGTCATGCACTGACTAGTGCGAACAGGCGGGAAACAGGCATTACAGCACCTTGGCCACCCAGCGGGTTCCGTGGGTGTGTTTGCGCAATAAAATGTTCAGCATTAAAAAGAAATCTTGCTGCCGATGACCGTATACATAGGCCGGCATACTCACCCATGAGTGCACTTATATTCACTCACTCATCACCTGCATTTGTAAGTGCGAGTGAAGGTGAGTGCGATCGTGGTGCTGAAAAGGTGCGGTAACGCCGGTCATGCACTGACTAGTGCGAACAAGCGGGAAACAGGTATTACAGCACCTTGGCCACCCAGCGGGTTTCGTGGGGGTGTTTGCGCATTAAAAAGTTCAGTATTAAAAATAAATCTTGCCGCCGATGACTGTATACATAGGCCGGCATACTCACTAATGAGTGCACTCCTATTCACTCACTCATCACCTGCATCTGTAAGTGTGAGTGAAGGTGAGTGCGATAACGTGAGTTGTAACTGCAAGTATGATTTGAGCGTGAGTGCATGGTTGCGAGCGTGGGTGTGAGTAAGTGGTTTCTAGTGTGAGTGAGCGATTGCGAGCAATTGGTTTTGGGTGCGAGTGGATGTGAGTGAGTGTGAGTGCGAGGGAGGGGTTGTGAGCGATTGCGAGTGAGTAGTTTTGAGTGTGAGTGGCCGGATGTGAGTATGAGAACGAGTGAGCGGTTGGGATTGCGAGATTGGCTGTGAGCGTGAGTGGACGTGAGTGCGAGTGCAAGTGAGTAGTTGTGAGTGCGAATGATTGGATATGAGAGTGGTTGTGAGTTATTGTGTGTAGACGTGTTCTTGGATAGCCATCAGTGCATCTGAGAACAGGTATCACTGAATGCGCCGTGTTTGGTTAGGTTTACGGCGCTTAAATTTGAAAGGCAAAAACCGACTCATGCTGCTAGAGACGCCATGGACGAGCTCCGTATAATTTTTACCATCCCGGATTCTTTTTCTATCCAAACACGGCCACCTCAGCTAGGATGGAGCCGACGGCAGCCTGTGACCGAGGAACTTTATAGCAGGAATATCTTGATAGACTGGTGTAAGCACTATTTGTATTATCGGGTCTGAATGCTTGGGATAAATGTTGCATCAATCTATCCGCATCATGCGATTATGTGGTCATATGCGTTTATCACATCTCGGCCTGTTATACTCTAATAACTGATAACTTAGTTGTATTATGATTAACGAAGAATGCGAGGCGTACGCAGGGCTGTTCCTTTGTGTTTTTTATTACCATCAGGAACAAAGCAGTTACCCTTTTCAACTATAAATATTAACACACATCTTCCCTTCGTTTATCAGTGGAACTGAGTTGCTGAGGTGGATGACAGTCTCCCTTATAACTTTGAGGCTTATATCACTGTGAGCTGGAGCTTAGAATCGGTACGTCTTCAATGAAGCACTTTTCTCCGCTCTCTCTCTCTCTTGGACAACAGGCCATGATCTGGTATGGAAAACACCTTTTGCAAGTATACGCCAGAAGGGGCGACTTGGTTTGATAGCGCAAGTTCTCTCTGTGCTTGGCGTCGGTCATGGCCTAACTCTCCACTTCCTCCGTCATTTCACATGTATGCTTGGAACAGCAGAGTCGGGGTTGACAGGTTCACAGTGCATACAACATGGTTACAAACTTATATATGAGTGCCAGCGCAAGTTAAAGGGGCGAAGTCAAGCAAGGGCCACTAATTAAGCTCTCGGTCTTACCAGGTACAAAGCCATATGCCTTATACGACAGACGTCCGCATACTCGTGGGGGAACACCGTCCCGTGTCCGCGGTTTCACCATGGGAGCTCCAGTTTGCTGAAACGGTATCCTGACCGTCAATTTCGGTTCAGGTGGTTCAGGGCAAGATATAGGTCGGTGACATTCCGAAGGGCTTTAGCTATCATGAACGAAGCGTCAGGTTGAACTTTCTGGTTCTTTCTTTTATGATTCGGCGGACGTTTTCCAGCCCCGCCGGGGTGGTGCAGTGGTAAGACGCCCGACTACTGTGCCGGAGTTCCCGGGATCGAATCCCGGCCTCGGCGGCTGCGTTTCGTTGGAGGCGAAACGAAGTGGCGTCCGTGTGCTGTGCGATGTCAGCGCACGTTAAAGATCCCCAGGTGGTCGAAATTGCTCCGTAGCCCTCCACTACTGCCCCCCTTTCTCTCTATCCACTTTCACTCCCACCTTCATCCCTTCCCTTACGGCGCGGTTCAGGTGTCCACAGAGCAAGTGTGACAGATACTGCGCCTTTCCCTTCCTATGAACCCACAAACCAACCAACGTTTTCCAATTTACTTCCAGAATTCAGTTCTGGGTTTTGATTTCGGGAAGAATTAGTCGTTGTTTCAATTAAATAAGAAAAAAGAAACAAAAATAATTGAGTTGGCTCTGACCTCAAAAGGAATGGATGGCCTAGTTCTTTCATCCGACGCATCATCCGAAACCAAACAAGGCTCAGGAAGGATAATTCTATGTCTATACCACAAGCTAGAGGTGAAAACGCGTATGCATTCAGTATACATAAAAAGCGGCAGTAAAACATTGGCCCATATTCTTGAAAGGAAAGGGGTGCCAAGAATACACGAGCCGCACCATCCGACACCTCCTCAACCGCTTATAAACTGCCATTCCAAGGAAAAGGCGCTAGGCGTCAATGCACAAAGACCCTATAATGTCCGCTTTGGTATATTTTCGAGAATATATTTTCAGGGAAATGATAAAAGGCGCACCGCTGACGTCACACCGATGAGAGAAAAGTGCAGAGCGCTGCGAGGCACGTACTAGAGTATTTATATTGACGGAAGTGTTTAGAAATATGACGACAATCTCAGTGTGGCTAAAATAAAATAATGAAAAGAATTTCGCAGAACTGTAAAAGACAAGACTCTCTACGAACAACAATCATTCAGTGAATGTGTTATAGTACCGAAAAGTGTTATTTTTCAGTATCTTCAATTCTTGCCTTCGACTGAGTTGTTCTCCAGAAATTTAGAAGATTTTAAAAGTTGCAATAATCCCAAAAGGTAAATGAGAAAATCAAGCAACTAATTTTAGGCTCATAGCGATAAATTCTACCCTTGGTAAGTTACTGGAGAAATTATTAAATAACTGGTTATAATCATTTCTCAACAAAAACGATCTGCAAAAAAAAAAAAAAAAAAGCTATTCATGTTTAAACACAAAACCTCGGCTACCATGACATTAAATTTGTTGAACGAAAATATTAAACAGAAAGTGGAAAAACGTAATAAAGTTCTTATTATATAATTGGACATGTGTCTCGGTGTATTGTGCGATATTCCCCCCCCCCCCCCCCCCTCTATCTAAGCACTGAAGAAGATAACAGTCTATTCGATATTTTACCTACATGCAGCGTCTTCAAATGGGAAAGAAGAAACATTACAGTACACTAAATAGTCACTGAGATGGACAGGTGGACTGTGCATCCAGCTAAAAAAACTAGTATCTCGTGACAAGAAGGTTATTCACTCTGACATTCAGATATATACAGATGGATCGCAATCTGAAAACACACTGGCGGCAGCGTTTGTAGTCTTGGGAATGCTATCTACTCAGCAAAATTTGCACTTCCCTCATACAGCAATAATTTTAGGGCAGAAACAATAGCAGTTGAAGAAGCAATAAATTTTATTAACAGACAAAACACTAAGATTTTAACAGACAGTTCGTCAACTGCTGAAGGATTACGTAACCGCATTACAGTAATTATTTTATTCAAAATATTAGAGGCAAACTTTTAATTGAAGACTGTATTGCTTACAGAATCTCTTTACCTATCGTCAATGCTGATCAGGTAATAATAGGAAACAAAATAGCTGACGAATTACACAATAATGCTAGGTTTCAGGGACTATTTAGCCAACATCCAGTAACTAAACAATTTATCAAGACAGATTGTATAAAGAATAAAAAAGAAATGGAACCTAATCAAGCAACAACAGGGCCCAGAATAACACACACACACACACACACACACACACACACACACACACACACACACACACACACACACACACACACACACACACACACACACACACACACACACACACACACACACACACACACACACACACACACACACACACACACACACACACACACACACACACACACACACACACACACACACACACACACACACACACACACACACACACACACACACACACACACACACACACACACACACACACACACACACACACACACACACACACACACACACACACACACACACACACACACACACACACACACACACACACACACACACACACACACACACACACACACACACACACACACACACACACACACACACACACACACACACACACACACACACACACACACACACACACACACGCACGCACGCACGCACGCACGCACGCACGCACGCACGCACGCACGCACGCACGCACGCACGCACGCACACACACACACACACACACACACACACACACACACACACACACACACACACACACACACACACACACACACACACACACACACACACACACACACACATATATATATATATATATATATATATATATATAGTTATCAATGGATTCCAACATATCTAAATTTTGCCCAACAAGCTTTCTCTCTTCACAAGCAATAAGTGGTCACGGACGTTTTCTTTTTTATCTAAAAAGATTTGGCACATACTAGGACTCGAAGATTGCATTTGTACCAAGCCTGCGATAACTTTTGATCATCATGTAAATAATGTAACTGTATTAAACAACAAATTCTTGCACATCAAAATCTAATTTACCCAAGAAAATTTAACGAGGCATAAGCCCAGATCGGTTAAAAATCATAAATCATATAAAATAATTGAACGAATTGTCCAAAAAATAAATGAAAAAATCGTTTCTAATAATCAATTTGCTGACCTAGAATTCCCTCGCTGGACGGGATAGAGAGGCATCAGAGAAAAGTGGAAACATCAACCGAAGGCGGTCATTACAAGGTTGCTAGCATAGCACACGCAAGCCCACTAAGTGGACAACACCGGATTTTATTCTTATGGGCAATGTTCCCAACACTTCCTATGGGTTGAGTGTTTTTACTGATCTCTCTCATTTGGTCGAACCCTTGCAGTATTTCGCTATGCAAGTTTCTTTTATAATGTACCTTGTGGGTTCAGCACGAAAACAAACAAACAAACAAACAAACAAACAAACAAATAAACAAATAGCAAAGTCAGTTTACTGACTTCACTTGCTCCCATACAGGATTTTCCCCCTAAGAGCAAACCAACGAATTAATTTGCTTGTTCAAGGGGACCATCAAATCACTGGGCTGTATCATCTCGCTCCACTCGGGTCGAGCTAACTTCGTAGCGGCCACTGTTCCCAAAAACCCGCTGCACCAACAAGGCGGATGAATATGTGTCGTAACCCCCGAGGCAGACATGTTTATTGGTGAGTAAAATAGCAATACCTAAGTAACAATTTTGAAAAATTGTCTCATCATCTTTGTAAAAATGTAGTTGTATTTAAAAAAAATAACGTTAAGTAATATAGTAACTATTGAGAACTCTTTGTCATGCAATAAGAAGAAAGCAACAAGATAGCATAGGGGAATAATTTATATGCTGAGTGTGCATCGCCCCTAAATTTATATGCATCGCCCCTAAATCCATTCAGTAGTAGTCAGTTTGTATATAAATAGTTCTGCATTCATATTATCAAATCTATCACAGTCCATCTTTCTAGAACATTAGAGGGCAAATTATCAAGTAACAGTAAAATAAATAAATGGGGAAGGCAAAACTAGATATTAAAAAAGAGAGAGGGTAAAATTTACAAGGAAAGTGAGAAGAAATTTTTATCGCTTTCTTCAAAACACCTCCATAGCTTTGGCGTACGATTCACCTCCGTTCTTTTTTTTTTTGTTCTTTTTTTTATTTTTCTGCATGCCAATCTTTTATTTTGTATTGGTTTAAGCCCGTTGTACTCTTGGCGGTGCGGGCTAGGCAACGCTATTTTTTATTTATTTTAATTGCCCACACTAACTTCAGTGCTTTGTTGGAAAACGATACACTCGCCGAAGGCTGCCGAGACTCTCCATAGAAGGGGGAAAAGTGACCCAGCGGTCGATTCTACGCCGAGTACCGACGGGCGTGTTAAACGGGATATGCCTTGTTCTTCACTGCCAAAACGGCGCTGAAGAGCACGAAAGGTGGTGAGCAAGCGTGATCAAAAAGCTGTAGCGATTACGTGATCGCGTTGTCAGAAGTGATCATAATAGGCCTCAGGTTAAACGGTTAGGCTGAAGTACCAACGACATCCATGCCGAGCTCTGTTCCGGAAGCTCGTAAAAAAAGGAACGTACGGCGACTGAAGGAGAGGAAAGGCAGAGGACTTCGTAGCATTTCTCCGCATTTCGATAACAGTCTAGACACGTTCGGGCTCTCGCAGACTGCATTAGGGTATGGCATCGAGAGCGCTTACGGGCGCCGTGTTAAGGAGGACATTTTTCACAACCGTGCACGTGCAGAGCATGCGGCAGCTCCTCTCTTTTTGTCATTTATCACTAATATACACAGTACATAAAACGCGCACAGAATTGCAGACGCGTCCCGCGTACAGTGCTGTGCGTTCTGCAACTTCGGTTGGGTGCTCGAGTGCAGGGCACACCGGGCGGTCGTTTCGCATATATTCGCACCCATATAACTAACTACACGGACGTGTTGCGCCCTTCATCATGCGAGTCCTGCATGCGGGTGGTCGAGCGGCAGCGCTTTTGACGCCACCTTTCACGGGCTGGTTCGAGTGCCTCGGCCAAGGTCGCCGCGGGCGCCTCGATAGAAACGCGATCCCGCATAGGCCAGTCATTTCCCCACTTTCTTTCTTTTTTCTTTTCTCTCTCTCGAGAAGCTCTTTGCGTTCGGATTGTCGAACGCGTTAGCTTCGCAGACGGGTCAAAGCTGGCGGCCTGTATAGGTGCTCTGTGAGAACGGTTCGAAAAGGAGATGAAACTATAGAGCTTTCGGTGAAACTGAATTTTGATTGACCTGACTGTGTTAATAGAGAATTTTAGTTTACCGAAATCCGCGATCCGCTACTGTGATCCACCACCACGCGTTCCACTGCGCATGCCCAGACCCCCTTGACACCGATAGATGGCGCCACATACTGGATGCCGGCACGATGTCGGCACATAGACCTGCCGCGTCGGAACCAATCAGCTTGTGCGCCCCGCGCACGCGCGCTAGAGGATCACGGTGGCGGATTGCCGATCACAGTAAGCTAAATCTCTCTAATATACCTGCACAGATGTTTCGGAAACCTAAGAACAAAGACGAAAAAGTGCGAATCAACGAAGGACAAAAGCTACATGCGCTCGCCATTCTCAATGTGCAGCGGGTGAGAGCCGATGACAATCGACGCACACACACGCATCGCCTTTTTTGCGAATAAAAAGGGCCTCTATATCGTTAAAGGATATATGACATTTATGCTCGAAAAGCGCATTTAATTGCAAGAAACAAAGCCACAGTGCAACGGAACCTATATATTAAAATTAGTTCGGTTTATGGGGTTTGACTGTCCAGAGTGCCGTATAGGAGTGCTCTTGAAATTTGGACCATCTGAGGTTCTTTGACTTGCACGAACATCGTACAGCACACGACCGTCTTGCTTTTCGCCTCCATCAAAAAACGACCGCCGCGGCCGGAATTCGATCCCGTATAGCCTTCGGCACATTGAGCGCCGTGACAACTGCACCACCTCTGCGGGGTGTATGTATGGTAACTGTCCAGTGATCAAGAATAGCCTTTTTCTGACAAATGTTGTCGCTATTTTGGGCGCGTAACGTATCTCTCAGTTTGCCGATGTAAACAGTTCCACTAAAGCTGTATTCGCAAACCGCATACACTGTTTTTGTATCCTCAGACCAGTCGTGGGCCTGGATGTTTTCAGAAAACTAGTGCCAGTATAGCCATTAGCCACTATGATTATGTTTCATACTGCAGCTCTAACATGTCCGGTTTGTGTTGATAGTTTTGACTGAATAGACGTAAAAAAAAGAAGAACTCTCAACGAATTGACTGTGAAATAAATTACGAGGGACTTTAGCGACTAAAGTAGTGAAAGGCGAAAGCCTGAGTTCCGCATTCTGCTACATAACTGGCACTAATTAATAACTAATTAAATATACATTAAGCATGTAATTGATTAACTACGTAATTGATTAGGTAATAACTAGTTAATGAATTAATTACCTAATTAGTCATTGATCATTGATCGGCATATGACCATATAAGGTGCGCATACTGTGGTGGTGCTCTGTGATTGGTGGAGACCTCTATGACGTCATCCCGCCTCGGCCAATCAGAGCCGCCTCAAAAGCGGTACACATTTTGTCCACGACAGCATGAGCCATTAAAGGCTTTCGCCTTAAAAACAGATAGCATTTATGACAGGAGAGACATGCGAGAGTATCAGAATGGTCCGGGAAGATTGGACTGTCAACGCACCCTTCCATCTCGGCGAAGAAGACCGACTCGGCAGCGCCTGCCCTGTCACGTGGCCTCGGGACATCACACACCCGCCGACCAATCAGAACGCGGTCATGTCACCTGCCAACTTCAACCTGCCATAATTATAAGCTTGTAACTGGGCAATGGGGCGTTTAACGCTCGCGTTAAAAGGAACCCACCATTGTTACTGGAATGCAGGTATACCTCCGCTTTGTCTATATCAGATGTCATTGTTAAAACCATTGCGCAAACTGCAAAGTGGCTGGCATCTGCTCCCAAGCAAAGACTGCAACCACTAAAGGAAGGCTTCGCGGACTCGAGTGTTTGGCGTAGAAACTCACAATTTTGTATCACCCGTCACTCATGCTTAAAGAAGACGCTGGCGTTATATTTCCTGCACTTGTCGATAACTTGAGACACGCTCCACAACCATCTCATCGCGGTGGAGACGTCATACTATTACAAAATAATAATAATACAGTGCGCTTGCGCGTGACAACAGCAAGAAAAGGGACACCACTTCTACTGTTCTTGGTGCTATTTCGTTTGTCATACGTTGACCCAACATAGCCTAACACCATGCCATTGTAACACCTGAGTGCTAGGGGACTCCAAGGCTTGGGCCCCTGGAAAAAAAAAAAAAAAAACTATAGCTTTCCATCTAAACAAGCAAAGATGTATTTTTTTTTTAACTCCAAACGTTGCTCCTAAGCCGTAATGGCGCTGTAATCGATGATCCAAGCCTGCGTGCTTTTTATGGAAAATCCTTATTTTATACCTGTGACACTGGTGTGCGCGTCTGTGAAGCAGAGGCCCGCTGTCTTCTTAAGGCCTTCAAGCGCTGTTTCAAGGGGCCAACACTGTTTTATGGGCTTCTGGATTTGGCTCACTCACATAGCCTTGCAGCAAATTACACCGTGAGACCAGCATGCAGAAAGTGGCGAACACTTGTCAAACCCCGAAGAAGAAAAAAAAAATACGAGAGAGAGACGTAAAGAAGAGAGACAGAGACCAGATATGGCCGAACGTCCACAACTTCCCGTTCTGGAAGAACACGTCTCCGCCACGCCCCGCGCTCCCACGGAGCCGAGTTGGTCCCATGCACAGGCAAGCAATAGACCTGGTCCACTTGCGTTAATGCTTCGATTCCGACCTCAGTTTAGGCAAAACTTGACTCGGATTACCTCTCTGGGCACACGGTGCCGGTCTTAGGACGGCGGCGACCAAAAGGCTCCCGCCGCCAGTTGGTCCCGAAGCGCCAGAGGCAAGGACGAACCGAATCGGGGACCACGCAGAATATACGAAGCGCTCATACACGCGAAGACGCACACACACACCTCGTCGTGAATGGGAGTCGAGTGAAAAAAGATTGCAGCCTCCCGGGCGATAATGGGGGGTCCTCGATGGGGCGCGTGAAACGGAATCTTCGCGCAGCAGCAATTGGCGGCGGCGGCGGCGCGCACGGTAGCGCACCGCGCCGCTCGTTTTCCGCCAGGTGGGGCCCAGAAGGGCGCGCCGAAACAGTGAGCCTTCTTCTGTATAGTGCCGCGCCCCACCTCGCTGGCACGAGCATTACGAGCCGACTAAATCGTTGCCTCGCGAGCTCGTGGCGGCGGCGGCAGCACCAAGTCTGGGACAAACAACGCCGATTACAACTGGTATACACTCCCCCCCCCCCCCCCTTCCCCCGTAGCATTGACTCCCTTCTACCCTCAACTTCTTTTCGCAAGACGGCCAAATTTATATACTGTATACGCGGTAGACGCAGCGCAGCTTGTCGGGAGGAGACGGCACATGATTAAAGTTTTTGTGCCCTGTACGGCCGGAAGAGACGGGCCAGCAGCACTGTCTGTTGGTCGCAGTCCTCCGTATAGAGTACGTATGCCCGGTTAATCACTCGAGCCAGTGCCGGACAGCCTATCATTTGATCGGACACCGAAGAACTGAACTCGCACGCGCCGGTCTTCGATGCTTTGCCGCCGCCCTGGGAAAACGCAAGGCGGCCACGCGACCTTTCGCAACCTCGCGCGGAAGGCTTTGAGACCATCGGCAGCGGGGCGGTACTGCATAGACCAGCAGCGTGCGCTACCGGCCGAGTCGATGCGGGTCACTCTTTGCCGCATGGGTGCGACTCGCCTTACTCGTTAAGCACTCGGCTCGCGAACACGTGCGAATCGAGAAAGCGGAGCGATACGTGTCTGTGCTGTTCTGGGAAATAGCAAGAGCACCTGACCTCGGCGCGTGCGGCATAATTTGAGTAAGAGCTGGTCGTGTACGCCTAATGTCTATATGGATATCACTCGGAGCTCGTTCTCGGGCCGACCTTTTTTTCGCACACTGGTAGCCCGGGGGAGGGGAAGGGGGTGGGGGGTATTTTACTGGAGAAAAGGACGGCTCACTGCGAAAGCCGTTCGTGATCTGTGCCAGCACACGTAAACAGTATAATTTAACAAGTACAGAAGACCAGTGGGACCTGTTGCATTTGCGATTGCACGAGTACATTATTCGCGAAACGACTTTATGTGTCTAGAGACGATATATATATATATATATATATATATATATATATATATATATATATATATATATATATATATATATATATATATAGTATATACTGAGGAGCGACTGAATCATTAAAAATTAATGATTCCGTCGATGGCTTTTCCCCAGATAAATTACGTGGCATGGGCCATTGGAACAGGGTGGAGTCTTCCCTCTAAGTATAGTCAGCTGAGCCTTTGCAACGCTCATGCATTACGTAACCATGCCTGATGTCTGCTTAGCTGCAGCTGGCCTTAATTGCTGGACACCATAAAAGCACGACACAACAATCCGCAAAGCTGTGTAAACAGTATACATCATCCAAAGAAAATGAAATTATTGGGAATTTCATGTGTTAATAAGTGTGAGATAATAATGTAATCATAGAGATTATTGATTACAAAATTAGAAGAAAATATAGCGGCGACATGATTTTTTCTTCTACTTCATTTACACGTTGTCGTTTGAATAATCCCTGCTATATCCTGCAACTTGACTATAAAAGACGTACGCTACGTGCAACGAGAAATCGTATGGCACTAACTGGAACCAAAGCTCCTTAATATTATCAGTTGCGAAACTTTCCATAAGGCCCACATATTTAAAAATGCAGTTTTGATTGATAAAAACTCGGGTGTTTACGAATAGCGGCCCCCGCGGCCATTAAAGGAAACTGTGTCTAAATTGCAAACTTTCATATTGTTGATATATGCACGATCACAGGGAAAATAAAATATGTTCAAGAGTTGCAGTAGCAAAAGTTCTTAGACATAACAGCCCTACTATTATTTAAAGTGAAAAATAAGAAAGAAAAATAATGGTTTCCAAAAATAGATGACGGCTATGCCCCGCCGGGGTGGTGCAGTGGTAAGACGCTCGACTACTGTCCGGAGTTCCGGGTTCGAACCCGACCACGGCGGCTGCGTTTCGATGGAGGCGAAACGAAGTGGCGTCCGCGTGCTATGCGATGTCAGCGCACGTTAAAGATCCCCAGGTGGTCGAAATTACTCCGTAGCCCTCCACTACGGCTCCTCTTTCTCTTTCCACCTTCACTCCCACCTTCATCCCTTCCCTTACGGCGCGGTTGAGGTGTCCACAGAGCAAGCGTGACAGATACTGCGCCTTTCCCTTCATGTGAACCAATTATATTATTATAGATGACGGCTATGACATAAAGCTTCTATTGTATGTTTCTAGGTGACGCGACAATTCATAGACACCCGAAAAATGCGTACTAACACTGCTCACTTTTTGAAACGGCTGGTATGATCCAAAAGCTCTGACTGGAACACTTTATCACGAACCTGTTACGTCACAATTTCGATACAGATGTTGGGGAATGGATACAATTGCAGGTACATTGTGGGTTTGTATGCCCTCGGTCGGAATCCCTGTCACAAGCTATAACCTCAGACTTGATCACTAGCAGACATGTATACGCTATGCACAATGAAAAACCGCATGATATCACCCGGAACGCTGCGGAACAATTTTGATACGGGGAAACTGTGTCCATTTGCACTTCCACCAACACGCGTTTAGGGATCCATCGGTAAGTGCGACAGATATTGCGCTTTTCCTTTCCTCAAAATTAATGCTTATTTTAGAGCGCAGCTCTTTGGCGCCCGTTCCTGGGTCTCGCGGCGGCGTCGGCGTTGTCCCTCGTAACCAGCTCCACTTTCACTCCCACCTTCCTTCCTTCCCTTACGGCGCGGTTGCTGTCTCCACATAAAACGAGTGAGACAGATACTGCGCCTTTCCATTCATGTGAACCAATTATGAAAGGCACGCTTCACAGCTCAAGTGGACTTTCACTCTCACCTTCCTTCCTCCCCTTACGGTGCGATTCAGGTGTCCACAGAAACAAGTGTGACAGATACTGCGCCTTTCCATTCATGTGAACCAACTTTGAAAGGCACGCTTCAGAGCTCAAGTGGACTTTCACTCTCACCTTCCTTCCTCCCCTTCCGGCACGATTCAGGTGTCCACAGAAACAAGTGACCAACACTTCGCCTTTACATTCGTGTGAAACAATTATGAAGGCACGCTTCACAGCTCAAGTGGAAGACGCGACCACAAATGGTGCACACTGCAAAGATAATTCATGAATAATGCGAGCGCCCACACCGAACTGCAGGGTAACGTGTGCAGTAACCGAGAATTCACACACTCACAGAGAAAAGCATCATATTTTGATGTAGCTTGCTTATATACACCTAGTTCACCACGGTAAAAAAAAAAAAAAAAAAAAAAAAAGAAAAAAAAACGCTTTTCAAAATATGTCTCGAATGGCATCGTTCCTAATCCAATCAATGCCTAAACTTTCCTGGCATGTGCGCTTAGGCATTAATTGGATAAGCTTCAAGGTATATATATATATTTGTGTTCTTTCTGAATAAAATCAGTCGCGAGTTTGCGCCCGTCCATGTTCTCTTCTCGTCCGTGTCTTTTTTAGCGCAGTTCCCTTTTTTAACTATATTGTTAATGTTGATGCGTTGTGCAACCGATCAATTGTACGAATCTAAAAAAACGTTTTCTAAACACACAATTACTTCTGCTTGGTTTGATTTAGTTTATGGCGTTTCACCCTCCAAAGCGACTCATGCTATGATAGACGCCGTAGTGGAGGGCTCCGGATACTTCGACCGCCTGGGGTTTTTTAGCGTGCACCGACATCGCACAGAACACGGACGCCTTGCTTATCGCCTCCTTCGAAAAGTGGCCGCCGCGGTTGGAATTCAATCCCGGGCACAGCAGTCGAGCGCCGTAACTGCACCACCACGGCAAGTTATTCTGCATTCAATTCATTAAAAATGATCGGGAGTGAGGCTAATCGCCAATTATCGTGTGGCAGCACGGTTAGCTCTGGTTTCGCATAGTTTATCTTGACTTTCCATGGTTTTGCTTGATTTGACATAGATCACCTCGCGAGACATATACACCATGATATAGTCGGCAGGAGCGACACAAAGCCCCGCTTTAAACGAGCACCAACGTACCCGCACGGAATATAGGAGTGACCGCTTCTGACTCGAGGTGCCAAGTGCCTCTGCGAGTTCAATTCTCATCTCAAAAGAGCAGACCAGGATCGTAGTGATTTAATTAAAAAAAAATTAACATACACAAAAATGGAAGGAAAAGAATGTTGCTAGCCGCGGCATTTTGGTACCTGATATATATATCAGGCCTCCAAGCTGCGGCCGGAGGAAAGAAAAGGGATAGGGAGAGGATATCGAGAAGTACAGAGGGGAACGAAAGCAAGAAAGAACAGGGGGAGCTTTGTACGTTATTTACAAAATACAAAAAGCAAATGAGTTCGCGTCACTCGCACACAAGCGTCCACGAACTGTGGCAGTTTCTGCCACTTCGGTACAACCCCTATGTTATGAGGGAAACAACTGGGCCTTTTGCAGGAATACAGTGGTAAAATGAATAATCAAGTGAGGGAAGCTGCAAGTCCATTCATAAATTCCTCTAGCTGTCCAGCATAGCGCATATTTGCGCTTGCAGTTGGGTTACTATGAAGGAAGCAGATCAGGATGCCCTCGTTCAGAGAGATGAATTGAAATTGTTTTCCAACAGCGAACCGAATGTACACCGTGTAAAAAAAAAAAGCAACACGTTATCGGATTTATCAAGCCCACCTGGGCACATTTGTTCTAGATCACCGTATAATGCCTTATTGCTCTTCAAGCGTAGCAGCCGCAGGACGATATATTTAAAGGAACGCGAAGACGATATTGAGGCCGTATATTGTCGGTCTCCTTCAAATAGACGCTGATGCACGCCCACCCTAAAGCACGAAGTGCATCCATAAGCAACATAGCGAGCCAGCCGAAGCATGTGTGGAGTTTTGATTTAATAATAAAAAAGGCAATTTAGAATTTAGTCTAGGATGGCGTGCGTGCTATATATATTGGCCAGCTAACCGACGCCAGCCGGTGTGAGCTATTGAATTCAATCTATCACGGACGCGCCCAACAGAGCAGATAGGTCGCTGTATAAGGCAGCGCTTAGGCGTTATTGATGTCGAGGACTCGATAGACGTCTGTAGGAAGACACCGATCTGGACGGCCAATCTGATACGTTGACCTGATTTTGCTGTGATCAGGAACAGTTCACGGCGTCTTTAATACGTTTTTCACGAGTCATTCCCTAGCCCTGTTACTTTGTTCTTTTCTTCCATGTGCAAGTCAGTCCCATAAGCTGGCACACGCAGGCACTTGCACGTGCAAGCCCGAATTCGAACACATGGAGGAGTTAAAGACATCAACAAAAATAAACAAGAAAGCGCCATTTCACAACCATGCAGAAAACGGCGGTTCAAACCAACTACGATTATCATTGATGGGCATTACTTAGATTAAAAATGAATGGGGGGGGGGGGGGGGGGGTCCGCCTTTAAATGGAATGCGGCTCCTTGTTCGCGCACATATATATATACTTTCCGCCTCGCCGAATTTCTAACCTCTTGATATGTTGCTCTAGTATATCGCACACACTCATCTGCATGCAGTTGCAGGCGGAATGGCACCAACATATAGATATAAAACCATGCTCAACCAAGGTGTATAAATGTGCCTGCGTGGCCATATAGGGCAACGTGTCTCAGTCAGAATAAGGGTCCTGGGTGGCTGTTTGGTGTTTCGCCCTCCCGTCTGAAAGGAGATACCAAGGCCATGTCATGTGGTCGCATGATGCAGACAACCAGCTGTGCCCGTGATATTTCGCTCGCAACACCTTCAACATCTGATCATTAATCCAGAACTTTCCTCTGAAATAAAATCGTCTGTTTGTTGATATGATGGTCGACATGCATGTGTGCTCATGCTCTATTAAAAATCAGGCTGCACTTGGGTGAGTTGCTGGATGTTAAAGGCTCGAAGACGACATCGGAGGATGATGACGAACTTCCACGTGTTCGTCACGATCATCCAATGTCGTCTTCTTCACAAAAAATAAAAATAATAATAATAAGAAGAAGAAACCAACTTTCACTGCGAAAACATTGAAGAAACCCTTCGTACACTTCCTCTACCGGACAAATCCCTCACTACCAGGCAAATACGCATTCTTCTTCTTCTTCTTCGAGAGAGAAATAACATTTATTGCACCCGTCAAAAGGTTGGTGAGGATCCGAGGCGAAGCTCTGTCCCAACTATGTCCTCCCCCTCAGCCGTCGACCTGGATCCCTTGGATCTGAGCAGCGGCCAGAGCAAGACGGATGACTTCTCGTTGCCCTTTTTCGTCCTGCTTGAGAAGTAGTGCCTCCCAGGACTCATCTGTTCGGTCAGGTTCTCCAAATCTAGGACACGTCCATATCATATGGATCATGTCCGCTATGCCATCGCAACGTTTGCACCTGGGGCTAAAAATTTCCGGGTGCCACTTGCTGTAAAGCTGGGGGTTCGGGAATACCAGCCTGTAGCTTACGCCACATAACCTCCTCGCTTTTGGTGAGTTGCTTACACGCTTTTGGTAGTACTGATCTGCCTATTTGTAATGATTTAAGATATCTTGGTAGGTGTTAAGGTCATCGTCGAACTGTAGGGGCTCCTCATCGCGCAAAGGGTACGGGGTTGCGCATAAGTCGTCACTGGGATCCCGGAATGTAGCTAATCCTCGGGCCAGTACGTGCGCTTTCTCGCTCCCCCTCAACCCCTGGTGCGCCGGTGTCCAAATGAGCGCGACCTGCTCTGCCGGTGGTGGACCACTGGCCAACACTCTTGCTGCTATGGCCAAAATGCGGCCCGCGTCAAAGTTTCTAATCGCTGATTTCGAGTCTGTAACTATAAGCATACAAC
>NC_139346.1:177465497-177765612 GCF_055883805.1 Amblyomma maculatum | reverse complement strand
TTATTAATTACTAGTCAGAAGAACTCATTTTTCTTGAGGATGAGGATTTCCTGAGATAATGGTATACCCTTTTATTTCTGTGGTCAATAACCGTCTCAACCTCGTGTTTACCAGAACGGGTTGCTTATATCTAACTTGTATTGCAGCGCGAACCACAAGAAGGGACGACGACAGACAGAGTGAAAAGAGCGCTGACTTCCAACTATTTATTTCTCTGATATGCCACGCATTTATACACATTTGAAGCTTCAACAGGAAAGAGCAGGAAAAGCATCAGCATGAAAGGCATAGGCGATAGGGACAAGGCCCCTAATCACCATCGATCCAGAAACTTCAGCTCTTTCTTGGTTAGTGCGACTGATGGCATGCTTACACACCTTGCCTCTGTCCGAGCTATGTTTACCACCTCAATTATCTCCCTGACACACTGATCATTGTGTCGAGCAACGATTGTGCTTTTTTGGAACGCAGGCACGCAAGGGTTTCTGCGGCGACGTGTAGACTCTCGCCACAATTACGACAGTGCGTGCTAAGATGGCCCTGGCCACCATCATTTACATTCTTGTTGTGTTCTTTCTGGTATTTATACACCTGCCGGTTTGTCCAATGTATTCGCTTCCTCAGGACAACGGAACGCGATATACAACACCTTCGTCGCAAGTGACAAACCGATTCTGGTGTCTAAGCATGCACGATTTTTTCTTTTTGCTATAGCACGGGTTAGTTTTCTTGCATAGAACTGATAGTTTGAGTGGGGCCGAAAACACAACGTCAACGCCTGCGCGCCAAATTGGAGATTATGCATCGCCTTGAGGCAATCCCTTTGTGCAATAACTACATCATAAAATTGTTATGACATTGCCCTGTGCTCATGTACTTCTTTCCTTGTCTCGCTTCACATACCCAGTATGAATTTTACCTATAGTGTTAATGTTGATGCGTTGTGCAACCGATCAATTGTACGAATCTAAAAAAAACGTTATCTAAACGCACAATTACTTCTGCTTGGTTTGATTTAGTTTATGGCGTTTCACCCCCCAAAGCGACTCATGCTATGATAGACGCCGTAGTGGAGGGCTCCGGATATTTCGACCGCCTGGGGTTTTTTAGCGTGCACCGACATCGCACAGAACATTGACGCCTTGCTTATCGCCTCCTTCGGAAAGTGGCCGCCGCGGTTGGAATTCAATCCCGGGCACAGCAGTCAAGCGCCGTAACTGCACCACGACGGCAAGTTATTCTGCATTCAATTCATTAAAAATGACCCGGAGTGAGGCTAATCGCCAATTATCGTGTGGCAGCACGGTTAGCTCTGGCTTCGCATAGTTTATCTTGACTTTCCATGGTTTTGCTTGATTTGACATAGATCACCTCGCGAGACATATACACCACGATATAGTCGGCATGGAGCGACACAAAGCCCCGCTTTAAACGAGCACCAACGTGCCCGCACGGAATATAGGAGTGACCGCTTCTGACTCGAGGTGCCAAGTGTCCCTGCGAGTTCAATTCTCATCTCAAAAGAGCAGACCAGGATCGTAGTGATTTAATTAAAAAAAAAAAATTAACATACACAAAAATGGAAGGAAAAGAATGTTGCTAGCCGCGGCATTTTGGTACCTGATATATATATCAGGCCTCCAAGCTGCGGCCGGAGGAAAGAAAAGGGATAGGGAGAGGATATCGAGAAGTACAGAGGGGAACGAAAGCAAGAAAGAACAGGGGGAGCTTTGTACGTTATTTACAAAATACAAAAAGCAAATGAGTTCGCGTCACTCGCACACAAGCGTCCACGAACTGTGGCAGTTTCTGCCACTTCGGTACAACCCCTGAGGGAAACAACTGGGCCTTTTGCAGGAATAAAGTGGTAAAATGAATAATCAAGTGAGGGAAGCTGCAAGTCCATTCATAAATTCCTCTAGCTGTCCAGCATAGCGCATAGTTGCGCTTGCAGTTGGGTTACTATGAAGGAAGCAGATCAGGATGCCCTCGTTCAGAGAGATGAATTGAAATTGTTTTCCAACAGCGAACCGAATGTACACCGTGTAAAAAAAAGCAACACGTTATCGGATTTATCAAGCCCACCTGGGCACATTTGTTCTAGATCACCGTATAATGCCTTATTGCTCTTCAAGCGTAGCAGCCGCAGGACGATATATTTAAAGGAACGCGAAGACGATATTGAGGCCGTATATTGTCGGTCTCCTTCAAATAGACGCTGATGCACGCCCACCCTAAAGCACGAAGTGCATCCATAAGCAACATAGCGAGCCAGCCGAAGCATGTGTGGAGTTTTGATTTAATAATAAAAAAGGCAATTTAGAATTTAGTCTAGGATGGCGTGCGTGCTATATATACTGGCCAGCTAACCGACGCCAGCCGGTGTGAGCTATTGAATTCAATCTATCACGGACGCGCCCAACAGAGCAGATAGGTCGCTGTATAAGGCAGCGCTTAGGCGTTATTGATGTCGAGGACTCGATAGACGTCTGTAGGAAGACATCGATCTGGACGGCAAATCTGATACGTTGACCTGATTTTGCTGTGATCAGGAACAGTTCACGGCGTCTTTAATACGTTTTTCACGAGTCATTCTCTAGCCCTGTTACTTTGTTCTTTTCTTCCATGCGCAAGTCAGTCCCATAAGCTGGCACACGCAGGCACTTGCACGTGCAAGCCCGAATTCGAACACATGGAGGAGTTAAAGACATCAACAAAAATAAACAAGAAAGCGCCATTTCACAACCACGCAGACAATCGCACGAAACGGCGGTTCAAACCAACTACGATTATCATTGATGGGCATTACTTAGATTAAAAATGAAGGGGGGGGGGGGGGTCCGCCTTTAAATGGAATGCGGCTCCTTGTTCGCGCACATATATATATACTTTCCGCCTCGCCGAATTTCTAACCTCTTGATATGTTGCTCTAGTATATCGCACACACTCATCTGCATGCAGTTGCAGGCGGAATGGCACCAACATATAGATATAAAACCATGCTCAACCAAGGTGTATAAATGTGCCTGCGTGGCCATATAGGGCAACGTATCTCAGTCAGAATAAGGGTCCTGGGTGGCTGTTTGGCGTTTCGCCCTCCCGTCTGAAAGGAGATACCAAGGCCATGTCATGTGGTCGCATGATGCAGACAACCAGCTGTGCCCGAGATATTTCGCTCGCAACACCTTCAACATCTGATCATTAATCCAGAACTTTTCTCTGAAATAAAAGCGTCTGTTTGTTGATATGATGGTCGACATGCATGTGTGCTCATGCTCTATTAAAAATCAGGCTGCACTTGGGTGAGTTGCTGGATGTTAAAGGCTCGAAGACGACATCGGAGGATGATGACGAACTTCCACGTGTTCGTCACGATCATCCAATGTCGTCTTCTTCACAAAAAATAAAAATAATAATAATAAGAAGAAGAAACCAACTTTCACTGCGAAAACATTAAAGAAACCCTTCGCACACTTCCTCTACCGGACAAATCCCTCACTACCAGGCAAATACGCATTCTTCTTCTTCTTCTTCTTCTTCTTCTTCTTCTTCTTCTTCTTCTTCTTCTTCTTCTTCTTCTTCTTCTTCTTCTTCTTCGAGAGAGAGAGAGAAATAACATTTATTGCACCCGTCAAAAGGTTGGTGAGGATCCGAGGCGAAGTTCTGTCCCAACTATGTCCTCCCCCTCAGCCGTCGACCTGGATCCCTTGGATCTGAGCAGCGGCCAGAGCAAGACGGATGACTTCTCGTTGCCCTTTTTCGTCCTGCTTGAGAAGTAGTGCCTCCCAGGACTCATCTGTTCGGTCAGGTTCTCCAAATCTAGGACACGTCCATATCATATGGATCATGTCCGCTATGCCATCGCAACGTTTGCACCTGGGGCTAAAAATTTCCGGGTGCCACTTGCTGTAAAGCTGGGGGTTCGGGAATACCAGCCTGTAGCTTACGCCACATAACCTCCTCGCTTTTGGTGAGTTGCTTACACGCTTTTGGTAGTACTGATCTGCCTATTTGTAATGATTTAAGATATCTTGGTAGGTGTTAAGGTCATCGTCGAACTGTAGGGGCTCCTCATCGCGCAAAGGGTACGGGGTTGCGCATAAGTCGTCACTGGGATCCCGGAATGTAGCTAATCCTCGGGCCAGTACGTGCGCTTTCTCGCTCCCCCTCAACCCCTGGTGCGCCGGTGTCCAAATGAGCGCGACCTGCTCTGCCGGTGGTGGACCACTGGCCAACACTCTTGCTGCTATGGCCAAAATGCGGCCCGCGTCAAAGTTTCTAATCGCTGATTTCGAGTCTGTAACTATAAGCATACAACTAAATACACTCATTATACTCCTGCCCGATCGTTTCTATATTGCATGTGTATGTTTTCCACTGTGTGTTTTCCAGCATGCCATTGGATATGTGGTGGCTGGCATGCCCTATCAAGTCCCGGAGCATCAATGGACAAGAAGTGGAAGCTGTGACAGATTTTCTGTTCTTGGGCGCCAAGATTACCTCGGAAGGAGACTGCAGCCATGAAATTAGGAGACGCCTGCTTCTGGGAAAGAGAGCAATGGTTAGCCTTGACCGCCTAGTAAAGAGCAGAGATATTAGTCTGCCAACCAAGATCCGTATAACCCGTGCTATGGTCTTTCCAGTTGTGATGTATGGATGCGAGAGTTGGACTGTGAAAAAGGCTGACCGCCGAAGAATTGACGCGTTTGAATTGTGGTGCTGGCGAAGACTCTTAAGAGTTCCTTGGACTGCCAGAAGATCAAATCAGTCGATATTGTCGACCATAAACCCTGACTGCTCATTGGAGGGTCAAATTCTAAAGTTAAAGCTCAGCTACTTTGGTCATCTGATGAGAAGAGAGGAGTCGCTGGAGAAAGATTTGATGTTGGGAAAGGTTGAGGGTCGCCGGAGAAGGGGTAGGTAGCGAACGCGATGGTTAGATGGCATTCTCGAGGCATTGCAGATGAAGCTATGTGATGTTAAGAAGATAGTGAGAGACCGGAAAGCGTGGCGTGACATGGTCCATAGGGTCACGAAGAGTCGGACACGACTGAACGCCTGAACTGAACTGAACTTCAATTCAATCCCCTACTCTCCATACCCTTCTCCCCCAACGTGGTGGGCTTGGTTAGCCTCCGACCAGCTGAAAGATAAGTTGTCTTTGGTTACCCTTACCCAGGACATTCTCGACGCTTAATACTGCGTTTCATTAAAGTTTTTTCCCTCCTCCTCTCCATGATGAACCTAAATCACGGTCGTGTAATTACCGTTCATTACCCATTGACAATAAGGTAACATAAGGTATTAACACGATGCATAGTTGTTAAACGTTCTGTTACTCGGAATATCTGGCGTGGGCGTTGAGGGGAACATCACGGGCATGCCATTGGATATGTGGTGGCTGGCATGACTGGCTGGTCGTCACTGGATGTGATCAGAGAACAGGAGAACAGGAGTAAGGACAAAAAGGACAAAAAAGGAGAACAGGACAAAAATGTTGAATTTACTCAATATAAGCACTAAGCAGACTGAAACACACCTTACGGACCACATTTCATGCTCAGACTCTGTGAAAATGTCATGAATACAATCTTTTGGAACTATAGAGCTAGGGAACTGCTGTATATAGTATTGATCCTTTAATTTAATGTTAGAAGGTACCGCGCACGGTGTCTGTAGACGTCGACAAATCGCAGTGAAAAGCTCGACAAATGATTGCCAGCTAAGTAATAGGCGTTCCTTATAGTGCTCCTAGATGTATGCGCATGGCAGGCCCATTACATGCGTATATAGCTCCCTGATATCCGCCTCCCATCATATCGAAGCACCATTCATCGCTCCTCTGTTCTTGCTTCCTGTGCCCAGGCGTGTCGCAACGTTCTCCTCGTACTTCCCGCGACAGCGAGGAGGCTCTATGCCGATGCATCGAACTGTCCGCGCACGCCGCGTCGGCCTTCACCGCGTCTGCAGACGCCAATCGCGCCAGCGACGTCGCCTCATCGCTGCACTCCCGTCGTGGCACGTGACATTGAACGACGCCGCTGACCACACACGCGCACGCGAGGGGGGACATGGCGGCAGCGACACAAAAGCGCGCTAGGCGTCGCATCGCGCGGTGGAACGCGATGACGAGCAGCGACGGGTGGCCGCTCGCGCGGGACAGGCCTTGGGCAGTCACACCGGGCAGCGCGGAGGCCTGCTGGCGTGCAAACCGATTGGCCGCAGCCAGTCCTCCTGCCCAAGAAGCCGCTGTCCGTCTCTCTCGACAAGAGTGATGCGCGCACACGACGACGCGCCAAGGTCCGCCGGCGGCCAAGGAGAGAGGCCCGTCTCTGGGAGCCGCGCAGCTTGCTATGTTGGGGGCTTTCGGTGATGCAGTTGCAGCTATAGACAGGTATTTCGTGGACTTGCGTCGCTGTTTTGCTGGCGTGTCTACGTAATTTAGGTCCCAATTCACGATGCTAAACTCGGCTTTGTCGACTTTACTGCGAGATGAGCTCTCTCCCGCAGCGTTTGTACGTGTCGTGTATCTTGTGTCGATGTGTTACGCCGATAGCGCTGTGCACGACACATTAAGCGTCGACGTGTGTGTGTAACTGTTCATTGTAATTACGACATCATGGCCTCCCTTCCACATGCACGCCTATTTCTTTCTTCCCTTCTCCTTTACCTTATGCGTCGGCAGATGTGAGCATTCCTTCGAGGCTTTCTCTCTCCTTGAATAGGAATGAAATTCGCTACTCGGAACAACAGCAGGCTTACCTGTGTTTGTTACTTCGAGGAACGCGTAGAATCGAGTTTGAGAAAATTTAAAGCAGACATGCATCTCGAGTGCTTTTTCACGCCAAGAAATATAGTTACAGCATGCATGCACCAGACACCGCTGCTGTTGTTTTGAAGAAGCCTTGACATCGGCGCACTTGACCAATAATTCTCAATCCACTGTTGCTTCTCTATGCCTCGCTTTATAGATGCTGTGTGCATAATGTTAATAATCAATTAATTAATTCTTTCTTACGAATGGAGGATCGAAGCCGAGACAAAAACTGCATACAAGCTGCTTGAGCGGATCTCGACCCCTGCAAAAGTAACATCAGCGGAAGGCATACACACTTTTTTTGCAGCACCTTCCCAGGGTGACAGATAATGAATACAATACAGAAAAGCAAAAATGTATCACGAAGAGCAAATAGACAATTTCTTCAAAAAAAAAAATAAATAAAAAAAGTAGGCAGCAAAATCTAGCAGCGGTAGAACGTATCGATTAGCGGTAACATTTCACGGGCAATTTGAATTCTGACCGAGTTAAGTTCAGAATTGATATGCCTCTATTGTGACTTACTAACTGGAATTTTGGATAGGCGGTATACATTGAAACGTTTTATCGCCACAATTAGTTCGGGACCTGGAAAATTTCCACACGTCTCGGCGACGTGTTATTTATTTAATTTATCTACAGCGCCAGGCGGCAGTGGGGGCAGGTACATAAAACAAAACATGACCTAAGCAGTGTCAGCCTCGGAAACAAGTCAACATCGCACAAACATACAAAGGGGAATGGCCGCATCAGCAAAGGCAAAACAAAACTGAAAAAGAAAAAATTCACAGCACCACGTAACTAATATGGCCGTTATAAAATAGAAAAGAAAATATTATTACACATAATACAAGCTGTGCCTGCAATTTGCTCCAATCGCGTATTAATTGTTTTGGGAGAAAAGGAGCAACGAAATACGTCTGATCGGTGCATATGTACTGGTTAACACTGTTCCAAGTTTATTTTTTTTATTTCAATGAATGTCTTGCGATGTCTTCTAGAAGGAAATAAAATTGCTTGAATATTCTTTGGTTTATTTGCCGAGTATTCAGAAGATTAGTATATTTCTCAAAGAGAGGTTCGACATGTTCTGTATACGACAGATCTTGCAGTAACCGAATTTTGTTCACATTGAGAAGCATGACGAGGTACCATACACCAGTGCACGCGTTCACTGTCCCACGCATTGTGATGTTACTATGAGCGCATGCGCTGTGCAGTTTGTGCATGCACTCTCACTGAGTGACCGGTAGGGCTTGGACGATGATACGGCAGCAGCCGATGCAAGCAGACATTTTATGCCGTTTAGCGATTATTTACCTCTCAGCATGTTCGTCACGGTGCCTCGTCCTGCTGCATCCCAGGCACTGTGGCATCCCAGAGACTGTGGACCATGTATTATTGGTGCGCCCAGAGTATGCGAACGAAAGAAATGTGCTAGCTGCTTCCTCGAAGCGTTTAGACAAGAGGCCTCTATCGAAGGAACTGCATGCTGCTGGGCGCTTGGCAGGACAGGGGGAAGGGCGTCCAGGCAGTGCGTGCTCTTTGCCGTTATTTGAGCACCAGCGGACTTGATTCGCGCTTGTAAAGCAAGCTGCTGTGTCTGTATATATATTTCATATGCCTTCTCCCACATCGTCACCCATCATGATCTTCTTTCTTCTCTCCTTCTCCTTCCCCTGTGCAGAGCAGCAGACCAGATTTGAATTATTCGGGCCAACCTCTCTGCCTTTTCCTTTCAATAAATCCATCTATCTATCTATCGTCCTGCTGCTACTTTTGCTCCTGGATGGCGCTACGAGTACATCAGAAGTTCGCATTGTCGCTAGCGGCTTGCGATACTACGCACCTTACTCGCTTAGAAACAGTTCTGAAAGAATTATATGATACTGCTTCCATTCTAATTTAAAGAATTGCCGCTCTTTTGTACACAGTTGACTATCATGTGCCATTTAGTTAGAAACTATATATATAGTGTTCTTCCTGACTTATGCAGACGAACCCTTTGTGTCTTATATTAGGCGGTATAGGGGTTGGGCAAAGTTTTTATTTTGTTTGTTTCCTGCGAACACTAATTTCTGTCTGGCCCACGCAAGTAGCTCCGGTCAGAACTTTCTCAGGGGTGAAAGCAGGCTCGAGAATTATGGAGCGTGCTTTGGGAGCTGAAATAAAACCTTTTGGAGCAACGGTTTTGGATCAACGAAACGAGACTTTTGGAGCATTTGAATTATGTTTTGAGGAGCGTTTCTAAGGTAAACGCCGTTGATAATTGCCGTCTTCGTTTTCTGAACTACAAAATCTACAATTTGATTCCTTTTTATGCACGTTCAACGCCTTTCCAACTTCACACTCATCTCTGACAGGACAAACTGCCAATGCATGTGATATATATATATATATATATATATATATATATATATATATATATATATATATATATATATATATATATATATATATATATATATATATATTGTAGGGGTGTGTTTATTCAGTCGACGCAGATGGATCCAGCTGCTCGGGATGAACTCGCAGTGGGGCGTAAGGCGTAGCGCGAATCACACAGACAACGACCAACTTCTTCGTTCTTGAGAGCGGCAGCACGCGACGCATGTCAGTGGCTATGACGATGAAGATTACCACACTACAATATATATATATATATATATATATATATATATATATATATATATATATATATATATAATACAGGCTGACCTTACAACCACTTTTAAAAGGCCAGCAGAACGCTTGCTGGTGCACTTCATAACTGAACACCTAGTCTGACCTAATGCATTTACTTAAATTGACTTGATGGATTCAGATGTTGAGTCTACCACTTTGATGCGCTTGAGCAGTAATACTAATTTGGAGTCCAAATGAATGGGCGTGACATTTCCGCTCAATATCTTGTGGACATATATACCTATTTTCTTTAGAATACAGCTCAAAGCCCCCAAATATGGGGTATTGCATGATCCTTTTTTATCTTATGTCTGGCCTTATCTGATAAATTCCTGAGGTTTGGTTATTTGGTCTGCCAAAAAGGCGCCTTCAAAACATAATAACGCGGCTTGATATGCTTGGCGCCAGTGCCGCTCCGATAGTTTTTGCCTACCGTAGGATCGCAGATGACTTCAGCGCCACATCGATCGCCATGTTTGTTTGTAAACATGGAGGAGGTCTGCACGAATGGAAGCGGCTCGAGAATTTTGGAGCAGCTTTTGGACATAGACAAATGGCACTGAAGGGTATATCAGCATTCAGCTTTACTTCACTGTATAGCAGTATAGGTCGTATGCCTTTCCAATATACTCTTGAGAAGCTTCCTATAGTGACTCAGAACTATGGCCTTTCAACCCATAACGCTTCAAGTATGATTTTGTCAGACGGCCTGACATGCTTATCAGGGATAAAGGAGCTCGATGTTGGAGTATTGGCTTGTTTTCATAGTAAAATCAAAGATATATATTTTTTTCAGCCGGACAAGTTTCCTAACGGCTCGCGGTAGTTTACGCTATCTGCTTCTTTTGCTACTCTCGCTACTCTCTCCACTGGCGATTCAAAAGCCTGGAAGGAGGTTCTACGTCACATGCATAGCGCATTTTTTTTTTTTTTTTTTTTGCAGTTAACTATCTCCGATCACCTGTACGTGGCTCATACTAAATTTACTTGCGAACAAATATTTATTTTGCTTCATGCTTCCTTCTGCTAAATTTAATGGCAGAAATTCAAGGCAGCCAGTTTGGAGCAGTTTTGGAACAATATTGCATTTTGGAGCAGTTTGGAGCAGGATGGAGCTATTAGAGCAGCGCTTCCACCCCTGCTTTCTGTGCGTACATTTGTAAACCTAATTGTTGATATTTCCGTCGCTCTATCCTGATAATTGCACTCTTCCTGATAATTGATAATTGCATTCAGCACCAGTACTGAGCCCTCCCGCTGGCCGTCGGAATGCGATACGGTGTTCACACAACTATAAGTGCGGTATATGTACGCAACCATTCTGAAAAAGCGTGCACGTATGTATAGGTATAGACGGCGATCACCGAAATTATCGGTGATTGCCGATAATTTCGCCGATCGCCGATCGCAGATCACCAAACTTTATTGGAATGATTGCAAAGCTGCTTCAAAGTTACCTGAACTGGAAGGCAAATTGACGTGAACAACTTGTGCCAAACAGAGTAATGTGAAGTAGGCTGCAATGCGAGTGACACGTGACCTGTTAGCAATGACATAAGACGATCGATGCTCCGAGCGACTGTTCTCGGCGCGCGTGTATATACACGGATACAAGAACGCATTTGGGTTTGCGTCAGCGCCGCTTCATTCCATGGAACAAGCATATTCGACGCAACGAAATTTTCAGCGCAAGTCTGAATGGCCCAGCATATAGCCGTCAATGTTTCCAAACTGCACGCTGTTTGTGAGGAATTTCTGAGCACCAATCTTATGCAGTTTAAATGTCTGGTTGGTTGGTTGGTTTGCGGAGTTTACCGTCCCAAAGCGACTCAGGCTATGAGAGACGCCGTATAGTGGAGGACTCCGGAAATTTCGACCACCTGCGGGGTTCTTAAATGTCTATCTTCCACAAACGTACAAATATTGTTACACCGTTTTCACTGAATGCTGCACTGAGTCATCATTAACACTCATGTACGGTTGTCTGACATGCATAAGTGTCGGTGTAAGAACAGCGTACTTATAGATACTTGCCGATTCGAACCCGCTCATATCGAAATTTCGGCTTCTTTCAACTATAGCAACTGGGTCTCCGTAACAGGTGTATCGAAAAAAAAAAAAAAAGCTGCTTATTTCGAATGCCACATAAAGCGAACAAATTACCGAACGCGACTCATGCATATATGTAAGCACGCGAAATAAGGGGAGAGCCAGCGATGGTGACGGCCATGCTGCATGCGACATCCTTACCGGTGTGAGCGAGTCCTTCCTTTTCTCACCGGAAGCTGGTTCAGCTCCGCGACGGTGACCGTTCTCAACGACCGTCTGTGTTTGCAGCATGGGATATGAACGTCTCGCTCTCTTCCTTGCTGCTCTCTGTACGAGACATATAGCAGTATTGCCTTCCTATGAGCGCGCTCTCGTTCCCACGCCCCCGGCGTGGACTGGGCAGCTACTCGGACGTGTGGGCAAAAGAAACAAGACCTGATGCGTGCACATTTGTGTTTGCCCATTAGGACTACACGGAAGCACCGGAGGGAAAAGGCGCTGCGCCCGATGGCGCCCCCTCCCCCTCTTCAAAAATGGCGATCGCTCTGTTTGCTATGGAAAGAACGTTTTGCACGCGGAAGACGCCATGCTCCCGATGTGGTTAAGAAAGAGTATATATAACAACATCCCCTATAGTTTCCTTGCCTTGATGTCGCACGTATATATATATATATATATAATATATATATATATATATATATATATATATATATATATATATATATATATATATATATATATATAGAGAGAGAGAGAGAGAGAGAGAGAGAGAGAGAGAGAGAGAGAGATGACGCCGCGGGATGAGTATAGGTCGCACGCACATTTTGCAAGGTAAAAGTTAGTACTATTATCATTTGCGAGCACATTCATTCAATTGGTTATAATTAGATCACGTGAAGCAATATTTGGTGCGCCACCTAGCTTTCTGTTTCATCTCCCCACCAACGTCTCCTCTATAAAGCCTTCGTTGTCATGGGGGAAAAATAAATGTTAGTCGCGGACTCGCGGCATATATACATTCGATCCATTATACATTTCTACATTCGCTCGCACAAAAGGCACACATGCGTTTGCTTCGATGAGTGAGATGTCAGTGACGATATTATATTTTTTTATATTACTAAGTTTGATGATAATGATTAACCAGCTTGCGATGATTGATATTTATATTCTCCTTATAAAATATTTCTAGCTTGTTCTATAGTTCAAATATGATCCAATCATCCGTGGTCCGAAAGAGATCGATTCCGATGAAATGAAATATAATCTAGATAAATGATCTTCAAAAAAACACTTTAGGTTTCAGTTTATGTCCCGTTTGAGTTCGTCCCTATCTTTTCAGTTATTTTCTGTACAGTAGTGTCAATTTGCCTAACTATCCTTTATCTGCTGAACTCTCAGAAGAGGTCCCTCGGGAATTCAGAAGCACTTTAAGTTAGGACACTTATCGAATTAATAATGAATAAATGCACATGAGGAAAAGGTCACAGCGGGTTCAGATCTTGGTAGCGGGGGAAGAGAGTTATCAGTGAGCAATTGAAGTGCTGCTCGAGTCTTCAAGACAGTTGTGGAAAATTCGCTGTTTAAAAGGGGGGGTGACTCGTTTTGGAGACATCCTGCGTGTACGTAATCTATATAATACGATGTCGTGTGCCAGACTGGCGTCTTCTTCAGCGGTGCCGTCTACCCGGCTCGCGCGACCAGGAGACGCAGCACGCGAGCCGTGTAAGAGGAGGAGGGGGAACCCGTAATTGGCGGGAGTAATTGGTCCGTCGGGCCCCGTGGGAGCGTCGGCGCGGATCCCTTTCAAAGTGCCGGCCGCCGCCCGCTGCCCCCTCCTCCGCCGGCTGAGTGATTCGCTTAACTCGATTAGCGCGAGAGAGCGTGTGTACATACATGAACGTCGACCGCAGCAGCCGCGGCGGAGACCGCGTCTTTCCGCTCTCCAAGAAAAGGGGGCCACACTCCGGCCGCGCACATACTCGTGCGCCGGTGCTCAACTTCTTCATCGAACGAACGGGAGTATAACGGTGTCTGTCGCCCCCCGTGCTACGTTTGGCGCTAATGTCACAAAATGCCGGACTGATGTAGGTACCTTGATGGCGCCATTTATTGGCACCGATGTCACACCAATCTCGGCACCAATGTGCATGGGTACCACTGATCGACAACACGGAAGCAATGTCGGAAAAATATCTCACCTATATGGGCAGCTCGGAGCGACAACTCAGGGCGTTCATTGTTTATTGGTTCCAAAGTTACAAAGACGTGCACCTCTGCATACAGGAAGCCACATCTCTCCGCTCCAGATTTTATTCGGCACTGATGGTTCGTATACGACACGTCATTCGTGTCATCTATAGCATGGTTGCTTTCCTATTTTTAATATTTTAGGACATACTTTCGCACAGAGATAATTGTGCAAATACCGTAAACATTGGTATGTTAGAGCGTTGAAGTGGACACCAAAAGAGCGTAATCAGAGACGGCTAGGGCAAGTGAAGCGACGACTTTACGAAGTCTCTTGGAATAACGTGTAAGCAGTTGCAGTCAGGCGGGTATTTATTTATCACTCTTGGAGGAGGCTTCTTGGTGAAAAAAAGAAGAAAAAAAAGAAAAAGAGGCTTAAGCATAGTTTTTCTGCTCAAAATTATTCGCATGAAGGATTAATTGTGGACGTGGCCTCTAGCCCACACCTCCCTCCCCGAGGTCCGCACATGGTTGGAGAAAAGTAGAAAATTAGAAGGCATAACGGTCGTTCTCAATGATAAAAAGCACGGAGCCATCCTTCGAGAATGATCTTGTGACACCAGCAAAAAACACCCGCAAACAGGCATGCAGCCAGATTTTTTTTTTTTTTTTCTCGAAAGGCCCAAGGTTTACTTCTGTCTCGGTGCGGTGGAGCCCATGCAGTTAAGGTGACCCCTACGTCAAGGAAAGAAGGCAGTTACCGGGCCACACGTTCCCCCCACTTCCTCCCCCTCCCCCCAGTACGCGTCCCAACAACAAGAATCTCTTATCTCTCTCTGAAAGGGGGTATATATTCTGCAAGAACGCTATAGGTGAATTCCGGGTGAGCTTGTCTTCGGGGGGGGGGGGGGGGGGGGGGGGGAGAGAGAGAGAGAGAGAGAGAGAGAGAGAGAGAGGATGGAACCCACGCACTCTCCACTTCCGTAAAACTGTAGCTGCCTGCTGTCGTTGCGCGGTCAATCTGTCTGTTTACGCATTTGACTGCTGACGCCTGATGCTTGCACAAATCTGAAAAACAGCTTTTATTCTTCTCGGACTTTAGCTGAAGATGCAATATTATCTGATGCAGATCTATGTTGCAGACAGCTTGGCGGCACGTGCGAGTATTTCGTGCAGCATCGTAAGTTTTATTAGACTCTTTTCCGAAGAAAGACTTCCGGCTGTCATGTGCACCCTTACTCACGAAGTTCTCGGAAGGTACAAGCGGACTATTTTCACCTGAAGCGTCGTGAGCGCCGCCGCTTCAGAGGCACGAAGTTTAGAGGCGCAGAGGGTGAGGGGGAAAGAAGCGCTTCCTGGCAGCTCGCCCTGCATGGCGTCGTTCCGACACCGTCTAGAGAATTTGGTCGTCCCTGCGCCCTCTATGGACTGCTTCCTCCATAGAGTTTGTCCCTGAAGAACATCACTGCTCTCGAGATTGGGTTAATCTTGTGCGCGGGTTGAGTTTCCGGCGCTTGCCACTCCAAGCGTATATATGAAAATAAGAGCAGAACACCGGAGATAATTAACACATCGAAAATTTCTTGATTGGCGAGTGTTTCTGAGGATCTACGTATAGAAGCTGATTTACTTCAACTTTCATGTAATAGCTTTTTGATGAAAATTTAATTATGGACCTGATTTCTTCAGTGCAGGAGAAATTCTATTCACACCAGACGACGACTAAAAATGACGATTGATTGTCGTGAATTATTTCATCATTTTGTTTTTGTAACGGAAGGTATACGATATACCTTTGAGCATTTCGCCGATGCCTGAAAGAGCGTTCCGTTGCCTAGCAACCGGTTTCGTCACTGTTGCAGAGAAACAACGATAGTTGACAACAAGGAGAAGATAAATAAACGGGTGATAACAACAACTGTAATCACCGCCTGGCCATGGCCAATCCCCCTTGTGGGTATGCGCCATTTTTATGAGGGCAACAACAGCAATATTGTTGCCACCCTGGTAGAAACGAACGACAACAGCGAGTTGCTGGACAGAAGGTTCGTTCGAACGTTGTGACGGCGGTGTACCCCGGAGTTCGACGTACAGAGACGATGCCATACCACTGGAAGATTTCTACATCCGAATGAAAATGGTCAACGAGAGGCAAGGGGGTGCTCATGCGGGAAGTGATTCACCATGCGACAGGCCAAGAAGTGAAGCCCTGTGTACAACGACGGCACAGCCAGGAGAACATCAACTCTTCCGAGCCAGAAGTCGTCACCTGGCAGTTGGCTGATAAGCAGAGAGGGAATGACCTCAGATGCCCGTATGCGAGAAGAACGGCTCGCTTTCGATACTATCCTGACATATAGCGGGGCTAAGCTAAGCCACAGCCATCTTTTGTTGTTGTTGTTATGTTCCGAAGTACGTGATACGTTTTGTTACAGAAGCACTGTTCAGCGCGGCAGCCTCGAATTAAACCAGGCTCATGCTTTCCGATCACAACTGCACCTGAAGCTGCGAAATCCAAACCCGGCACCTTTCTTGGTACCGAATTCGGAAGCTTGTAAACTGTCATGCCACTCTCGGCGCAACGACAAACTGTATTTCGACGCTCAGCAGATGGGCAAGGTGCACGAAGGGAGAAATTGTGTCACTTCATGAATAGCTGCAGCAGCGTACAACCTAGGGTGCCTGGAGGCCCAGCGCCGGAGACGACGGTATCGAAGCACCCTAATGCGACATATATGAAGCGGTGTCTTTTGCCAAGCTCCGGGAGCTCCATGTTACGGGTAAGGCCTGCATTTTCATTATAGGAGCTTTGTAATTGGGAAAATTCAAGAAATTCTTTACGGATGATCGCGATCACGAAAAGGGTTATTTAGATCTACACCACTGGTTGAAGATTTGAGATGGTGAGGATCGTAATGAAACACGAACTCCTCTTAGAGAAAAAAAAAAAAAATTGCGGGACCCTTAATTTTCGAGGTCACGTCATATTCCACAACATATGGGCTCCTCCCGTTTACCGGCTCCCTTATCGGATGCTCATCCACACATGCGCACTTTTTGTTACTCGCTGAATCAGTATTCTTTTAAATGTGTCTCTATTATGCCGCGCGTACTCATTAACTTACAGTCGTAAGATACCATATTAGTCGCAGATACCACATTGTGTGAAAGACCACCCGATATAATGAAAAGCACGCTTTAACCAAGACCCACGAGTGTGACTTCATGGCCTATCTATATATATAGGGGTAGCGATCTGATCCTTCCTAGCCCGAGTTAGCAGCGCTTGCCAAATCGGCAATGTCACGTGGTCTCGTGACGTCACACAACCCGACGACCAATCAGTGCACAGCCGTGTCACTTGCCAACTGCCGCCTGTCATGGGACTGCCTTTGAGTTTTCGCTCATAACACCGACGTCTGACTTTCAGGTGGACGGGGTGTCAACGCTATGGAGTTGTATACGCTATAACTATAAAGCTGGACGACATGACAGAGCAAGCAGCTGATATACAATAGCAAAATGGCGTAAGGGATTTCATCGAATAGTCGCGAAGAAACGCAATGGCAATAGAGACTTTTAGTTTAGCGCTACCGCTTACCGCTACCACGCGAGCGTCAGTACGCATGCGCAGATCACCCCGCGGGCGACAGATGGCGCCACGTTCCTGTCAAATTCCGGTGGACTCCGCACGCAGGGACTAGTCAGCGCGTGCTGTGCTGACGGGGCGCGGTATACCGGTAACGGCCGCGATAGGCGCCAGCAGTTAACCAAAAGTCTCTATTAAGGTGTGCAGCAAGTGCGCATATTAGTTCCTCCCAACCGCTCGGGACACAGAAAAGGAGTGCGTCGACTGATAGAGCAGATGCTCGAATATGTTTTACGGCTTTTATAACGCATAGGGAGAACCAATCTCCCATTGCGCAATTGAGAAAAAAAAAAAAAGAAGTGGCATCCATTCACTTCATTCACTGAATGTGGTACAATACAACGGGGATTGCAAAAGTAACGGCAGCCCTCAACTGAGCATATACTTAATTCGTACGGCGTGAGCAAGCAGCCAGTTTACTGGCGTATAGGCTACAGGCTATAGTATACGGCACCATATATTCCCTTCATAGCTGAGAATAATTTCAGTCGTGATGACTTTATGAGTGGGGCGACCGTTGGGGCGGCGTCATGAAAGGAAATCGTTGGATGGGCGTACACGCAGCGAGTCACGCTCGCGATGGGCGCCCGAATGTTGCCGCTCGGCTCGCGCACCTTTTCCCAACGACCTTCCACTCTGTTGGGTCGAGTGGGAGGCTCGCTTTTAGTTACAATCTTATAATAAAGAATATATAGTTACAAAACTGCAAATTTTGTTTCAAAACGATGGCTCTTTCATGTATCTTAGTCGAGGATAACCGGCACCCGCAACAGACATGATCCACATGAGTTTTGATTGTCATCATCCATCATGCATACATACCGTTCGCCTCTGATCTTTATGCATGCCTTTGTAGTGCTATGCATTATGCAGCCCTTAGCATAGCTTTGTGAACGTTCGAGCACAGGCGATAAACACGCAGATTATATGAAAAAAAGGCGCAGGTTTATACGCCGTGCTTCCTGTCTCAAACGTGACGGTTGCAACCACGTTACGTTTGTGCAACCAAGTTATACAACACAAAACAATCATAAAAAATAGCGATACTCACGCAAGAAGACCCCGCGCAGCTAAAATTATCTGAGATTGTATAATGAAATGGCGTATGATGTCTTCCTGGTCGTTCGTGACCCTTCAGATTTCTTTCTGTATACGTTATAGAAGCGAGCAGGAGCATGAACTGCGAGTTTCCGCAAGTAAAGAAAAAAAAAAACAAAAATGGTTCCCCGTGTGTCGTCGCCTGTGACTCGAGTTTAGGTTGGTTGGTTGGTTTGTGGGGTTTAACGTCCCAAAGCGACTCAGGCTATGAGAGACGCCGTAGTGGAGGACTCCGGAAATTTCGACCACCTGGGGTTCTTTAACGTGCACTGACATCGCACAGCACACGGGCGCCTTGCTTTTCGCCTCCATCGAAAAGCGGCTGCCGAGGTCGGGATTCGATCCCGCATCCTTGAGTTTAGTCTGTCGCACTGTATTACAATTGTATGCGGTGATTCTCTGGATGGCATTACTGGTGAACCGGTCTGCATTTATGGGAGCGTGCTGCCAAAAAAAAAAAGTATTCGAACCTGACTAAAGCAAACCTGTAATATTTACACGCGCTCTGTAAGGACATCATTCATAATACTATTCATAATACTGTTCATAATACTGTTAAGTTAATAATACTAATATTTCCATTGTCATCGTGAAAATTTGCTCTTCATATGCTGGCTCGATTCGGGAACTCAGTCTTCCTTTTTACAAGGATTGCTGTTATATGGACGCACGGCGATCACTATGCAATATGTTCTCTGTGCTCATCGAATTCTGTTCGCCTTACCGGAGTAAACTGCAGAGCGTGCACGATATATATGCTCGAACCACACGCAGAAAATTCTAAAGAACGCCGTCGTTACTATATAGTTATGGCACGATACGTGGGCGCCATCCACATGGGAAACTAAAATGCGTCATACCGAACGAAATCAATTTATTTAGCATCCTGAAAACAAAGGGAGCGGTTGCAATAGAAAGCGGCCCCTGTGCAGCTTGATGTGCCTGCAATCCTATTTCAACAAGGAGGCAGAACGTATACGGTTTATATGCAGTTTTAAAACAAAATTACCACCAAATAGGCCGAAAAATAAACGAAGCAGCAATATATACGCATCATCACCAGCCTGACTATACCCACTGCGGTGCGAAGGCCTCTCCCATATTTTTCCAATCAACCCGGTTCTGTGCTAGCTGCATCCACTTGACCCCTGCGAACTTCTTAACCTCATCCGCCCGTACCTAACGTTCTGCCGCCCCCTGCTACGCTTTCCTTCCCTTGGAATCCAGTTTGTTACCCTAAGCGACCATCGGTTATCCTCTCTTCGCACTACATGTCCTGCCCATGCCCATTTCTTCTTCTTAATTTCCACTAGAATGCCGGTAGCTTGAGTTATTTCTCTGGCCCACTCTGCACGCTTCCTATCTCCTAATGTTACCCCTACCATTTTTCGTTCCATAGCCCTCTGCGTTGTCCTCAACTTAAATAGAACCCTCTTGGTTAGCCTCCACGTTTCAGCATAGGTGAGTACAGGTAAGATGCAACTGTTGTATACTCTCCTCTTGAGCGATACCGGTAAGCGATACCAGATATACGCATAAGTAAACTTATACCTTGCAATGCTGATTAAATGCATGCGTAGTGACACAATTAAAACTGAATGCACTAATAATGTGACAGTCTCGACTTTCGTTGCTTGATGGATCTCTTTCCTCAAAAGGACTCGACAAGCCACGAAGAACAACCAGAGAAGTCGAAGTGCATTCCTCACTTGAGGGGTTGTTGGTTACGCATACTTAGCCACATTTTGTACTTTACAAGGTCGCTGTGAAAAAAAAAAAATGAAAAAAAAAATCGCACGAGTGCACGCCATCCGCAAGGTGTCATGCAGACACATGAGAACTCTTATACTTTCGTTTTTGAGCGGGAAATATGTTCAACAACACTCTTTGCACAATGAATTTGTCTATGCACTTCACTCGGCAGTATACTGTGCTTTGGGAAGTGTGTTGTTAAATTCTGCTGTTTATAAAAGCGCTTATGAAATTGACAGTCTGCGCACTGAGAGTGAATGTATTTGTTATATTGTGGTTGTTCGGAAGTGGGATATGCTCCATGCATGCTTGCATCGGCTCAGAACGTCAAAATATATATGGCAATTATTTTCTGTACTGTGTGTCGAAAGTCCGAAGTGGGTCAGTTGGAAGCTCATTAAGCAACCATTTTATAGCCGTAAACGTTTAACAGTAATCAGACCTGAATTCAGGACTCAAGTGAATTTTTTTGCAACTCTGTCAAATGCACTAACAATGACAGCGGGTGCAAATAAAAATAGAAATATATTCATCACTGTACACTGAATATGATATTGTCTGTAGGTGCTTGGAGAACTGAAACATCAGTATAGAATATCAATAATGCCGCATCTACACGTGACGAAGCATTTCTCCTGATATTACAAGTAATAACACAAGAAATTTTTATGCTGGGGCAAATTGCCTATTTACATCTGGCAAGAAATCCTATTCAGCTCTAATAGCTCTGGAAAAACGGTATTACGATTTGTTGACGTAAACCTATGTTTCAACTGCTATTTTTTGATAACTTCTTACGGCAAGGGGCGAGTCCATGTTGTTGGGGCATTTTTGGAAACGCGGAGTCACAGTATGCAGCTTGAACGGTGCATGTATTGGACACCCAGAGATAAGAGTATACTATACCAAAAGTAGATACCATAATGCGGCAACAGTGCCTTGAGAATATACTAACAGAACTAAAGGGAAAAAAGGACTCGTGACTTATTTAGAAGAAATGGAGATATAAAAATAGTACTCAATATCAAAACACACGATAGAACAAAACCTCACTTCATTTATTAACGAGTGGCACGTCACGGCGTAATCACGCGATGGGGATGTTTCTCGAAAAGTCCTGTGCATGTATAAACGACGCGTGAACTATAATTCAGGTTGCCTATATTTAACGACAGTTGAACCACAATTTTCAGAACGTGGCTGAAAGTTCTTAGGTTACATGCATGGGCATAATCATCATCCGATACAACGTGCGCGCGTTGAACAGGAGAATGCATGTCTCTGCTCTTCAACCCTAATTCGCTTTATACTCGGGACCTTCTCATGTATATATGCATGGAGTAAGGCTATACGAGGCTCATGCCTGCATCCTCACTCCTCTTTTATCCCGCACCAAGAATAATTAAAATAAGGGCTTGTGGCGGATCACGTATGGGCTGCAGTGGCTGGAATGTGAGCGCTTAGTATTTTATAAAGAGGAAAACGTCTTCGTGCACTGTGACGATTTGCGTTATCAATTTATGTGGTACCGCTATATGTTCATATAGCAGCTATACTTCGGAGGTTTAAAGGGAAACCGAGTGTGTTCATCTCATTCAAGCTTCCACTGCGTAGTGAAGTTCCATGAAGTTCACAGCGGTCACCGCTGTCCACAGTGAAGTGACTTCACTGTGCAAACGCGAACGTGCTAAATGTGTGGAGCACCACGTACCAGCATCCATTCTTCGTTGCAGTTGCAGAATAGTAGCGCAAGGTGCCGTATGAACGCCAATAAGTGACGAAACGACGTGTCTTTCCGTTTGTCTCCTGTCTGCGAAGCTGATGTTTTGGCCAGTGTCCGGCACTCAACCACGTACTAATCATCTGCTGGTTGACAAGCAAGCTAAGCGTGATAAGCGTGATGCAAAGATCAGAATGGATGTCTAAAATGTATACACGCTCAAGCAACTGCGCATTGTGCAAACGGGAACAGAAGACAATGCATTGCTATATGGTTTCATCGTTCCTTGTGGGATCCACGGTCACTACTTCAATCGCGGAACTTGGAAATACGTAGAACGCTCTGGCTATAGATCACTGCCCTATAGATCGTGGCGTGGCAGAAACAAGACTCGATGTCTGAGAGATTCAAAGGAGCAAAATGGGACCATGACCACTTGGGCTGCCTGAAACTTTGGATTATTAGACAACAGACCTCCATTCGTCCGCCACATACACTTCGCCACCTCTAGCAGCTTGTGTAGTGTCTATACTGATGGTTTCCATTCGTTGAAACCGCGTCAATCTGCTCTCGAGCTACACTGTTATAACGTTCCAGATGACCCGGAACGATTGCACGAGTACATGAAAAGCTGACTGCAATATCGCACCGAGGTTATGTGCTGATTTGATTAAGATCGCTGATCTGCAGGTACAGCATCCCGAAAAGAAGCGTACGGAGAAAGCGTAGCAGTCACTGCGCTTACCCTGGAAGGGGTAGCCGGTGAAGAGTGGCCGGATGGTGCCGAGCGCCATGCTGGGTGCCGAGTGGGGCGCTTGCATCCAGCAGCGGCCCGCGCTCGACGACCAGTCTGCTCCGCCCAGAGCCGGGAACGAGTTGCCCTCCAGGGCAGCGCCGTCACTGCTGCCGCACAGCACCGGCTGTCCACCGCGCACAGGCGCCGAAGTGCCGTCGCCCGCCGCCGCGGGCACAAGGCCGAAACCGGGCAGGGGCACCGTCGTTGCGTCTCGCGCACCACTTGCCGAGAACGAGCTCAGGACCGACCACGTCGGACTACTCGCACGGTGAGCGCTGATGATGACGCCTTCTTCGCAGCGCCCGTGATGGACTCACCGCCAGAGCGATCCCTTATCCTCGTGTGTACCGTTACAACACAAATGCTTTCGTGCTGGGCGTAGTAGCAAGCAGTAGCGGGAGTCGTTCTTCGCGAAGACTGGGCGACAAAGGTAGCTGGGAATCTCGGATGAATTAGAAGATGTCGAAAGTCGAAAACACGTTTCTGACACACCTGTCAGCGACACTGTGCAAGGGAAATGCAGCTGCTTGGCGAAGGGTCACTCCACTGTGGCTTTCTTCTTTCTGCTGTTGTCCTCCAATTGCCCGAGGCGACACCGTGGCGATCCGATGATAAGCCGGACGCGAAACCCCTCGCATCTATCACACACGCACACACTCACGCGCACGGCACTGCAGGAGCGCTGGCGAAAGCGCACGGCCGAGGGCGCACGGTTCGCCGTCTTCTGAGGAGCGCTCGCGAGGCTCTCGCTGCGCGCTGCGGCGGCCCTTCGGGGGGGCGGAGGGGACGGCCTGAGTGGGAAGGCGGCGCTTTCGGTAGGAAGGCGGTCCTCACTCTGCTTTTTCCCCTCTCTACCCCCCCTCCCAATGGGACCACCCCCAGCTGCATTCGCGCCGAAAGTTACACACCTGGACTCTCCCCCGCATACGCACCAGCCCCGCTTTTTTTTTTTTTTTTTTTTTTTTTTTTTTTTTTTTTTTTTTATATAGAGGCGGTCGGGATAGTTGGTGCGTGGTACTTGGTCGACGTCAGGCGCGGCGGCGGCCATTTTGCTGCCGATGGAGCGCTGATACGAGAAGACGTTGCGCAGCTGTGCCGGCCTTTTCCACGCGGTTCGTTCCGTGCTGATGCGAGGCGGACCGCGTGTGTTGTGGCACCTTTCCCAGTGCTGCTCAGGGAGAGAGATTGAATGCCCACCCGGGAGGAGCGCTGATGCGGCCGGAGAGAGACCGCAGCCAGCGATTTCCGCCGAACACGACTCGGCCGTTTTCGTCGCACCATTCGCACGTTCCGAACGCGGCCTGAATGCGACTCGACTGCTGCGGTTGTTTTCGGCGTGCTCACTACGACGTTGCGAATGGCGTAGCGATTCAATATAGAAATTAACCTCCTGTAACAAAAGGGCTCTGCTGGGCGCGTGAAAACAAACAAACAAAAAAAAAACACAAACAAACTTCCCTAACAGATTTTTTTTTTTTTTTTTTTAGATTTAAATTTCAACCAAAACAGTCTTTTAGTGCCCATAGCGGCATCTGTCGGCTCAACTCCTCATTCACTAATCCCTTGATGTCGACCTCTTTAATGTCGTGCACTTATATTTGCATAGTTTCGTAAGGTGATATAGGTCGAGACCTCTCAACATATTGTCACGTGGTGGCATGACAAGCGATGGAACACGGCGACATAACAGAAACAGAGCGACGTGATGACATGACGATCAAATATGTTTTAATGGCCTGGCGCGAGCGCTCCGCCCCGCGCCACTGCCCGCTTCGTCATCTTCGTAGCACTACCCGGGGCCACCGAGCGATCGTCCCGATCGATTGCTAGAAATCCATTGCATGAAGTGACGATGAACACAGACACAGGATTAGGACATGAAACGCTGGACACCACAGTGAATGCGAAGATGGGATGAATGCTTGCATCGGAGCGTCAAGTCCAATCTTCACCATTTGCCGAAGGCCAAGGCTCATGGACACGCCGAACGGCTTGGGCGGGGGTGCTGTCTTCGCTCGAGTGGTCGTGAGGTCACTTCGTCGTAGAGTCGGTAGGGTCGGCTTTGAGCTCTTCCTGGTCGTCGTGTGTTGTGGTCAGGGCTGGGGACGAGGCTGGGGACAGCGGCTGGTCAGGTCTGAGCAAAAAGGGCTGGGGCAGAGCTGGGCGGCGATCTCGACAGGCTTTCGGCAGATGGACCCGGCGTACGGTTGGCTTCGACGGTGCAAGGCGAGGATGGGGATGAACCGCACCTCCAACCAAATGTTACGTGGTGACATTACAAGTGATGGAACACGGCGACATAACAGAAACAGAGCGACGTGATGACATGACGATGAAATATGTTTTAATGGCCAGCGGGCCTGGCGCGAGCGCTCCGCCCCGCGCCACTGCCCGCTTCGTCAATGTATATATATATATATATATATATATATATATATATATATATATATATATATATATATATATATATATATATATATATATATATATATAGTAGAGTTTGGGACCCATGTCTTGAGCCCTGCATGGTTGGATTTCCAAGCTGCCCAAGTTGGCACCTCCTGTCATGTCATGTGGCTTCGGGCGTCAATCAACCCGCCGGCCAATCAGTCTCCTGGCGTCATGTTGCGTGCCAACTATATAGAACTCGTAATTCCTCGCTCTCAACATCAACGACGCTTGATTTTTTGGAGAACTGGAGCCTTTAAATATACGGTCTTCGATGAAGGCACATGGCTTAGGGTTTCCTCGCGTCCATAGCGCAATACGTTTCCACAAAACCTATACTCCAGCAATCGCCACGAAAAAAAGGAAAAACGAAAAGATCTGCTGAGCTTGATAAGGTGAGATAAATTAAGGGCGCTGGTACGAAAAATACAAAATAGGGTTAAACATTGGCCTGGTTGAGAGTCCGAAGTTTTATTTAATAAAGTTTATACCATCCACCATGGCGTGGATGGTATAGGGAAGGAAAGCGTAGCAGGGGGCGGCAGAAAGTTAGGTGGGCGGATGAGGTTAAGAAGTTCGCAGGGGTCAAGTGGATACAGCTAGCACAGAACCGGGTTAATTAGATAAATATGGGAGTGGCCTTCGCCCTGCAGTGGGTATAATCAGGCTGCTGCTGCTGCTGCTGATGATGATGATGACCATGGCGTGAACATAGTGCGTCCTGCCTTCCTACCATATAGCTGTCACCCCAGAGTGCAGCTTTGTGCAGTGCTGAGTGTTGAATGTTATTTCTGTGATCAGTGGACGGTTTTTTTTTATGCATTCTCGTTTCGCTACGTGCGCGTCATTCCCTCTGCTCATGCGCATATAGCATATATGGGCGTATGCACCAAAACCTTCGCCGGCGAAGGAAAGCCGCGGCATCTCGGTTCGTCGTGACAACTGTCTCTCTGCCCTCACATCATGCATCGCGCGACGGCGTTGTTTCCATCCGGGAAGCCCGACATGGCGGCACTGTGGAGCAGCGCGGAAGTGCGTGACTGGCCCTTGTGACGACGTTGTTACGCGTGTGGATTGCGCATGTCTTACGTCGTCGGTCGCACGGATTTTTATGCTTTCTGTGCTGCGCGTGAGCCATCAGAGCTGCGAGTGCACATCACACCCCACATACACGGACAGATATGTGCATGGAGCGTATCGTACATACCGGCGCTAAACGAGGCAAGTCGAATTCGATTCATGTAATAGCAGATGGATGCATGCCGTGTACGATATATGCCTTACAATCGTTCCTTGGACCTCAAGTTCAAGATGCCCCAAACAAGTTTGATCAAGGGAATTCTTCCTTGTTCATGTAGACTGCAGGGAATAACAAATTTTGAAAAAGGGAAAGGTTTTTGCGTCCAGTCATACGTGGATTGATTGATTGATAAACTTTATTGGGGGAAATTGGGGTTAGGGGTAGTGGGTTAGGAAACAGAAATTTTGTCTACCTCCCTGTCCTGCGCAGTGCAACAAGTTCGCACACTTCGTCAAGGCAAGACTTCCATACTCGAACACTTATTTGTTACGTATATAATAGCGCACTACCAGATGATAAAAACTATATCCTATACGTAAAATGTGCCTCTATGACGAAACACTCTAATATTTTCAAAGCGATGGGAATTGAATTTTATAGCGAGACATTAGCTTAAATCTGTCTACTGCGTTGGCTTGAGGCTTAGATACCTTTTCGACTTGCTAGACGAGAACGATAACAATGCGGTTACTTTTAACGCGGCTGAATACTGCGTTAAAGAATCGATAATTTAAACATATGAGGGGGAACATACAGACTGCCGAATAGAGCGGGTGTGTCTGACGATTAATGCCCGGAATTCTGGAGCAGTGAAGCCTCAAAAGAAAAAGCATTTATATTGCGAAAGCAATTTGATATATACTCTATAGTTTCGAGCCTTCAGCGTAGCGCGGCCGGTTGCCACGTCTTACCCACGTGACGCTGTGACGTCACATCCCACGGGACAGGGTGAGAGCTGGGCTACCATCTCAAGCGGCTGGCAGGAGCTGCCAACTTTGGTCTCTCGTTTCACATGACGGTTATGTCAGATTCAACCTGCTATGACCCTGGCCACTAAGGCACGTTCATACGGCTTGGTTAAAGCGAGGCTTTATATGTGGGCTGAGGAAGAAGAGGAACGCTCGGTCACCCGCAGCTAATGCTTTCGCTAATTACTTGGTTCAGCAGCGTTGAACCCTTGTAATTTTTTTGATAAGCAGCGAAGCGTTATGAATGGGCAAAGGATTATGGAGCAATTAGCGACATACCACTGATCCGGATTATATAAGACACTGAAATAATATTAAGAATAATGAGATGGAGAACATGCGGAGCAGTATAACCTGAAATAATAAAAGGCATGCAGTTGGCCAGTAGTATACCTTAAACATGAAATCATATAACAGCTGCATGTATATTACTTTTCTGGAACTGCACCTATATGAAAAGCCTCAAACCCACGTGAGGCTATGTGAAAATGGCGGTCCTGGTACTCCCCTGATGGGGATGGGACAGGTAGGTCACCGCCGCTTGCGGCGGGGGCTGGCCGGCCACCGAATATTTCTCTTTTGTATAGCCGTCATTGCACTCGCCACCACTTCGGTGGTGGACGACGGCTGTTGTTGCGGCGCGCGTCTTTCTCTCCCACTTCGTTTTTTTTCTTCTCTATTTTCTCTTCTGTCTGCACGAGGCAGCGGAGGTGGCTCAGCTGTAGCAGGCCCGTGCATTTTTTTTTCCTTCTTTCTACAGCCACAACAACAACATGTGAAAAGCCGTATTGAATCAGAATTAACGACACTTCGGCAAGCTATCAAAAGGTAAGTAACAGGTGTAACGCTATACGAGACAAGGGAGCCGAGAGGGTCTGGGAAAAAACTCGAGTTAATGAAATCATATTCGATCAACAAGAAATGGACATGGGCAAGGTATTAGGTAATAAGTAATGTGAATGCACGATAACCGTTGATCGTTAATGGTAACGGAGCGGTGTCAACAGATGGCGAGAATGTCAGGCGGCCAGATGCGATTAGGAAGTCTGCCGAGATAAGGTGGCAGAGGTTGGAGCAGGCTGGGTTCATCGGATATGTATGCGAGCGGATTTTGTTATGATATGTAGTTGTAGCTGATAATTCTAATTCGTCTTGAACATATTTCTTTATTTCTTTTGGCAAAGGTTGATATTACAGGTGAAAAATATCAACCAGTTCTCGAGTCGTTAATGATAATAAATATAGATACGCAGACCGAGCTTCGAAACTAATGACGTTAATGGGCTTTAAGCGTTTGCTGTCATTTTGCTGGCATGGTGATGAGCGCGTCCTTAACGAACATTAGGTGTGGGTCGACGTCAACGATAACGTGAATCTCAGGTGTGTGTTCTATCCTCTTAAAAAGTGCTGACATTGAATTACGGCTCGACACATTTTAGCAGTGTGTGTGTGTGTGTGTGAATAAATTCATCTGCTTAGTCATAAATTTTTTATACGGAACATATATATATATATATATATATATATATATATATATATATATATATATATATATATATATATATATATATATATATATATATATATATATATACATATTTTACCACAAGTGAAGGACATTGCTTGCACGAAGCACATATAATCATAGGAGACTACCATTGACGGAAGGTCGATGTAACATCTGTGGTCTCACAATTGTATCCCATGTATATATTTTTTTCCGTTTCTCATCATTTGCTCAAATGATACAAAGCATTCGTTACTTTCAGGATATGTCAGTCGGCGCAACGGGCAATAAGAATATAAGCGGGGACAAATAATAGCTATGTGCACGAGATATATGGACCCTGCAGAAGAAGATCGCGGTTGCTCATTCGTCCACGTTACGAACGATTTCCCGCTGACATATTATTACGGCGCCTTACAGATGTTCGGAATCAGTTTTGCGCTACTCATAACCGGGCCTGGGTTAGCCATTTTTCTGGCCTTTTGTGCGAGTCAGCCGAGCCAAGTATGATGTATACGCTGTGCGCACGCAGCCATCATACCGTGCGATATACGTTTACGCTATAAATACACGTACTCTGCTCGTTTGCCGTCTGTCCGGGCCGACACATTTAGCTTTCTCAGTGCGACCTGATGGCTGACCTCCTCCTCGCAAACACATACACAGCACAGGCATCATGCATATCGGGCAAACGCGGGGCGAACTGTCCTTTCTTTTTCCTGGACAGAGCGTATATAGTCGCTCGCTCAGCGCGCGACGAATGGAGATGGGCGCACGCGTGGCTCGCGCAAATAGAAAGCCGCCCGCAGGAAAACAATGTGGCCCTGCGCACAAAAGCCCATCCGGAAGCGACGCTTCGCACGACGCGGCGTAGCCTCCCCCCCCTCACTAAGCGACCGCGACGGCGTCTCCGGCTCGCTCTGCGTGTCCCGCACAGTCGTCACCGCGCGCGCAACGCGCCGTACTAGGAAGAAAAAAACGCCACTCTGCCGGAGTCCGATGCTCACGAGCTCTCTCGCCGCCCGGCGGTCACGTTGCCGCCCGCACGCACAGCGGGTTCCTAGATACACAGAGGAGAGATAGATAAGGACCCTCGCTGACGGTGTGTCCGGAGCATGGTGTGTCTGAAGGCTGCGAAGCCATTGGTGTCGTGTATTGGCCTCGAGATCGAGCAGAGTCGCCACCTTGCGGCTCAGCGGCGAAACCTACTCAGTGTGGATGCGTTTTCGCGTCGCGTGCCAGCCCGCGGAGACTTACGTGCGCGCATGCGGCGTGTACACGAGTGTTTTTGTTTGTTTCTCGGTTCTTGTGAGCTTTTGCTTACCTATATGCCTCTTGCAAAATAAATATGAACAGTCTATAACCTCACGCTTCATTAAAAAAAATATACTTGTCCGTATCGAGCATGTCATGCTTGGATAAGGACATCATCCATCGCGGTCTTCGGCGCTTGAGATCCTTTGACATGCAATGTCTCAAACGAAGTGGTACTGTCGTTACCGCCGTGTCAAAGCAAAACAGGTTGCTGCCGTCAATAAAAGTTAATGCAAACGCTCAGAAATCGCATATTCCCGTTTCTGTTTGGAATACCGCAGCTACTAAAACATATGCCACCGCAGACTGCTTCATATAGCAGAATGCAGTTTGAACAGACCACTCTTGCCTACTATGCCGTCTGTATGCACGATAGAGTTGTGTGAGTACTTTCTTTCTTTTTTTTTTTTTTTTTTTTGCTTTTAAACCTCTGTCGCAGTGTCTCAATGGTAAGGGCGCTCGACTTCTGATTTCGAGAACGGGGGATTCAATCACAACCGTTTCGAAAGGCGCTCCTCTGCTGTGGGATTTGACTGCACAATAAACAATCCCACGTGGTAAATGTGGTGTTAATAATGAAAAAACAACAAAAAACGAAACCAAAACCAGCCTCTGCAATCATCCGTCATAGCCGATGCCGCTTTCATGCGTTAAACCCGGGCCAACATGCATTTCTTTTCTTCTTTTTTTTTTTTTGTTGAAGGCTTCTGTGTATCCGTAAAAGTTTTAGTGAGCACATTTTGCTTTAGAGAAATGCTCGAATGCTTGGGAAACATATTCCCTGCACCTAATTGTTACCCTAAATATTACATAATGCACCTAGATCAATTTTTGCTGGTAGCCTATTATAATCATTATAATCCCTTTTCGTCCAAGTGCTGTCTTCCGACAAAACTCGTCTTTTCTGACAAGGGGAGTAAAACAGCTTCATGCGGACCTAAATGTCAGTGTTTAGTTCGGGAATAAATGCGTTTTTATAGTCGCATGATAAGATGACCTCCATTTCTTTCGGAATAGTTTTATATCCGGCATCTGTTTTGGAAGCAACCCTACTATTTTACTTCGCAAACGATTTAGTCACTGCTAAATAATTAGTGATAAAGAAATTTTCAGCCTGTAAAATTGTTTCCCAGAACATGACAGTGTCCATTGCGCAGTTTATGACGATGTCTTCGCAGCGAGTAATTCGTAGCTTGCACTTTAACGTTACTGAAATTTAATCGCTGAGTATTGTAAATTCTGTCAAGTGTGTAAAATTTCTCTCACACAGTGAAATTTATTGGCATTGTAAAACAAAACAATTACACTACTAATTTACCGTTATATATCAACATCCCACACATCAGAAATCCCTTATATTTTCCTCGGTTTCAGGAAATCATTTACAGTTAGTGGCGCATGCAGTAATACTATCACATTCGATGACAGTGGCCGCAAAAAGCATCTCGGCAAATTCAATCCACTCAGCGCTGTACACGTGAACAATCAGCTTTCCTGTGCGGCAAGGTTTCCTGTATAGTGTCGGCGTGATCTCATTTTCGGGGAATACTTGTGCGTGGTTGTCTGGGCCAGAGTTTATGTGCACTCAAGCAACTCGCCATGCAGTGCGCTGCCAGTGCTACATTTAACCTGCTTAATCCTCGAGTCAAGTACGATATAATGAACCAGTTTCTCGATTTAATCAAAAGTACTGCAGGTATCTGCGTGGGCTTGACACTAAATTCGCCGGTCTCACTCGCATATGAGACACGCACGAACTGTTTAAAAGTCGATAATAAAAACAAAGTTGTCATTAGGCAGGCCCAAGCATTAGGCGCGTGAGCGCGATACAGCGCCAGAAACGTGCAAAGTAAATCTAGAAGTCTGGTGGCTGCGTGTATTGTTTTCCTAAAATCTGCTTTTCTTCTGCTGCATTGGCGAAATCCTTGGATCTTTATCTGCAATATTGCAGAAATAATGCAGACGCTTTCATCGCCAACAAACCCGCCGTAAACTCGGAAGCAGACATACGCAGCGTGCGTTTCTGCGAGCGCCGCCGGCTGCCGATCCACACTACCGGAGTGATGGTGGCGCCACCTCTAGGTCGATCTCGCGGCGAATAGACAATGCGATGTCAGCAATGGGGATCATGAGTCTCTAGCTGAATGTGTGCATGGCCATGCACGGTTAAAGGGCAACTTGCGGAACTCTGTAAGTCAGCTTCTCTGTAAGGCTTGTTTTCCAACAAAAGGGTGTCTCGTTCTATTCCCTTTTCTTTCCCGCCGGCCGCCGCTCAGGTGCATCAGATTTTTAGGTAGCAGTTGCCTCGGCCGGCAACACCTTTTCCTTCTTTTTGATTCACTACCACCACCCGGAAGCCACTCTCGCATTACTCGAAGAAACGAGCAAACGGAAGTCGTTTTTCCTAAGTAAGCCCGGGACAGGGAGAGGGTCGGACGAGTACAATGTTTGAATAACACCTCTTATACATGTGAAATAGAGCATGAATGGGGATTGTCCAGCGCCTTCCTCCTCCAGTGTGACTGGGTTCAGCTAATTCATCGCTCTATATCTCTTTTTATTTTTTATTTTTCCCTACTCTGTCCTTTCTCCCTATCCCTCACCTCTGATTTTGTCTACCGCTTCCTCCCTATCCCTTTATTTCCCCAGTTCTGGTGCTTCAGATATCAGATAGCAGATACCGGGTCGGCAAACACCTTTTCCTTCCTTTTTTGACATATATCAATAAACAACAACATAATGCACCTGCAACTCGCAATTTGTGAATGCGCACTAAAGAGATGCTCGCTTCTTTGTTTTGTGCATAGGTCGCCTTTCAGTCTACAAGCGAAGAGATTACTCAAGTACATACGTGACGTTAAAACAACCGGTTTACTTTGCCAATAATACAATATGGCCTGTTTCGAATTGAATCTTGAGCTGACATCATTTATCTGACAAAAGAAATGCATGTGGTTAAACCTGGATGGGAGCGGAAACTTCTTTTGCCTGGCGATGCTTGTGGCCGAATTAAGGGGGACACCTTATCTCCTCCTTTAAGCATGTGTCTCGATAGCAGGCTATATCAGCCCACATATAAGGCCCCGCTTTAGCGAAGCCGTATCAACGTGCCTGACGTGGCCTACGTATACGGTAAAGTGAATGCAAGGGTTCTGCAGTCTGAGTCTGGTGTCACCCTCCCACATGAAATTAGAGGTCGAGTTGGATAGCTCCAGCCAAACGTAACTTCAGGCAACCCTATACGTCCAGTTAGTGCTCGGCCATGCCAGCTGCCAGCTATACCGCCTGCCACTGACCCTACCGGTACCTACCGACACTCACGTTGAAGGCTAGAGCTGTCTGGCGTACCCGCTTCAAACAGACAGACAGACAGACGGACGAAACACACACACACACACACACACACACACACACACACACACACACACACACACACACACACACACACACACACACACACACACACACACACACACACACACACACGCACACACGCACACGCACACACACACACACGCACACACGCACACACACGCACGCACACACGCACGCACACACACACGCACACACACACGCACACACGCACGCACGCACGCACGCACACACACGCACGCACGCACGCACACGCACACACACACACACACACACACACACACACACACACACACACACACACACACACACACACACACACACACACACACACACACACACACACACACACACACACACACACACACACACACACACATCAAGCATGAAGTATATGTCAGTGTGCTGCTCATGGAACAGTAATTTGAATACAAACGCGCTCCGCTTACCACTGTCATACGCACCCATTAACCATAGATCGGCTCATGATTAATATGCCCGTACTCAGCTTCTACTGGCACCCCACGATAGAGAAGCCTTTTAACAAAGGTGCTCAAACTGCCGAGTCAAATGAAAATTGTTCACACTGAATAAACATCGCACACAACTATACGAGTAGAGTCGGATACAACCGAAGTCTGCAGTAACCGTTGCACACAATTATTCTTCAACAGAAAATAGTCCGCTGCTAAACATTTGTTTGTTACCTGTGCGAGCAAGCTTTTATTTCAAGAATTTGTATGCCTCTCGCTTACTGTCTTTTTTTTTTTTTTTTGGCAAAGTCAAGCATCAAAAACATGTTTTGTTTATTGCTCATTGATTTAAAGCACACGCCGTGTACCATGGCCATACTGATTGTCGGCACACTGCAGTTATTTTTTTTTTAACGCAAAATTATTACTTGACTATGCCATTTCGTGCCACCAAAAGTGAACGCAAAACTTATCGGTACGTTTCCGTCGTTCAGTGAAAAATTATGAGGAAAAGAATGATTGTGTGAGGTCGAGGGTGCAAAAATGTCGCTAAATACTAAATTTGGTCGATGTGGAGTGATTAGTAATTAATTGGAGACATATAATTCAGTTAAACGTCACAATAGCGTCGGACGTCCAAAGTGCAAAACTAGTAGTGACGTCAGACTAAAGCGGAAGTTGTCAGAGTTGTGGCATAAGAAGCACGAGCATGACGAATAAAGGGTTGGGATAGATTAAAAAGCGATTTGTTAACATGAATAGAATAGTATAGTATAGAATAGAATAGATTTATTTTCATGTATTATGATTACATACATGAGGAGATAGGAGAAAAAGCTGCAATCATGCAGCTTGACTTGGCTCCCACCCCCTATACTTGAGCACAGCATCAGCTACAAATTCACAATGTATCAATAAAGCAAATGATAAATACATGATTGAACTACAATCAATAAAGTAAAAAAAGAAACATTTACAATGAATAGAAAACAGACCATAGGAATTCTTCACAGCGAATTGAGAAAACAAAAGCACAGAAATGATATAACAGGAAAAATAGTCATAAGAGAGCATGTCAATAATTTCATGGATATGAAGAGGAACATGACAAAAACAATCTGTTGAGTGATCTTAAGGTCAGGTTCTCTATGTTGATTTCCTCTTTCCTGAAAGCATTCAACACATTCGGAACGGCTACACTCAACATTCTATTTCCGTAATTGGTCCTTGAACGAGGTACAAACCAAAATTCGGGATGACGCGTTGAGTAATAATGACTGTTAGCGTTTAAGCATGCTATATGTGTCAGCAAGTTTAATTCATATTTTTGTTGGCTTCTGAATGTTTTGCAAAGGCGATACCTGTACAGGTCTGATAACGAAATAGAACTTCAACAAAACGTCAGGGTTCCGTGTTGAAGAATTATTTGGGATAATTTTAATCAGCCTATTTTGCAGTTTTATTAGTTTTGACATATTTGTTGCCGTCGTTGTACCCCACACCAAAATACAATACTGTATGTGGGAAAGGAAAAGGGAATGATACTAGTCTAGTGCTTATAGGTAATAAATAGAAGCCTGTTGCGAAACAGTATGCCTATTACACGGGCCGATTTACTTACAACATGATCGACGTGCGTGTTCCATTGCATATTATCTTGGAAAAATACCCCTAGTGTTTTAAAACTACTGACAATTTCAATGGGTCTATTATCTAACATTAAGGGATAAGTAAGGTCAACTTGTTTCCCTCTTGCTCGAAAAATTACTGCCTTATTTTTTTCAGCATTAATGACTAATGCGTTACTGGAAGCCCAGTCTTGAAGTTTCTTTAACGCGTCGGTTGCCCGCTGGCAAAGCATACTTGCAATCATCATCTATTAGAAATAGACTGGTGTCATCTGCGTAGATGACAATCTTTATGGATGGATCTAAGTTGACAATGTCATTTATAAATATATTAAAGAGGTAGGGACCTAAAATGCTGACTTGCGGTACTCCTAGAAAATTAGGTTTAATTGAGGATGAGAATTAATTTAAAGTTATGTATTGTTTACGATTGCCAAGGTACGACTGAATTACATCATAAGCGGTACCACGTATGCCGTAAAATCAGCTTTAGTAGAAGTAAACTACGGTTGAGAGAGTCGAATGCTTTACTAAAATCAACGAAAATTCCTAGTACATAACAGTTTTGTTCAATACCTTTAAGGATAAACTCTTTCTGATCAAGCAAGGCAAGTTCCGTGGAACGTTGTTTGCGGAAGCCATATTGTGAATTTGTTATCATGACGATAATAAGATATAATTAGCCGAGAAACATGTCGAAAAAAGGGTGCACTCGTGGTGACGTATAATGCCAATGCGGTTGCCAACGAGACCGCCACCGCGGACGTCATGGTGCATCCTAGCAACAACGTGACGTCATGGGAGAGGGCGGCGGCCAGAATAATGGCGCGATGGAAATTTTCCGCTGCCGGTGACGCCATGGCGTATCCTAGCAACAACGTGACGTTATAAGAGAGGGTGGTGACGCGATGGGGAGAGTGATGGCGCGATGAAAAAAAAAACAAAAAAACAAAATCCACTGCCGGTGACGCCATTTATTTATCTTATTTGTTTATTTCACAGTTACTGCCAGCCGTGAAGAGGGCAAGAATGGGACATGCAGTATATAAAAGGAAAAGAAAAAGCGAATGAAGCCGACAATCAGACATAATCAGCTCGTTTGCACCGACAGCCGACAATATCTTTTCCTTCCTTCTAAGTATCTAATAATAAATAACCACATACCACTACTATCTCTAGGACCAAGAATCACGGAAGACCTTCCTTGCCCGTGGCGTGTCACCTTCTGTCGATGGAGCTGATGCGAAAGTCGCAGGGGCGTCACCTTAGCAATCTTCCTACCCTACCGCGGCTGCAAGAAAAGGGGCACTGGGGAGCCGATACACGTCATCTCATCTATAGCGTTCGAATCATGGGTTTTAGAACGGGAGATTAATTGTCTGTCGAGTTCAGTCGAAGCGTGTGTTGGGCTGACAAGCTGCTTTCTGATAGGTCAAGGAGAGGGTCTATACAAGGATACAGGAGCAGCAACCACCCTGATTCTGCCAATGGATCTTCGCGCAGATACGTTGCGTGCCCGTACGGTATAGGATTGGCCTTTTTGCTGTTGTATCTTATATCGATCTATACTGCAAATAAAGTTTAGCACTTCGTTACTTTAACAAATCAAGTTTTCTGATCCTATGGACGCCTGCTGATCCCCTCCTCCGACCGAGCGGAACCATAACTCAGTCACCAAGATTCACTTTGGTGCATGCAGTGGTTTGCAAGCTCAGCTTGCTTATCATTCCACGCAAACCCAAACACGCCATGTTTGCCGCAGCATCAGGGCTACATCATGCAACTTTTTGCAGTGCTAAGGCTAGTGACCAGTGCACCCGTCTTCATCATTTTTGAGTCATGTCACTTTTCTGTGCAAAGTCGCCCTAGATGTTATCATGCCATAGTCTGCATACCAGGTATACATCTGAGCAGCTATCTGCTGGGCTCGCGGTACAGTGCGAAAGTACAGACGTCGAATGCATTCGAATTCGGTAATTGCGCTAACCTCAATCGGGCTTTCGAATGCTTTTCGCGCTCAGAAATCAATGCGCATTAGTGAACATGATTAACGGAAGAAAAACAAATGATGACGCTCATGGTGCAGTGAACTTGGGCAGTGTGCAGGATCGGCGTCTGTATAGTCGGAAGAGAAGTATGGCTGTACAAGGACAGCTCGTCTATGCTGGTGCTCGTGGCATGCGGACGCCTTCTCCTCTGCGCGGCTGCAATGTGCGCGAGGACTTCTCTGGAGTGCGTGGTGCTCCTGACAGCAGCAGCAGAAGCGGCGGAGCTCTTTCGGACATGGCTCATTACCGGCGCCCGATTCGCACGCCTCCTGGTGCAGCCCGTATAGCATGGCGCGTTGCCAAATCGCGCGTGCGACAGCGGCTGACAAACGACGCCCAAGAAGCTGGCCGACTAGGAGGGATGGCCGCCGCTCCTTTCCCTGCATAGCATGCAGTTCCTCGGCAGCTTCCGCGCGATGTGGACTCCTCGCCCCTTTTCCTGTCTCTGTGCACGCGTTTCCGAGCATTAAATTGACGAGTGTGCGTGTCCCTGCGCGCGCGCGCTCCCAGGCGATGACGCTTCGTCCTCCTCGCTGGCTCGCATGCCGCCTCCTTTTACAGGAAGCGCCCTCTTCGAGCGATTTGCGCGCGACAGGTGATCCGCTCAGCCAGCACCCGAAGCGCCCGTCACGGCTGTGACGTGTGTGTGTGTGTGTGTGTGTGTGTGTGTGTGTGTGTGTGTGTGTGTGTGTGTGTGTGTGTGTGTGTGTGTGTGTGTGTGTGTGTGTGTGTGTGTGTGTGTGTGTGTGTGTGTGTGTGTGTGTGTGTGTGTGTGTGTGTGTGTGTGTGTGTGTGTGTGTGTGTGTGTGTGTGTGTGTGTGTGTGTGTGTGTGTGAGTGTATGTTTGGTTACAAGAAACCATTCGGATTCATTGGTTTGGTAAGAGAGAGAGAGAGAAAATAGGTTTATTTTCTGCACAGCCTGGAGCTTCCTGCCTCATGGTTTTTCACTATCGGCGCGAGATTTGGGATTAAGTAAAACGGCGCAGGAGACAGTTGAAACGGCATACGTATCGTCTTCGTTGAGTTTCACTTGCTCCTAAGAAAGCCAAATGTGCCCTTGTTTCACATGACAGCTGTTAGCACTATGCGTGTACATTAGTAACGCGTTAGTCCCCCCTTCCTTTCCTCTCTGTTCTGAGCTTTGCCCATTATTTAGAAAGAATCGCGGATATAGCCTAAGTCGACATCTACACGGACTCTCGTGGACCTGAGAGGGGCATATGTGTTTGGGTGCTGCTCAAATGAATTCTAGCACTCTGTTCATTGCATAGACACAGCAGCCTTTATTTTAAGTTTTGCGAACAACCACACTTTCATGCCTCAAATATAAAAGGCACCCGCTACTTGGTCATCATATGGAACCACAGCGCGCTTGCAGAGCGCTATAGAAGCTAATAAACAAACATCACCGTATTTCCTTTTATGTAAATGCAAGAGGTATATATGAGCAAAATGATGTGGCTTGAGCATAACATAGAAGTTTTGAATGTTACAGTACAGGCAGTGCGGGCTCTTTGCCGTCTTTTGTGCTTGCCCAAGACTTGACTCGCGCTTGTAACGCAAGTTGCCGTGCCTGTATATATTTTCAAGTCTTCTCCCACATCGTCATCCACCATGATCCTCTTTCATCTTCTCTTCCCCTTCCCCAGTGCAAAATAGCAGGCCAGATTTGAATCGTTCCGGCCAACCTGTCAGCCTTTCCTCAATTAACACATCTATATTATATCTTGAGTCCTTGACCCATGTTTCACCGACCCACTGTTATAGTTTACAGTCATAAGGTATACCTCTCGAGGAGCTTGGTTTGCCATTTCTCCTTCATGTCTTGAGATCGGGAACAGTCTCAAGGGAAACAAAACACCCTTTAAAAATAAACACAAAGCACACTGCTGTGTGTGTGTGTGAGAGAGAGAGAAAGAGAGAGAGAGTGAGTGAGTGAGTGAATTACCATGAATATGAAGATTTAGCATATTGGAATGCACCATGACAATTACGGGACATTATCGAAGGCGGACTTGATAGCCCTTGACAAAATGTATTTAAATCTCCAAAATATATTGGCCTATGACCGACGCGTGTACTACACATACAGGAGATAAAGGCGCGCAGCAATCATATCCTCGAAGACATCTGCTTATCAGAAACCCTCCCTTATCAGTGTCTTTTCACTATTTTTACACTTCTATAACCTGTGCTGGCGCCACACGAGTGCGATGGCTGTCTGACAACCAATTTCAAGGTTCACCTTCATGTGTTTTCGATTATGACCTTGTTCTTACGCCCCACGTCTTCGCATATTTTCATGTTGTCCTGTACACTTGCTCCTTACAACGCTTACTTAATACGTTCTTCTGTGCTTGCCGTTTGTGTATCGTTAAGATTATTGCGTTCATTGATTACTTAACTTTTATTGTCATTGAGCTCAGTGCTCACTCATTTCTCACCTGTTTACTGCGCTGTTTAGGTCGTTTCTTGCGCATGCATGTGTAGTTTGTGTTTTAATTTGCCGAGCTTTAAGTAGTCAGTACCAGTGATTTCTTTCAGATACGTGAAAAGGAGCAGACTGCGGCACTGCCAGGCTCCAAACTCTCTTTTCATGTCCATGTAAAAGAACAAACAAAAAATACTGAACATCCGCTTGTGCCTTTTTTCCCCCTCTCGCTTCGTCCGCAGTCATAAGTCGCGCTGCGCAACTTGAAGGGCCACTGTATACAAAGCCTTCGGATTTTCGGGAAAAGCCATCCGCGCTCACCTGAGGGCCAGCGAGACGCCCACGCCAGGGATCCCCCACGCCGTCAAAGATCGCTGAAAAGGACCGTGCTAATAGGGTCCGCTCCGCCAACGGTCTCGTTATTTAGTGCCCGGGCATCTCTTCATCAATGACCCCTCGGAGGAAGCGCCGGGAAGGACGCGTCTGCAGCGACCTCCCGCCGCGTTTTTCACAATGGGAGCGTCGTATACCACCGGCCCCCGCAAAAACGCGACCAAAAATGCGACCGAGCCGTTGACGACAGCTCGTTAGCCGCGGTTCGAGGAAGAAACCACCGCTGGGGTCCCGAGAGGAACGTTCCGAGAACGCGACCGGACCCGGCCTCGGTTGCCGCGAGGCGTTCCCGCGAGTTTCGCTTGCAGACATCGGAGCTGCTCTCGTACTCGTACTCGCACAGCACGCATCCTCTCGCCGGAAACGTTTCGCTGTTAAGCGCTGTGTAAACGCCTTTGCGACGCTGTGCCTGCCTCTTCGGTGTCTCTCGCGGTTGTTTTCTTTTGCTGCTTGGCTCTTCTTGTTTATGGGTCCTCCGCACTTTGTAGTCTGCGGTGTGCAATGTTCGAAGGTTCATGCGCGGCTTTGGTGTAGACACGGGGATTTTCTCGATGCTTTTATAATATATGCGTTTTATTGAGAGCTTTGGTGGCAAAAGAAGAAAAACAACTACAAGGGAACAATTCATCTTCCCATAGCACCGTGCGCTACCACTGCTTTGGGAGAGAGAAGTCTTGGGGCGTTTACCTGTGATAACAAGGTGTTTCTTGGTCCTGCGAAACCTATGCAACTCTCGACAAATTATATGCATCGTTCGTTGAGCCAGCTGACTGTCGAGGTAATAAATGGTTGGCGAATGACGATTGTTTTTACCGGAAGGGAAACGAGGATGAAGTTTTTATAAAAGTAATTTAGTGAATGTAAGAGTATATACAATAAGCAAGTTTTCTTTTTTCTTTTTGCAATAGACGTGTCGCTGCTCTCTTTGGCAAATCATTGGAGCTGCATATCGCTAAACTAAGGCATGTTTTCGTGCAGTTATTGTCCTTCCAACTCTCGTTCACTCTATTTTTCAAAACTATAATTTACGAAGGCAATATAAATGGTTGACCAACGGCAGATTAACTGACCTTCGCTTCCCAATTTGCAGCCGAATAAAACAAAAATAAAGAAAAAAAAACGAGAGGCGGGGAGGGATGGTGGACTAAGGATGCGGCAACTGGGCTCAGCGGAGTTCTGTATTGCTCTACTATTGTCCCAAATGTATCCAAAGGCGACCGCCTCAAGCTTCAGTCGATATGATCTATGAGCGAAGTTTCTATAGTGCTGCCGTCAAGATATACATGCAGTAACCGTCCAACTACTGAACTTCCTCGAAGTAACTATGTTGCTAAGGGTGATGAAAAGTGATCACCAAAGTAATTTGGTGAGTTATGCTTGAAAAAAAGATCACAAATTGTGGGCTTTAACGTCACAACACATATGGTTGATGAAGGGAACCATGGTGGTTGCATCGGGCAGTGAAAAGCACCTTAAAGTTCATGGCATTTTCACATTTCGCTGATGGGATTTTTCGCAATTCGCCTCCATGCATGCGGCTGCCGCAGCCGCGGAATCGAACCCTCTACCTCGGTACCAGCAGATGACAGTCAAATCCGCTGAACCGGCGCGGCTCAGTTGGATTATAAAAACTTACTGTGTGTTATGCTTGATCTACTATTTTTTTTTGTCTTTTTTTCGTGACATATACGGACCCGCATGCGTCTGCTCGTGTGTACGGTTCGGTCGCCCTCCTTTGTCAACAACATGAAGGACGGCAGAAAAGACGCGCACCTCCGATGAAGGCCTTCTGTCTTATTTGCGGATGGCTTTTGTTTTGGTTCAACACTTATAGCCAAACGGGCGAGTTGGTGGAACATATTGGAAGAAACACAAGACGAGCGCTCGTTTTATGTTTCTTTGCTCTGGTGCTTGTCTTTTGCGCTGTTTTTCCATCCAATTTTGTTTTGGCTTATTAGCTTTATAATAGAGGCGGCAAAACAAGCTAATAACAGCAAAGTGTGGCCTTTTTAGAACTGGATGATATCATCGCAACCCAGAGTTACTGTAACTTTATCGCAACCATGCATTATGCGCCATCGCAGCCACCGCAATCTGCAGCAGCACTAGTATCGAAAGCTATACTGCGCCAGGTTATATTTAAAATCGTTTACATACTTGTAATTTAAAAACTATGAGAGATACGTCTGTGCGACCTGTGCGTGTATTTTAGAGCTAAGTGGCCAGGATGATCGTGGGATTTATAAACTTTATTTTTAAGGGGCAATATTGTACTGCGATATTGAAGGCCACGAGAGCCAAATGTGATCCGTCTTCTTGAAGTTCTTTAATTGCAGTGTTGTTCGAAATATGAAATTCCAAAAATGAGCTTTTGAAAGCTCGTTGAGTTGGGTTTTGTGGATTTCATAATTATATAATGACGTCGTTGAGCGTAACAGTATCGCCAATACCGTGTCGACTTTTTCAAAGAACGAAGTTTGCTTGGTGCGTGAGAAATACGATCGGTGGCAATTTATGAATCTGCTATACCGGAAAGCCAACTCAACGAAGTTTCAAACTTTTTGACGTTCGGTAATTCTAACCGCGCTTCTGATAGGGAGATGCGGACGGCCTTCCATTTTGCAATATAATATTGCGCTTTAATATATTTCATTTAATGAATCGATTTTATATTCATCAACCTTTATTACGTATACCGTTATGTCCACCGTGCATTAAACCCCACCTGCACAGAACGCACATAGTTTCTAAATCGTAAGTTAGTAAACGGTTAACAAAATCACCCGGCACTATGGAACTATTGAGTTTAGTGCCTGTAGTTACTCGGAAAGTTTTGTTTTCAAAGGATGGACTGAACCAGGCATGCAGGGATGATAATGGGGTGATCCCATACGAGCCATGCATTTCTTAAACAACTTGGTCAACAAATAGGCTCGCGGGTCGGGCATCGGTTTCCGATGTAAAATTTATTACTTCGAGAATAGGTCTTCCTCCTCACCTCCTTTAAATTTAAGCTACCTTTGTCTTGAAGCGTTGCGGGCAAGGATATGCGCGCTCACGTCTCAATGGCCTTTTGTCTTAGAATACCTAGAATACTGTGACCATGAATTTATCGCGATTAGGGGGATAGGGAAATAGCGAGGCGCATGAATGCTATGCACTGTATGGGCGAAGGCTGTGTGATATATAGGCGTGGTCATTGTCCCCATTTGAGCTCCGACCCTAATACAAAACTGCATTGTATAGTGTTTCGTTAGCTGGCCCGAGTCCCGACATTCCATCTTGGTGTATACCTTCAAAATAGCTCTTGTGTCAGTGACAGCACAAAACTGACAGTAGAGTAAGACGACGCACTCAGAAGAGATGTGGAACTTCCGTACAGAACTTACCTAGCATGCAATGTGCGAGCTTTTGAAACGCACTGTGTCGCCCTCCCATTGTCGTAGTGGTCGCGCTATCTCCGAAACGTCGAAAACACCGTCCACTGTATCCGCACGTCGCTGAAACCGGGTCCCATTTATTATGTGCAGCACAGAGCCGATCTTCTGCCATATGTGGATACGAACGGCTGCTGTGCGACGCGTGCTGTGCGTGCGTGCCGTCAAGCTCGTTCTGCCTAGCGTGCAAATCCACGCTCGCTAGTGGGTGTGTTTATATACTGTGTGATGCAAGGCTTTTTTATGAAGTCTTTGGGCAGAGCGCAACGACCGCGGGGACCTCGAATGCATCCACATCTTGCTGCGCGTGTACCCTGCTGCACGCAACTAAGCCGTGACCCACGGTGTTGACAATACACGGCCGGACCGCCGGTGGCGGTGATGGATGGCCTTCGGACGTAGAGCCGTGGAGAGCACTCGCATCTAAATGCGGGGGATTAGCGTACCGTGCACCCATGGTGCCGGCCAGATTAATGCGTGGATTATCGCCCCTTAAGGGAGGCAGCTCGCGGTTGGGGGGAGCCCCCTAATTGATTCGCGCTTCTCCCCCTCCTGGGCTCCTCGCAGCGGGGGGACAACCTTGACGCTGCTTTGCGGCCACTGCATGGCTTTCCCTCACGGCCGCCGATCTGACCATCAGAGCGGCGGAGCTCTTTGTTTATTGCAAGCATCGCTTTGGTTTATGTTCCCACGTTCTTGCGTTTACTGTGCAAAACTTTTTCTTTTCTTTTTCTAGCCTGGACTCTCCGCCGGTGGCCTTCCGGCGCGTTGATGGCCTCTTGGAAAGTGGACTGCGCCAACTGTATACGCGCGTGAGGGAGACATGACAGGGGACTGTATAATGGCGCTGCTTGGTCCTCCGCACGTAAGTAAGGTACAAGCTGTGCATGTTGTACTCCAATTCCTTACTTCTCTTTTTCATGTCTGCATATGCCCGCAGAAAATTTTGCTAGGTTTGAAGCCAGGAAAATGCAAAGGTTTCTCCCTGCCTGGCCTTTCGCGCGCAGGAATTTGTGAACAGGGCTCGGACACTTGCGCGCGAGTGAAGCGAACTCTTTGACCTTTTGTATTTTGTAAATAATGTACAAAGCTCCCCCTGTCCTTTCTTCATATCGCTCCCCTCTGTATACTTCCCCTCGCTATCCCCTTTTCTTTCCCGCTGGCCGCCACTCAGGTGCTTCAGATTTTAGATAGCATACAGTTGCCGCGGCCGGCAACACTCTTTTCCTTCTTTTTGATCATTTAATAATAAACCACTACCACCACCACTCTGCCTGGACGCCAGCAGGCAGCAAAAAAAGAAAAAAAAACGCATTAGGCAGCTGTTTTGAAGGTATTATTGAGTAGGTTATCGCTTTACTTGAAACCATTAATCTTCATTAAATATCCGTCAAGGTCCACATGTGATGCGAGGGAAAATTTTACTCACCGAAGAAAGAAACGATCTTAAAAACGAATAAAAATTACTTCGGAGACAGCGTTAAAGGAGTATAGACACTTCACTTTTGAAGTCGTGAAGTCGTGATCCTTTGTAATGACGTTTCAGACGTTACTGTAGATGATATTCGCTTACGGCAGCTGAATAATGTATAATCGAATTTCATTTCTCAAAAATTTCGGTTTCGGTTTTAACCATCGACCGATGGCTCTGACGTCACAGTGAAGTCTAGGTCACCTGAGGGATGAATAAAACAGCGATATAATCGTTGCTGCGTCGTTTTAATTCACCAGAATGCTAAAGGCAGCCTGCCTCAAGAACAGGAATTACAATAGCTGTTTTTTAATGCCGCGCGTGACGTAGACTTGATCGTGACGTCACAGCCATCTCTCGGCTGCTGAAACCGAAACTGGCGAGAAAAGAAAATTCAAGTAAAATTTACTTAGTGATCGTAGGCAAAAACCACGTGGTGATCCTTATACAGGAATGTCTTACGCATCATTAACAGAATAAAAATGCCAACACTTTAATGGTACTCGTCGTCTCATTTCCTGCTTGGCGTTCGTTACGTGCGCCTCCTTATCACGGGATTGATTGAGACAGCGACTCGCTTGGGTGCGTATGGATTGGATTCCTTTCTTTTTCATTTTTTTTTTATTCACCATGGTATTGCTTTCAATGGCAACGCCGCCTTGTGCGTAATTACTAACAACTCGTTTATAGTTAGCAGTTAGCATATGTTTTCAGACACGTCACTAATCACACACCGCAAGGAATTCAATATGTACCTTTCTAACAAGCCTGAATTCCAACGAGCTTCCGTGGCTTATATGGGTTTACAGGATGCGGCCTTGTTAAAAGTGAGTCTAGATTGCAGTCAGTGCTGTATTTCTATGCAACAACAACAACAAAAAACTTCGAGGCCTATGTGTAGCGTGTTCGCCTCTCTACCAAAGGACTTGGGTTTCAACCTGATTCACTCAATTTACTTTTCGATGTTCTTGTTTGTTGCAGGAACCCTTACCAATTTTGGTTCCATTGGGGCCTTTCCTTGAACTTGTTGTGACGGTTTTTGAAGGTTCCTTGAATAGTTCCGCCGCGAACGACGCGCTCATTGGAGACGCCGATTACGGGTTTTCTGTGACACGTGGTCCATACGTAAAGGTAAGTACAACTTGTGATGGGTCACGCGGATGGTCGCTGCATTATCGCGTATTGGTATATGCACGACAGGCGGTTTATTTACAAATCATGACGAAATCATGATGACAAATAACGAGATAACTAATTGCTTGCATGCACTACGTGAACACTGTCACCGTCATGACCTGCCAAGTCAGGAGGCAAGAAAAAAAAAAAAGAAGAAAAGAACTTGACACTCCAGCGAAAGGTGTCATGAGGAGAAACCATATCGCCCCACCGGATACGGTGAGAAAGCGCTCGGCCTTGTTCGGGCGTGTCCTCAGGTGGAGCGTTTCTATCGCTGTGCAAAGAATGTGAAACTCGGTTTCTCAAAAGGAGCGGGAAAACGAGGCTGGAGTACCTGTGAGGCGAAGCAGGTGCAATGATATACTCATCCCTTTGCGACCTGTTTTCCGTCATTGCTCGCCGCATTGCTTTTTGCTGCGCCTATGTTCCTCTCTTTTCCAAGCACGCTTATTGGTTCCTGTGCGACCGAGGTCGGTGATCTCGTGGCATAATCTGCGGTCCAGAATTCCTTCGTGTTTTGGTCGCGAGCTGTTCCGCGCAGCGAAGTGCAGGTCTCCGACCGGTGGTGTTCTAAAGCAGCGGTTGTGTCCATAGTCCCTGTCACTCAGCTTCGTACACCTGTCATACTTTTCACCATCCAGCTTATCGTTCATTCCGTCTTCATTCACTGCCACCTACATGTCAGGCGCAGTGGCGCAGTAGTCATCCTCTCTCCTTCACACAGATGTCACATGACTCACATCCTACGACCCGGGCTAAGCTGTTTGGGACAAGCGAGCCTGTGCGTGGAAAGTATTTCTATATATGTATACAATGCACACATTTAAGCTAGAGCGACGCTGCGCGCACTCAAGCATTTTGCGGGGCTTCCCCAAACCGCCTGTCGCGCTACTGCAGGTGCACCGGTCTCTGCCACGAGGGGGCGCCGTGGATTCTTTGTAAAGGGAGATGAGCCCCACCTATCCCTACTCCCGTGTCACCCCTTCTTTTCTATGCTGTTATTATCGATTTGCACGCCTGTGACTGCCTTCGCGACTTTCTTGCTGCGCGGATATCCCTGGGCTTCGCTCTCCTCGCGGGAGAATGAAGTTCTCGGCCGAGTACTTAGAACTATAAGCTTGGCGTATAGAGAATGGCATGTCAAAAAAGCGACCTGGCGTTTCTTTTTTTCTTCTCGAGTGGGTGGGGATTCCTGGGCAGTGTAGTCAAGCTGCAGGTACGTGTCGTGTGTTTCTATTCAAGCTGGAACGTTGCATGCAGGGCTGTAAAAAAGGTTGGACTCCCGCTTCTCCCTTCCTATGCTCATGTCTGCATGTATGGATCTCTTGTGTGGCTAGTTGTCTGTTTTCTGTTTGGTTTTCCTTGTTGTACACGGCCATTGTATCAGCCGCTCAGATCTGGATGGCCACGGGGACAAGGGGAAACAAAAAAGGGGGTAGGGATAAGTTTGCTTTGAGGGGACTGCTTGCAGATGGGTCAGTGAACTCGTACGTGCGTCCTAGCCATATAGCGTTGCCCGCCGGCCTCCGCTCAGGTGCTTCAGATTTTTTAGATAGCAGTTGCCGTGGCCGGTAACACTATTTTCCTTTTTTTTTTATTATTTATTAATAATAAACTGCTATCACCACCACCAGCTCTTCAGACGACTCTTCAGATACTTGATAGCAGTTCGCAATGCGCACACCAGATGGCGCCACCCTTGTTACACGGGTGTTTTCAACGGCAGTTCAGTCGGCAGTTAGGGATGCTACACGGCAGCACTTACTGCAGTTGAAATCTTTAAGTGCAGTTCAGTTCAACTGAGGTCGGCGGTCGCAGCTGGTCAACTGACAAGATGACTGTCAGCGGACGCGCCGCATCGGTCGAGTGGGTGGCGTTTCCAACCGCTGTGTGTCCTAAAATGACACGGAAGGTTGCTGCCCTAGCTAGCGCAAGTCCCAGCCTGCAACTTTAACTACTCAAACGAGTGTCAAAACACAAGTGCGCGAAGCGGCACCAAAAAAAAAAAAAAATAATAATAATAACAAATGTTAAGCAGCGAAGCCAGACATGCCTCAACTGGATTGACTTGGCTCTGTGTCGAGTTCAGTTGTCGTGTATTCGAAAAAAAAAAAATGCGGCAAAATGAGCAATTCAATAATATTGTAAGGGATCGTCAAGGTGCGCGCGGGGGCGTACATTGCCCTGTAGACTGGAAGTCGAAAAAAAGAGGCTGGGGAGTAAACCGGCGCCTAGCGCGCAGGTGGTGGCGCATTGCTTAGTTAATCCCCTTCGAGTTCCTGAATGGGAAGCGGGAGCCGCTCCCTAACTCGTTCGAAGGAATGCGCCGCAAAGCGTCGGCAGCGTCTCTTGTGTAGAAGCGAAGGAGACAGGTGTCGTCCGCGGATGGTCAGACAGGTGCGTGCCAGATGCGTGGGAACGAACATCTTCGCGAGTGCTCACAGGGTCAACTCCCCCTAAACTAAAAAAGAAAAAAAAAGAAAAGAAAAGAAGCTCCATGGGTCACCTGCCTGTACTGTTTCAGTGTGGAAAGAGCGCTGGAGACAGCGGTGACCGGGCACGGGGCAAGGGTGAATTTTCTTGGCCCAATCACGCCGCTTATGGCCAGTGATTGGATAGCTCGGGCCAAGGGGTGTGAACCCGAGGTGTAAACTGAAGTTGCCGAAGGTTCGTTAGGTGTTCTTGGTTGGATCGGGTCTTAGGTAGGTGCTCTGCACCATCGGCTCTGCCGAATTTGGGAGTCTCTCCCGGGAAGACCGACCAACAGGTTCCAGTTGTTGCCATATGTCTTTGCAATCTTGTAAAAGTGTACATATGTAAATAGATGTACTACATAAAGCTCATAATCAAGTTCATCTGTCAAGAACCTTCAGTCTTGTGTTAAGATACCCGTCCCTGACGGAGCAGCACCGCTGGTGGTGCAACGGGTCCCTGCCTGGAGAACGAACCAGTTCGCGCCAACCCCTGGTTGGGCGGAACGACGGGTTACTAAATTTACTGGCGCAGTCGACAGGATGTCTCTACGAGTCAAGTAGAGGCAAAGGCAGCGGAGGAGACTGAAGGTGACGGCAAGCAAGCTCCAGTCATCGGAAGCAGAGACAGCAACAAGGACCACGGCAGTGAACCAGCAACGCGAGGCTGCAGGAAAAGCAGCGCTCCGGGAAGAAAGGATCACCGGTCTCCGGCGAGCCACAACAAAGCGGCGACAACGAGCACAGGACCAGCGGCGTGCGGCAGCTCATCGTAAAGTGCGGTGAAGGTGGAGGCGGACGCCAACATCATGGAGCAAACAATGTGGACCGGCGCATCGAAACCGTGAGTTTCTTCAGTCGCATTGTTCGCGCCTCTGTGTGTGTTCGAGCCGGCAGGGTAATCATATCCTAGGCGATATGGCGAGCCAGCTGGAAACAGAGAAGGCGCGCTTAAATGAGCTTTTGGCTCAGCTCGCCAAAGTGAAAGGAGGGAAGGCGCTTCTCTACGAGGAAACGCCTCAGGACTTAGAGTTAGAACTCAGAAAAACAGTAGCAAAACGCCAAGAGCTACAGGTGAAGGTAGCTATGCTTAAACAGTTAAGAGTAGTCAGCGAGGTAGCACGGACGAAACGTTCCGAGGATAGATTACCGAAGCTGGAAAACAACGTTCTGCTGGGACAGAGAAATGCGCCACAGAACATAGCTCACTTGGTTGTAAGCAGCGTGCCAGGAGGCAGTAACACCTGCCCAGTAGCAGGAACCTTTGAGCACAGTGTCGCGGAATGCGGAGACGTCCTAAGTAACGCTGGTGTGGCGGGCGCCGAATTGGCGCAAGTTTTAGAGGCGGACTCCGCGGAAGCGAAAGATAGCAAAGGCAAGGTACCTGTAACGTGCAAATTCTGTAAACGTTTAGCGCCACCCCTAGAGGCTGGCGGCGAAAACGAGCTACCCTGTCACGAGGAACAAAAGGCCATTGAAACTAAGGAAGCTGAAAACAGTCAGGGTGGCAGTAATATGCATGTATGCTCTTTTGCCGAGTACAAGGTTGAGGCCTCCAGCTTGTCAGGTGAGCGAAAAGAAAACATCCCTGTGGAATACACCGCTAGTGTATTTGAGACAGATATTGCTCACCCTGTTTTTTATCCAGTGGTTCAGGTTAGCGGTGTGACGGTAGAGGCCAGACGCGAGGGCACTAGTGCATCGTCTTTGGAGCTGAGCTGTACGCGTCAGCAGAACGAACCTCAGAAAGGGCAGGAAAATGTGCGTTTCGATGCACGTGACACTAACGTGAACAGGAGAGTGCTACCTGACAAACGTCGGTCATCAGGCAACTGCAAGCTAAGCTCATACTCAGGTGATGCTATCAAGCCGGAAGGCGCAGGTAAAGCAGTGCGCGCCAATCGGAAGGTTTGTCCCGTCAGTAAAGGGGCTTTGTGCTCTACACCAGACAGAATGCCAAGGGACAGGCGTACTGCTCGTGCGGGGAAAGCCGGATTGCGGAACAGCGCTATTCATGATGCAAGGCGCAAGCCGATAAAATCCAGCCGCACTAGGATGAACAGGAGGTGCAAGGGTGGTGCTACATGCGCGCCACTCGACTCATTCGCGCCGCGCAACGGGAAGGACCCCTCCTCGGGTCCGCTGCATGATTTGGTGTTAGAACCTAGAGGTTCAACAAGTATTTTCGATCCGGGAGGGCACAAGCCATCCAGTGTCCACCCCATTGTGGCGGTGGCCTAGCGAATAATCGCAAAGCGTTAAGTCTGTCTGTTCAGACTAGCAAGGTGGCTCAAACGCACACAGGGGCTGTTGGTGCGACTGAGGAGGCTCACGTTGCTCTCAGATGAGTGCAAATGAACGTTCCGGTCATGTGTGTGTGGTGTGTTCGCGAGCTGGACGTGCTTGTGCGTGAACTGAACACAATACGCGAACTCGGACTTCAATCAAGGAGCGAGCCGTGCATGCAACATTGTGCATTTGAGTGTGTGCATTTTGTTTTTGTTTTGGATTGTTGGGGCCAATTTTTAGTGTTTTGTTACTGTGCACCCGCGATCGAGACGATGTCGTCACGTAGGCCGATCCCTTGATTATTTTAATTTTAAAGGTGCCATTTAGGCCCCTTGTAAAATCTTGGGGAGGGCCTGTAAGGGATCGTCAAGGTGCGCGCGGGGGCGTACATTGCCCTGTAGACTGGAAGTCGAAAAAAAGAGGCTGGGGAGTAAACCGGCGCCTAGCGCGCAGGTGGTGGCGCATTGCTTAGTTAATCCCCTTCGAGTTCCTGAATGGGAAGCGGGAGCCGCTCCCTAACTCGTTCGAAGGAATGCGCCGCAAAGCGTCGGCAGCGTCTCTTGTGTAGAAGCGAAGGAGACAGGTGTCGTCCGCGGATGGTCAGACAGGTGCGTGCCAGATGCGTGGGAACGAACATCTTCGCGAGTGCTCACAGGGTCAACTCCCCCTAAACTAAAAAAGAAAAAAAAAGAAAAGAAAAGAAGCTCCATGGGTCACCTGCCTGTACTGTTTCAGTGTGGAAAGAGCGCTGGAGACAGCGGTGACCGGGCACGGGGCAAGGGTGAATTTTCTTGGCCCAATCACGCCGCTTATGGCCAGTGATTGGATAGCTCGGGCCAAGGGGTGTGAACCCGAGGTGTAAACTGAAGTTGCCGAAGGTTCGTTAGGTGTTCTTGGTTGGATCGGGTCTTAGGTAGGTGCTCTGCACCATCGGCTCTGCCGAATTTGGGAGTCTCTCCCGGGAAGACCGACCAACAGGTTCCAGTTGTTGCCATATGTCTTTGCAATCTTGTAAAAGTGTACATATGTAAATAGATGTACTACATAAAGCTCATAATCAAGTTCATCTGTCAAGAACCTTCAGTCTTGTGTTAAGATACCCGTCCCTGACGGAGCAGCACCGCTGGTGGTGCAACGGGTCCCTGCCTGGAGAACGAACCAGTTCGCGCCAACCCCTGGTTGGGCGGAACGACGGGTTACTAAATTTACTAATATAAAGCGTGCAAATGTTGTACAAAGGTAATTCTAATGAAAAATAAAACACTTCTTTAGTAAAATTGCTTGCATGTGGCTGGATCACGTAATTCTGAGGGACAAATGAGTTTCGCGATATGTTCCGTGCAACTGCAGTCGACTGCCGTTCAATTCAACGTCAGTTGAAAAGCTGAACTGTCATTTAACTGAAAGACAGTTGAAACTGCCCGTGTAACACGCGGGTATAAGCTGCCATTTCTGGCCTTCGAAGCTGCCGTTATAGCAACTTTGTCGTGCAGTTGAGTTTTTAAACACAGATGCTTTGGTACGAAATATCAAGGGTAATCTGAGGAAATATTTGCTGGGTAGTAGGCAATGCTCCTAGGGTGAACAGAAAACAAAAGTTCATGGCATGCGCTGTTCACATGTGGGGCACACTAAAAGTGCTGTCATATTAACTTAACGTCGCCGCAAAGTTCACTGTTGGCGGCAGGGGAACGATGCAAATGATTGTGCAGTTGAGGCAATGTCGCTGCCAACTATATATCAAAAAAGCATTATAGAGGTTGAAGCAGTGACAATGAAGGCAGCTAAAGTTATTTTATGATGACTATACAAAAGGGTGCCGGTATATCTTGCCATTGATATTTAGAACAGTTGCAATTAAATGTGCCATGTGTTTACAAAAGTACGCATGCTTCTTAAAATGTAACGTATTTTTTTATTTTTTTTTAAGGTTAGCTGTTCCGCGCTTGTATATATGCAACTTGCTTGAGTGTCATCGAAATCAGCCATACCTGTTATTCTGCATTAAGGAGCTTGTTTGACTGTTGATTAAAAGTTGACTGCCATAGCGGATGCACAAAAACATGAACCTTAAATAATGATTTTGCCGTTGAACATTTTATTTACGTGTAAGGATTACAGCTGTTGATAGAAGGCGTCGAGTAGTTTTACATACTCTTATAAGCATCTTCAATGCAACTCCTCTGCAAAGGTTGTTCCCAACGGAAAGGCTGCATTTCCAGACGCCACTTTCGCATTTTTTGAACAAACGTGCAGAGGGAAATTCTCCTTTCTAAGTAAGCGCTGGAAAGTCCGAGTCCAGTTGACTTCAATATGACCTAGGCAGAGGGCCGGAAGAGTACAATGCTTGAATACCATCTCCTTATATGTGAAATAGAGGATGAATGATGAGGGGGTGCATCGATCCATTCCTGGCGCTCCCTCCCCGCTACACGTTCACGATTAGCAATTGTGAATGCACCGAAAAGAGGTGCTTGCTTCTCTTCATTTCAAGAAAGACTGCCAGTATGGTCTGATAACGCGAGACGTTTCGATTGAAACACAAGCTTTGCAAGGAAGTTGACCTAAAAAGTTGCACAAGTTCTCCATTGATACGAGTATACATATATATTTCGTCTCACAAGCTGTTTGCAGCACTGCGGAAGGCAGGGGCGACTTGGTCTAATCAGGGCCATGCATACTACAATAGATAATTGTGCTCATATGCGCCTCTCGCCGCACGAATTGATAGGGCGACAGTAAGAGCACAATTATCTATTATAGTACCCAGGGGCGCGCAGGAGACACTATAGAAGAACAGTTACCTATTATAGTGAGCTAGCGTGGTCTTGAATGGGCCAGGGCTCCCCTGTCTTTCGTAATCAGTTTGACTGCACAGAAGTAAAATTACCCAATAAAAACGACGGTGAAATATGAAACGGAAATGACATTCCGCCTTTGCAGGTTATTCATTGCGAAATCACAGCCTGTGTATGAGGAGAATAGACTAGTTGAAAAACCTATAAATCAGCTTCCCTGTGCGGCAGAAATTCCTGCACAATGGCGGCATAGACGTACTTTGGGATAATAGTTGGGTGCAGTGCTGGTACATCGCCTGGCGGGTAGGGTAATTCCCGCACCCCTCCGCCCATTCGTCCAAGCATTCCGCGCGTGCGCATTGTCGCCCCACTATTACCCTTCTATCCGGTTATAGGGTCCTCTATTCTAAATATATTTCCTCACCTCAGGATGAAGTGCTCCCTCCTTTATTCCCGCGTTAAGAATGCCCGAAAACCTGTTCCCTTACAATGGCCTGTGCGACGGGAGCTGCATCTGAGGCTGTGTGGACTGTAGTAGATGCATGCACTGCACCTAACTATTATCCCTGAGTCAGGTTCTGTCGCATTTCTGCGTCACAGGGAAGCTGACCTGCAGGTTTTGCAACTGGTCTATTAAAAACAATATTCGCCTTAATCATCCTTCAAGAGCCACAGCATGCTGCCTGAGATGCACGATCCGTAAGGTCGTGTCAGATGATATTATGACTGGGCATGCATGATATATTTTTGTTACTACACAATCAATTTCTGGACAGGTGTAAAAAAAAAACAACGAACAAATATATATATATATATATATATATATATATATATATATATATATAGATGTAAAACAACGCATACGGGCTGCATAACAGTCGTTGTACCCTGTAAAATCGCTCATTTATTGCCTGAAAGAAAATTTCAGGGCGTCAGTCGCAACATCTGTGTCGTGTCAAGGGCAAATACATAGCACAGGTTGGACCACGTGACAAACATCATTAAATGTGATCATATGGATGGCGGAATGCATGAAACCAACAATCAAACAGAGCAAAAGCAAATGTGGACAAACCAGTACGTGTTAGAGAAATCTATACAGGCACCAGGGATGCGAAAGCAAAGAATTTGCGTGCAGCATAGCACGAATTAAACCACGATTAAAACGTTTAAGACAAGCCCTTAAAATGGTTGCACACGTGAACGAAGTAATGGAACTAAAAACGTGATGAGATAAAGCTAATTGTTTATAAATGCATCTGACAACAGGATTTTTATTGCGAAAGCAATACTGCTAGCACTTCGAGCCTTTGGCGTGTCGTGGCGCCTCCATACATGACATTTCCCGTGACCGTGTGACGTCACGCCAGACCGAGAGACGGGGCCCCAGCTCGCGCCATCGGATGGTGGCGGTGAGTCCTTACAGGAGCCGCAGTGGTGACGTCATGCCATTTTCACGTGACCGTGTGACGTCACGCCAGACCGAGAGACGGGGCCCCAGCTCGCGCCATCGGATGATGGCGGCGAGTCCATACACGGCGCTGTGTCGCAGCCGAGAGAGGGCGCGCGCTGTTTGTGACGTCACGCTGGGAGGATAAATGGGGCTGTGGCTCGGCTCCTCGCAGTAGTCGGGGCGCAGCTTTACGGTACGTCGGATGATGCGTATAAGGCGAGGCTGCCACCGAAGCAGATTGCTTTCGCAATCTCCTAGGCTTAACTACAGCTAAGCCACTGTGAATTATTTTTAAGTCAGAACGAAATGGTCTGACACATATATCTCACCGGATTTTACGATGTGCATAGCTTCCACGACCTCTTTAGGTTTCAACAAAAAATATTCTAGACGTTCAACTCTCGTTGAGCTAAGTTTAACGATCGTTAGTCATCGGCTACAGCCTCGCTGTCGGTGCTGCCGCTTCAATCTTGGTTCGCTGCGCGAGAGTGTTCTGCAGTGGGAACTTGATGGAGACGGCAATGTTTGCTGCACAGTGCGAGAGTTCAAGGTCACGATTCAGGGTCACCATCCAGTGACCTTGAGGTTTGCGCTCGGGAGCAGTATACAGCTCACCCCTCTAAAGCATCAGGTTTTCGTGGACAGTGCATGAGACTATTGCAACCCTTCCAACGATGTGCTGGCGGCCTGGACATTCTGCACGGATACACTATCTGCTTTTTCTTAATTGAAGCATCGGTCGTTTTTTCTCAACGGTGAGCAAATTCTATAGATTGGACGTGTTTCCCTACAATTTTTCTCCGGCCTCCATCAACAAAACACCCCTCGTTTTACTGTGTTTTGTTGTACGTTATACTGTCCGGACTCAAGTTGTCAGTGGATATGTAACCTCCGTGTAAATCTTATATTGCCTCACTCTACAGCGAGGTTTTCCATTGCGTGTGTGAATATACGGTGCCCGTCCGTCAATGAACATGCAGTAAAACATGCTCGGTTTACCTATCAGCAGTCACCATGATTATTGTTGCTCTCCTACCTTCATGCAATGCATGAAAAGAGCATGAAAAACATCAACCACACATCGTGTATATTAGCCAGTGCTGGTCTATGCAATCAGTCTACGAGCTTTTTGAAGCAGTATTGTATCTGGAATCTTAGCACTGTTCGTTTAATGGGATGCTTCTGACGCGCCCCTCCTCTCCCCGTTCATCCTCGTCCTTAGCATTTGCTGTTGCTACATGTTTGTGGAACCTGAAAGAAAAACTATAGCAGGACTGTCTCACCACGCACTTCAGCGGAGCACAGTTGGCACATGGCTCGTGCCGAATATGCGGAATCAGTGACTGCTTTCCCCACATGGCTCGTCGTCGTGGCGTGGAAGCCAATCGCGACATCGGCGACGTGAGTTCCGGCGCGTAGCCCACACGTATACATGGTGGGCCGCGTCGCATAATGCTCTTCCGTGCCGCATCCGCTTGTGCGTAAGCGGCGGAGGCGTCGCATGCTGATCGCACTAAGGGACACTGGCGTAGAAGGGGACATAGGAGCCCGTCGACGTCTCGGATGGCTGGCCTCGATGATGGGGCGTCCCGCAATTGCTCGGCCGAAGTGCGCCGGCCGACGCGTTCCGATTCTCGCGCCGCCGCCGCCACCACTGCGGGCACTTGTCAGGCGGCCGGCGTGATGCATCGGCAGCGTCTCTTTGAAAACTCACTTTCGCGCGCGCGGCTCCTTTGTGCGGGCCGCCTCTGTGGGCGCCGACGGCCAGCCTCGATCCGTTCCGAATGAGCAACGGCTCACAATGGGGCTCTCCCTTTGAAGGCGGCCGCCGCCGGTTGCAGGCTGTCGCGCGCGCGCGCGCCCAGCTCGGCCCAAGAGACACGGCCATTCGCGCCTTTGCGCTTCTTTCCCTTGCGCCGGAGCCTAGGGGCGCCCGTGGTCGCGACCTTGCAGGAAACCCTCGAGCGTAAAGCCCTTCTTGCTCCGAGCGTGGTCGGCGTCTTCCTGCGCAGCTGTATATACACTTCGCCAGTGAATAACTGCAAAAGACAACGCTCTGTCTCGGCAGTGTCTCAAGTCCACATCTCACCTCTGTGCATGGGACATTGTTGATGTCGTTGCATATCGTGGTAGGCGTGAAAACGACAAACACACAAGCGCTCTCGAACAAACAGGAGAGACGCACAACAAAAGAAAACGACGTCCTCAGTTGTGTCCTTCCATTGTGTGAGACTCTCTCGCACCTTTTGCACTGTTCGACAAGTGGAGCTCGCGAGTCAGTCGACCAGTTTACTTATCCCTCGTGCCTGTCACTTCCTAATTTACAGACTTTGGTCTATGTGCGCAGCAGGGGCGGGCATTTATTAACTTCGCGGAGGTCGCGGTATTCACAGCCATGATTACGTGATCGCTATGAGTAATTGATTAGCATCTGCATATTTTCGTATACAGTGCCACGCAGACTCTGTTCCGTAGCCTCTTGACTGAATGCTGCGCTCACCCCGGCCTTGAGATATCCGTTTTTCAAGAATACCGCAACGGCAGCATGTATGCCGTCGCTTCCCATATGGGACTGCTATACGAACTTTCAGAGGCACGGATAATGAAACTCAAATAAGTTCCCATTGGGTGCTTCCTGCAATAAGTGCCAACACGACCGTTACTCTGCTCTGGCCAGATCTGGCGGAATCTGTGGCAAAAGGTTCGAGTATCAAGATTTGTGGCAGTAGGCAGCGGCCGCGGCAGCCGTGATGAGAATGGCGCACACACGCGCACGCACATCATATATGTCTCGTGCAAGTGCGCGTAAAGGCATGCATATTACAAAGAACGCGTTTTTGTCGATAAACCCACCAATTAATGCAGGCGCTCTATGTTTGCGTGAGATTGATTCCGCCGAAAATAATTTCTTCCACTCGACTATATATATATAAATATATATATATATATATATATATATATATATATATATATATATATATATATATATATATATATATCCAACGTTGAGAGTCCCTCGACGAATTCACCGAAGAGTCGAAGACCAATTTGATGAATGCATTTGTAAATATTTATTCAGTTGTTCTTAAACGTATGTAACCCTTCTCTAAGCTGTGCGCCCGACATTTATTTATATGCGGTGTGTTTTTCGTTCAAGATATAGCACTATATATATAAGTCCAGATTTCGAGGAATCATGAGTGCCTGAACAAGAGTATATACATATGTATTCCGCCCCGCCGGGGTGGCGCAGTGGTTACGGCGCTCGACTACTGTTCCCAAAGACGCGGGATCGAATCTCGGCCTCGGCGGCCGCTTTTCGATGGAGGCGGAAAGCAAGGCACCCGTGTGCTGTGCGATGCTAGTGCACTTTAAAGAACCCCAGGTGGTCAAAATTTCCGGAGTCCGCCACTACGGCGTCTCTTATAGCCTGAGTCGCCTTGGGACGTTAAACCCCACAAACCAAACCTAACATATGTATGCCGTGCTCAGTCGGAGGGACTGCAGCTGTCTCTCAGCTTACACAATGTTAGTCAAAAGCCTCCATGTAGTATATATGACAAGTATAACGTTATAAAAATGGTGCGTAGAGTCCAAGTTATAATATTACATTGTCACAGAATTACACACGTGTGCCTTATAGCCTTAATTCCATACAACATGTATGCTTGAGTGTCAAGCTATATAGTACTCAAATTTCCTGAACGCCGTAATATATTTGTTTGGGCAAGGGCTTCTTGCTTATACAGACTAAAGATTATATAATATCTTTTATTTAAATAGAAATGCGCACTGTGCATTGTACAGTTATTAATTATTTTAAAAGAAGAACTATAGTTACACTTTCTGCATACAAAGTGTTATCCCTGTCATGCTGCACGCTTTCACGTTACAAAAACCGTGTGCACCAGTCCCGAGGCTCAATTAATGGTTACAAGGCTCGATTGCTGAATCGAAAAAGGCGAGCATAAACTCATCCGCGGTGGCCGATTTTCGATGGAGGCGTAAGTGAGGTGCCCTTTTGCACAGTCAGCTGACTACAGCCCTTTTTGTCATTTTTGTCCCTATAGGGACAAAAAGTTACGGGACAGGAGTTATGAAAAAATATTTATTTCTGCGTGACTGGGTAAATACAGTGAATGAAATACCCTGAATTACGAGGAGATATGCATGTCCCATTCAGGAACAAAATATCACAAGAAATACTAGCGAGGCAAATAAGAAATAAATGTTTTTCTGCGCAAACTTTTATCCCTCACTGTACATGCGATCTGAGTGCACGTTGAAGAACGTCAGGTTTCAGAAATTTTCAGAGTCCTATATAAGCCAGAGTATCTTTAGGATGTTAAAGAAGAATCAAACCAAACATGAGCTAAAATAATGTATTTAACTGAAATGACCTGTTAGGTGTGCTAGGTCTAACAGTGGACAACACGTACTATAATGAGCTTACCGACGTTTGTTCTTGATCGGCTGCCTTAAAAACAAACCCTTTTCAACACTTAGGAGCTGTGCGTCGTGCCCGTTAGCTGCGTTTAATCCCACTGCGTCATGAAATCATGAATTCTAAAGAATTGTTCTATAGAAGAGTTAAACAGTCTTTTCTTCGTTCTCGAGTCCGAGGATCAAGCGAAAACTGGAAACTTGATAATCGAGTGGATGGGGTCTGCCCCATGCCCATGCATGTACACGCATGCACAGCCACTCCTCACGCGTCATCCATCGAAGCTCTCTCAACCTTCTAGGTATGGGAGCGTTAGGGTTCTTTTTTTTTTTTTTTTTGTTTTTATTGTGAGAAGGGGCGAATTGTTCTCGGAACCAAGACGGTCGGGTACGTCACGGCCTTGTGCGAAGCTTTTCAGCACCACTTCATTTCGTCCACCGGGAGGGATTTGCTCTTTGTTGTGGTGCGCTCCTTCGCTCGACTCTTTCTTCCCTCTTATCTTTCCCGCTGTGATTCCAGAAAGAAAGCAGTTGCTTGTGTGGCTGTTTAGTTTAGGACTGTAGTAACTATGCAGCGCCCTGCTGGCGGTAAAAGGAAACCAAAATTTTGGATATGCGCTTTTTCTTTTGCGTATACAGCGTTCAATTATATACCGCAGCTAAAGGTTCTATAACTGATTTTTTTTTTCTTTCGATGTTCGGGTTCGGTGTTAGAAAACCCTCGCAAAGATTCTGAGCGCTAATTTAATTAAGGATGTTAATTTTTCTAATTTACTAAATAATGACTTAAGACCAAAATGGGAATTGGAAAGTTGGAGAGCACCTTCAGAAACCCCAATTCCATCAATTGCGATAAAGAAAGCGACACGCGTATCTTTTTTTCATAGCTCAAAAGAAAGCCCGCGAAATACAAATCAACATCATCATCATGTGACTCGACTCGGATTCGCGCTCACACCTTCATTTGCTGGTAGTTCATCGCCATCCACCTGTAGTGACGTAGCTGCTGGAGTGGGGGTGCGCAGACCTTGTTAAGATCTGGGTGGTGACGGGCGAGCTCGCTATAACCATCGCTTACATGTCAGCCTGCCGCTGCAACGGGATCTTCGAGTGACGGTCGCAGGTGATTTTGTTCGCTGAAATCACGACCGAGAGCACCACAATCGTGGCGCTCAAATGCTCTAGTCACGTGATTTTATTTGTATTTCGCGGGCTTTCTTTTCAGGCTGGAAAAAAGAATACACCTGCAGACTTTATTGATCTCAATTAATGGAATGGAGGTTTCTGTAGGTGCTCTCCAACTTTCCAATTCACATTCATGGTCTAAAGTCAATATTTAGTAAATTAGAAAAATTGACATACTTAGCTAATTAGGTAAGTGCAGAACATAAAATTGCCTGTGGTGTGCAAGCACTTAATATGAAACATGGGTTTCCTGGCCTACCTCAAATATTTTATTTTTTAACCCTTGATTCAAGTTAGCTGGGACACCCGGTATATATATATATATATATATATATATATATATATATATATATATATATATATATATTTGGGTACGCTGGTTGACGGTTTTAATGCTATCACCCCCCCCCCCCCCCCCCTTACCCCCACATATTTGACCAGGGCTATTGAGAATATATTCATTCGAAATTGCTCCGAGCATTTAATTGCATTGCGTGCTTGTGGCATTTTCTCTGTAAATAACAGAAAAATCGATTGTCACGCTGAACTGCAATTGTTCAGAGCATGTATGCGGCGAGTATGTTTTCCACGCACGGCAAAAAATATATACCCTTACTGCAGACATGGCACGGGCTGCAGCTTGCACCGTCATGCCAGAATTATCCTGGGCAGATGAAGGCTGCGCGGTGGAGTCAGCTTTCAGTGTTGGAATAAATGCGCATATTGTGTGCATGCGCGTGGTGCAAGCCGCGGCGGCCTATTTCGTTTAGGACGAAACTTGAGCTTTCTGGGTATTCGGACACGTGGTGTTTCCCTTGCTCGCTCGCAAAGTAATCAAATGCTTTTATATTTGTTTTAGTTTAAATTCTGCGGACAGAGTTCCAGGGCACTGGCGAATTAAGCTGCTGTGGAATATATATGATGAGGGGGAGTAACTTGGAATCAGCAGCTGGCGTTGAAATTTCACTTAACCTGCTGCATGGGTTCTTGGCTTGCTAAACGGCGTCAAGACGGGAGATGAATGATCTGCGTCGCACCTAATTATGCATGCTCGAACACATCGCTCGACGACAAGCGCTCTCTTTATCGAGCGGCAGTAATTTTAAATGCGCCGCAGAAGCAGGGGCAGCATCGAGAAAATTTATTCGCCCATCAAGCATTCACATTGATGAAGTATAATAAAGTTTCTTTCTGAAGATACCGTGCTTAATCTGAAAAATATTTCGAGACTCAGAGAACGTACGAAAGGACCGTTAGTAAGCAGCCTGCTGAGTGCCGGTCATGGAACAAAAGACTGGGTCGCTACTCATGGCCACGAGTTTGCCTGCTTAACGGTTCCCTTTATGAGAGAGGCTTTATATCAGCCGATAAAAAAAATGAATGCTTCCACCTCTCTACCTGAGAGGCATGAGAAAAAAGCATGGCAAGACAGCTTGTCCCCCTCTGGCTGTGAAGAAGTGTTCATAATTGCACTGCCACCCCGTGCCCTCCTTCCAACAAAGTTAGCCACTCTCCTCTACACCTGGAGACGACCTCATTGGCCAGGATGGAGAAAACGGAGGGAGGTTTCTTAGGTAAGCCTAGCTCACGTCGACCTTGCGTTGGGCACTCAGATGTATTCAAGATGTAAAACTACGCGCATATTGCTGTCTCACTCTAAAGGAGACGAAAGTCTGGGTGCGGCTTCTTATATGCAGCGATAGAAAAGCGATCACCTCCATGTTTTGCGGGCCACGGGTGTGCTGCTCTGACTGCGCTCGGCAGCTAAAGCGAGAACCGCTGTCTAGACACTTTGCAGTCTGCATGCTAGCCGGAGCGTATACCGTATCAGCAAAGCGGCTGACGAGGCGAAGCGGAATTACTTTGCGCGGCGTTTAGCGCGCTTTCCGTCTCGTGCGTTGGGTGTGTAACGATTTGCCGCCTCTCCACTGCCGTGGCCAACAGCGGCGTAATAAAATACACGCACACAGATAGTACTGCGCCCCGGCGCGACGCCCAAAGAACGGATGGAGAGTCGACATGCCGCTGGCGGGCGACAAATTTGGGCGCCACGCCGACCGCCTCCGGCGAGAGAAAGAGCGCGCTCATTATGCACGGCCTGGGGGGACGCTCCGGGCGAGTCCCGCCCCCAGAGGAGCTATTGGATGGAGGTTCTACTCCCCCGCGAGGCCGAAATGGGTCTCACGACCGGTTGCCACGGCAACGAGACGGATTCACCTGGAGGGCACGTAGCCGAGTTGACGGAAAAGTTTCTCGTGCGGCCCCCCTTCCACGTATGGGGCGACCCGTACGTGCTCGAAATCCGTAAGCGCACACTGTTGTCCATCCAAACGGACCGACGTCAATTCCTGAGCACATTGTGAACAGCATGCACCAAGGGGTTACACGTTACCCTCAAATGTTCTCTCGTCGAGGAGACGTGAAAGAATGCCAGCTCAAGAGGTCAGGTTGAAGTGAAAAGCTAGAATTTTGATAGTACGCGTGTGAATCTCGACCGTCATCACCGGCACTCACCTCTTCTCAAAACGTGGAGGCGAAAAGGGTTTCCACCTTTTGAGGGTCATTTGTGTTTTCGGTCCAGATGAGATATAACATCCCCCAGAAGAGTGCATTCAGATCTTTTTTTCAGTGGTAAATAATGCTTGCCGCTTATTTTCAAGGATGTGCAAAATTTTGTGCCAACTGTCATAATTTATGGTTTGGTTTGGCTTGTATGGGGGTTTTACGTCCCAAAGCGACTCAGGCTGTGAGAGACGCCGTAGTGGAAGACTCCGGAAATTTCGACCACCTGAGGCCCAATCGGGTTCCTTGCTTTTCACCTCCATCGAAAAGTGACAGGGATTCGATCCAGCTGCATCCTTGGGCACAGTAGTCGAGCGCATTGACAACTGCATCATCACTGCGAGGTGTCATAATTTATGAAATAGGAATATCGGAATTCATGTATATTTGAAATGGGAACGTTCATTATATGTGAAAACTGAAATAAAGTTCACGTTACTCCTGGCGCCAAAATATTCCTCGTTGAAAGTGGAGGACGATAAGCTACAAAGCTAGCGATTTCCTGAAATGTTACTTTGTTCGCTGTAAGACATAAAAGAACAACTGCCTTTGCTTCGTGAACGATGCGAAATGCGCCGAGAACAAATAACGCACCACCACGGCACTAAAATGTTTACGAGTTCGCTTTGCACACAGCTGCAGAGGGCTTTAAATTGCTGGACAATGCGGCGAGCCATGTAACGGAAAATTATAGGTTGACTGGTTTACGGTGTTTAACGTGTGCCAAAGCAACTCAGGCTAGATGGTCGCCATAATGGAGGGCTCCGGGTAACTCGATCGAAGTTCTCAACCGCAGGGGTTTGTCAGTCTGATGGCGATGAACGCTTTGGTAGTCGAATTACTTGCAAGCCCTGGTACAGATATAGTTCAAGGAACTTCATATAGGAAGAGGGAAGGAAGCCGTCGAACAGTTTGAATGTTATCAGATATATATCAAGGCGGTTCACAGACACACAGTAAGGACGTCGCTATATATCGGCTCCCCAACGTGGTGGTGCTGTTGTAGGGGGCTTCACTTCTGTGCATGAGGGTGCGGGATCGAATCCCGACCGAGCAAAAGGGGAAAAACAAGGCGCCCGTGTGCAGTGCGATGTCAGTGCATGTTAAATAACCCCTGATGGTAGAAATTTCCGGAGACCCCCACTACGGCCTCTCTCATAGCCTGAGTCGCTTTGAGACGTTAAAACTGAACTATAGCTTCAGGGGGACCCTTAGCAAAAGTCTGAAAGTAAGATTTTTGTTGCCCAGCGGAAAACCCCTTTACGATGGCGGCAAACTCCTTCGCAAAAAAATTGCAGTAAGCATCTCGCACAGCGAAAAACCTCTTTAGAACGACGGCGAAGCCTGCTTTGGAGGCAGAAATCGTGTGCAATGCAAGATAAATTTATTTTTCGACAATAACGCTGCGTCCATTTGCTGCAGACCTCTTCCTTTGCTTCGTAGTTACCATTCACAGCCTCTCCGCTTTGCAGTCGAGAAAGTATATGTATATAGAGCTTATTAGGAAAACATAGACCTTATGCAAGAGTGCTGCTAGCTATCTACCGGAGAAACCAAAACGAGCAAGCGGCGCCATATCTGGGGATTGCGGTCGCGGCCTGGCGCGGAACGCATGAGCTGCTTTCTCGGTTTGGCGATCCTTTTATTTTAAGGTTTAGGAGAGAAATTATATGACCAGCAAGGGATCAGTGGACCTTTCTGTGCTGTACACGTTTCCGAGCGGCATTGCAGGTACAGCCTTTGTCAAAAGTGTATAGCCCGGGGGGTGGTCTGCTTTTAAGCCATGTAGCGGCGCTGATTTAGCATTAGTGGAGGTCCTTCCCATTGGAGAGGGTAGGGCAAAAAATCTTCTTACCATAAAGATAATATGAAACAATAGAAATCCATTACAAGCCGCACGAAGTGACTCAGAACTAGACCCCTTGGGCTCTACACTTTTGACAAAGACTGTACCTATTATGCGTCGAAAACGCTATCGGGGAGGCGCCGCGCGGCAGCGAAGGAATTCACAATGGTGTTGTATATGTTGAAGACGAGGAAATGCACTATAGGCAAGAATATGTTGTCGGTTTGAAATGTCAGACTCACACTGTCCTTCAATCGTTGGCGTCTGTTCGTTTCTCTTTGTTTGCGTCGACGACCATATTGGTTCAGGTATGTTCCGCGCCTGCGCATTGCATTGACAGCGCCATATCACACACTCGATTACGAGTACACCTTGCTATCTAGCTGATTGCTATAGTGTGTTTAAGGCTGACCAAAAACCTTGTGTTGCTGAGCCATGAGGATGCAAGCTCAACTATACGGCCGCAGCGGCCGTTTTTTTTTCCGAGGAGTGAAAAACTAAAACGCACGTGTGTCGCGATTTGGGTCCATATTAAAGATCCTCCGGGCCTCAAAATTAATCCGCAGCCCTCTACTACTGCATGCTTCACAGCCTTTGTGTAAATTGAGGAGCTAAAAAAAAAAAAAGAAAAGACTAGCCCAGGTGGTAGTTTGCATTGCTGTGTGCATTTCGATGCCACGATAGCAGGTGATCGGCAGAGTGAATTGGCTTAACCATACAGTATAGATGATGCACTGTGAGGTTCGATCTTCGCAGAATACGCTGGAAGACCGAACAGCCGACCGCGAGCGGTGATATACGGATTTACGCGGCCTATACTATATACGTACGTCGGGCTAGCTGAAGGTATCGGGTCTGTTCGCCTGTGGGACTTCACAAACCTATAGGAATGTGTAAGGCTTGCATAAGATATATAACTGAGCTTTGAGAATAAAAAATGAACACATGAATACAAAGCACCAGGCGCAAAAACTATTGTACAACGTGAGAAAATATCTGACTGACGCACGTATACGTACGCCGTAACTGCTGCCATATCACGTGGTGCTCGTTGGCAAATTACAGGATGTATAAGCAAACAGCTCATTTTTGGCCTTTTCCAAAACTTCTGCGATTTAATTATTACCTTTTTTTTTTTAGCAGTTTACCGCTCTATTTTATAAATTAGACTCGTCGAGGCCTTTTCAACAATTTACAGCTCGACGATATAGCCTAAACTTAATCACATTTAACTAATTAACAGTTATGAACTAAGAACTACAATTACTGCAGTGCAGTGATTGTAGTTGATATAAACTGTCCAGCGATATATGGCTTGATGTTGTAGCGTGAAGCTCAATGTTGTTATGATTGACTAATTAACAGTAATTAGTTAATATATGTAATCAGCTCAGTGCAATTAATTTTACTCGGCATAGGCTATCCAACAATATATGACTTAATGAAGTAGCATAAATTTCAACCTTGCTCTTGTCGCATGATAGTCTTAGTTGCTTATGCGCCATAAAAACCAACAAAACACAACACAGCACTCAACTTAATCCCAATTAACTAATTAACGGCTGTTGATTGAAACCTGAAATATTTAAAGTGGAAATATACTCGACATAAGTTAACCAACTATATATCACTAGTAGCTATTATGCTAAAGCTAAGCTACACAGCCACTGCAGACACATGCATTCTGTTTACACATTCCATACATGGCGCACATGGGCCAAGTAACGGTGCGAATTAATAAAGAACTGTACAAATCTGGCGCCCTCACTTTGTTTCCCTGTTTATGCTTAGCTTCTCTTTGTGTGCATCAAGGTACACAGCAATATTTGGGCACCTTAGACGACAATAAATGCAAACTTGCGCGTCGCTAATCCTGTACTGTCATATGTACTGCGATGATACATGAATCCCCCAACATTGCGGAAACGCGCGCGGTCAGCGCAAGGGGGCGTCAGTTTTTGCTTGTCTATTGACATGCACTGTATGCTCTTTTCCATGCCCACTTCCGGTTCATCAGTTTGCTGAAGAAGGTATTCATGATTCTTAAGTTACTGCGCTATGCAATTGTTTTTGCGATTTAAAGAAAGGAAAGAAAAATGCACGGACCTGCCAACTTGTTCGGGCTGAGCAGTAGTACAGTAGGAAATATGTTTATTTAAGCAGGGAAGTTTTGGGTATGCAGGCCCCTGGGCCCCGCACGGCCCCAATACACCTAAACGTTCATATTCGTATATATGGTACATGACGTCGGAAGCCTGTTCCGTAGCGGTCTCCTGCCGGAACTGATCCTCAGAGTGTATAGGTGTCTGCCAGTCCAACCTGGCGGTGAGGTGGTCCAGACCCGAAAGGGGGAGGTTCCGCGCCGGGCATTGGAATAGTAGGTTCGAGAGGGTTACGGTGAGGTGGTGGCAAAGCGTCCCACGAAGCCTCCTCAAATTTTGGCGAACAGCGCTGAATACCCCTTGGTATTCCAGCGCCAGAGGGTCAAGAGTAGCCACCGCCCAAATACTATATATATATATATATATATATATATATATATATATATATATATAGCTTTAATAAAGCATTAGAGCGGTTATGTGAATGAAAACTTGGCGTGAAGTTAGGAAGGCTACAAGGTGTGTCGCAAAGAGGAAGAGTTTCAGGAGTGGACAGGGTTGACTTGAAATTGGGAATTGCAATTCAAATTAATATATATGAATTAAAATTAAACTTTGAATTGAAAATAGAAAGTTGGGTGCAACTGTAGAGAAGTGGGATTTTAAACCTACAATAGAAATGAAACTAAAGTTGAAAATAGAATTGAAATCGGAATTGAAATAATACCGAAATTGAAAAGAAAAATAAGAATAAAAATTTCAGTTGCAATTGAACAATTAAAACTTGAAAAATACATCTGGATTTTAAACTGAAATTATATTAAGATGCGAACGTTTTGAAAGGGAAAGACAGAATTAAAATTTCAATTGAAATTAGAAAACTAAAATTTGAAAAAATAGGCGGCTTGTTCGATGGAGGCGAAACAGAGAGGCATCCGTGAGCTGTGCGATGTCAATGCAAGTTAAAGATCCCGAGGTCGTCGAAATTATGCTCCGAAGCCCTCCACTATAAATATACGGCAACGATCTTTCTCTGCTTTCACTACCATCTTCCTTCCTTAATTCCCTTACGGCGCGGTTCAGAACACGGAACAAGCGAGACAGATACTGCGCATTTCCTGTCCTGTGAACCAATTATTATTAGAAAGAACGAGCTAAGCACTGTTTGCAGTCGCCATTATCATACATTACGCGGTTTGCACTCCAGACGGGGGCTTCGAATGACGTCAACCGCTTTCGAAGCAGCTACGAACCTAATATTTACCGAAACGCGTCGGACATTGTTACTACTGTTTGAATCCCGTCTCCCTCTCGTCCGAAACAGTGCGGTTGAGGAGTTTGTGCCGGAGTACCCGGGTTCGAACCCGACCTCGGCTGCTGCGTTTCGATGGAGGCGAAACGAAGAGGCGTCGGTGTGCTGTGCGATGTCAGCGTTGTTGTTGTTGTTGTTGTGGCTGTAGGAAGAAGGAAAAGAAAATGCACGGGCCTGCTACTGGCTCTGTAGCTGAGCCACCTCCGCTGCCTCGTGCAGACAGAAGAGAAGATATAGAGAAGAAGGAAAGCAAGAGGGAAAGAAAGACGCGCGCCGCAACAACAGCCGTCGTCCACCACCAGCGGTGGCGTGTGCAATGACGGCCTACAACAGATAAAAATTCGGTGCCAGGCCAGCCCCCACCGCAAGCAGCGGTGACCCACCTGCACCAGCCCCATCAGGGCAGAGCGTTACGATGTCAGCGCGCGTTAAAGATCCCCAGGTAGTCGAAATTACTCCACAGCCCTCCACTACAGCTCCTCTTTCTCTCTTTCCACGTTCGCTCCCACCTTCCTCCCTTCCTCCCTTCCCTTACGGCATCGTTAAGGTGTCCACAGAAAACAAGTGAGACAGTTACCCTGCCTTTCCCTTCCAATCACTCACCGAGAATTATGACAGACACATACGCCTTTCCTTTCCTCTAAACCAATTTAACAATTTATATCCACGACCTTCTGAAGTTACGCCCCCATGACGGTTTCAATGACCATAGCTCGTTGGTACGATAGTGAGAGACCGGAAAGCGTGGCGTGACATGGTCCATAGGGTCACGAAGAGTCGGACACGACTGAACGACTGAACTGAACGACTCCCTCCCATGGGAGGGAGTCGTTCACATTTTAAATCTCGACTAGACTAGCAGGTTTGTGTGCATTAACCCAACGAACCGTTTAATACCGGTCCGAACCTTGAGTGACCAGCGATTAGACCACAGTTATGTGTTTTTTTTTTGTGGTTTCGAGATTTTTTTTCTAACGACGACACGAATTTTTTTTTTGATGGTATAGGTATACAGCTTCGCTGTAATAATAATTATTCCACATAACCACTGTTGCTCCGGGAGGCCTCTCTGGAATAGCCAGAGACGAAACAGAAAGGTGGAACGGTGCGATGCGCTCGCACGTATTCAGGATAGTTGCATACACTGTTCTCCGATCTGCTTACTTCTCGATGCCAAACACATAGAGAAGGCCAGCTATGACCGTTCCTGCTCTGTACTTTACCCCTCACGTCACCTTCAAGGGAAGCTGTGGGCTCGGAACGGAAGACGATGTTACACGACGCGACATATTCCCAAAATTTCTTTCCTCGTATTGAAACGTTACCCCTGAGCGGCGACGAGTTGAGACCCTCAGCTCGACCCCTGGTTACAACACGAGACTTCACGTAACAAATTACTCTCTAAGACCCCGTACTTTCTATGCGACCTCTCGGGCAGCAAACGTGGTTCTCGAATTTCTCGACGCCGCTTCTTCGTAGTCATTGATCGCTTCCGTCGCTTTTCTTCCCGCCTTTATGTTGTGCTATACAGGAGCCAGCGTACATCTTCACTTCAAAAACTAGATGAGAACACATTTATCTTGTCTCGCAGTGCTCGCGCTGTGCTCCGTCTTGCGCCGCATTTAGCCCGGGTTCTATCTAGTACGCGGGGTTCGTTTTCTCTCTTTTTATTTTTCCCCATTCTTTCGGCTCCTTGCACGTGCCTCCCGCGCTTCCTGCTGTATTCACATGTGCTCTGCGCAAAGCTCGCGGTCTGTGCTTGCGGCTGCACTGTAGCTCCGGCAAGCTTGCACGTGTTGTCCGCTGGCGAGAGGCTCTGGGAGAGGGAAAAGGCGTCCGCTAATTGCCGGCGAACGAGGCGGCGCGCGCGAGCCGCGCTGCGACTGATGCGTTCGCGAATCGCTCTGACGCGCCGAAACCGCTTCTCCACGGCACCGACGACGACGACGACGACGATGTGGAAGAGCGGAGCGGCGGCATCGTCGCACGAGGAGGCGACGACGACGGAGCGCGAGCGGTGCCCTGAACGGGGCGAAAAACAAGTAAACGACGACAAACAAAATAGCGGAGAAAAGACGTACGAAGTGGTGCGCAGATTGTGCGCAGCTGGCTTGGCTTGGTTGCCCTCTGAGGGCACTGCGAGAGCACCGGAGGAGGATGTGCATATAGTGCATACCGAGAGATGTGCGTCTCGTGAGAGGTGACGTTCCTGTTAATCGTCCTGGCTTGCGGCCCACCCTCGCGACACAGGCTGCTGGGCACGAATGTGGCGTCGCCCAGACACAATGGCCGCGCTCTGGAAACGCAGCGCCGTCTTTCCTTATTCTTTCTTTTTAATGACGAAGAAATGTCTGTGCAGTAACAGCACTCACATAATGCCAGGGAAGTGGGCCACTGTTGATCATACGCTACATCCATATGGCAAAATATTTTGCACCTACAAGTACAGGGTCGTCCACTCTTAATTAGAACACGGTCACTCTCTTTACAGCGCCATTGTGTCCGACCCAGGCGCGCATTGAATGAAGCCAGGTGGCAGGCCATGCGAAGCGCCATTCGGGGGCCTCGATGTCAGCGCCGCCATTCGGCGGCGCTGTATCGAGGCACCCGAATGGCGCCATTTTCCAGTCTCGGCCTCTGCTTGCGCTGCTTTGCTTCAATATGCAGCCGCGTCGGACGCAGTGACGCTCTAAGACGCTCTGCCTGATGATGAGACGCCCTCTATCGCTCTAAGTGACGCTCTAAGAGAGCGACCGTGTTCAAATTGGGCATTAACGACCCTGTACAATCGCACTGCGGCAAAGACCAGTGGAAATTAGGGGGACACTTAAGCTCCGCTGTTACGCGGTAGAGTTTCGCACATACGTACGATGTTCTTCATTTTTTTAAATTTCAATTTTTATTTTATTTTTATTTTTTAACTCCTTTCGGCACCTCTGAATCCATTTTCTCAAAATCTATTTTTCCTTCTTTAATTATATAATTAATTACAATGACTTTACTAACTCGTCATCACCTATCGCGACCTAATCAATAAACAATCAATAGAGCCACAAATCATCAAGGTATGATTCTTTTACGTGGCCCCCGATTATTTCCTGCACGCGGGGCCGACAACAACTCCATGCAACTATACGACGCCGGCGGCTTTTTGACTGAACGAGATTGCTCAGTAATAATCTTGGCGTTCGCTGCATGTGAAAACCGCGTGAAAATCGCATGCGGCATCACTGACTGCACCGAAAATTTTCGCTGCAGTCGCAGCATGTTAAACGGGCATTAGGAGGCAAGAGGCCCTTCAATTGGCAGTGGCGTATAGATTGGTGTGCTTGCATTCATTTATTATGCCTTATTCTATAGTCAAAATACACAGCCCGGGTTTTAGCACCCGTTGTTTAGCGCCGCCGAGGAGAGCACGGTGCCGAACTCGGAGGCGACCCGAAGGAAAGAACTTTCATAGGCCTGGCTTTATAAAAGCCAGCGCTGCACTCATCACATTACCACTGCGCGTCCACTACTGTCGAACCCCTGACGCTGCCGTCAGCACGAATACGCATGATGAAGCCAGCAGGGCATGTATGCGTGTCTCCGCCACGTGCAGGCGCGCGTCATTGCAGCGGGCTGATTTAAGGAAGGCACTAAGCATCAAGGTTAACTAATAAGGTCCCCGTCAATACTAAGCAGAGCAATATATCTATACGACAGGACAGCGTCGGATTTTTTCCTGTTACGTGTCATCCTTTTAAAACCGCCATGCGCACAGCTCCTCTTTTGCTCTCAAAAAGCGTGATATAGGACACGAATCATCCGCCGAAGTCTCTCAGGGAGTTCCTGGGTTCGAACTCGACCGCGGTGGCCGCGTTTCGATGGATGGTGGTGGTGGTGACAAACTTTATTAATGTGAGCCTCAGCTGTAATATCCTAGTGATGGGATTGCTTTTGGATGCGTGTCGTGGCCGCAAGATGATGCTTCCCGGCGACTTCCAAAGTCCAGTCCACCAGCTGCCATTGGGTAGCCGGGACAGAACTGGACATCGCAGCCTCCCATCACTCGAGGTCTGTGAGTTGCCATTCGGCTGGCGGAAGGTTCCCAGAGTAAGAACAAAGAATGTGCGCAAAATCCGCTTTGGGAGCACCACACAGGGTGCATTCCGGTGTGAACAGTCCCGGGTGAACAAGGGTAGAGTAGGCAGGGGAGAGGAAGGTGCGGTTTGTAGCTGGCGCCACGGCACCTGCTTAAATTTAATGAGATACTTGTATGGAAGGGGATGGACAAAACTTTGTTCACAGTAGTGCATAGTGATTTCGTGGTAAGCGACTGTATGTATACGATTTCGAGCGTCTCCCCAGAGGTCGGCGGGAGGCTGCTCGGCAGACGAAACCTCGAGATAAAGAATGAGCCGCCTCGTTATCTGGAAGGCCGGCGTGGGCCAGAACCCAAAGAAGTTGAATAGGTCATACAGGGACGGGAGACCGGCTAAGAAGCCGGAACGCGGGTTCGGAGATACGGCATTTCGCAAAGTTTCGTACCGCTGTCTTCGAATCAGTGAAAATGAGGGTCGTCGATGCAGTCGCGATTGCTAAGGCTAGTGCCACCTCCTCCGCGTCCGCGGAAGTGGAAGCGATGACAGTACCTGCCGTAAGAGGGGTGGAGGGGTTTGACAAAACCGCCAAGGCAAAGGCGGAAGAGGAGGTGTAAGAAGCAGCATCAACGTAGACGGTCTCCGGCTGTGTACCATATATAGGGAGAAGGTGCGATGTATATTGTCACGAAGACAGGGATTTATGGGAATCGGCAACAGGGGCCAATAGCGCCAAGAATGTGACGGCCAGCTAGGGCGGAGGAGAGCCGATCAAGTTGGGGAGATGATGAGCCTCGGTGAGATTGGCGAGGGTATTGTTTACACCCATCTTAAGGCGCTCATTTGACGTGTGGCGGGGAAGATTGAGGGCCGTCTTGTATACCTGACGGATAAGGCAGTTGACCTTGTTCTCCTGTACTCGAGAGAGGAAGAGACAGGGAAATGAATAGATTACTCGACTTAGAACGAAAGCCTGGATCAGGCGACGGAGGTTGTGTTCCCGCATATATACCATGGTGTTTATTAGCGATTCGTCTAATTAGGCGGAATATTTGCTGAACGTTGATAGTGAGCTTGGTGATCGTGCAGTGTTCTTGCAATTGTTCTGGAGAATCATCCCCAGGATGCGAAGTCTCTCCCCTCCGGGAGGCGGATGGCACCAATGGTGACTTCGATGCTAGGCGGAGGAGCTCTGTCTATCCTTGCGCGATGCGGGTAAAGGGCCAAAATTTCTGATTTGGTGGGTGAGCATGCAAGACTGACCCTATCAGCATGAGTGGCCACCACGTCTACGCCAGCTTGCAGCGTCTCTTCAATGGTTTCCACATGCAGGTCCATAGGGTGATGTCATCAGCATATAAAGAGTGCGAGAGGGCGGGAATGGCTGATGCCTTTGTCATGGGGATGAGAGTAATATTAAACAGAAGCGGATAGAGTACAGATCCCTGAGGGCCCGGGTACCTCGGTTCCCAAGGGTGAAAACAGGGGAGCAGATGGGAGGGAGGGAGCAGGGGAGCTGTGTGCTGGCGAAGAAAGGGTGAGATGGACTGATGGATACAGTTGAGTTTCCCCTTCAGGTGGCCAGGTGAGGAAACACTTGATGATGTCGATGTTCTTGATAACTTGAAGATTCAGACAAGGGCGGAGACAGCAACCAATAAGCAATCAGTCAACTTTTCTCACCAATCAAAGACTGGGGAAATGATATTAACTAAACAAGCACTTAGGAAAGGAGAGCTCCCAAGCACAGACGTCACCACATTCCGAACCTCTGCTTTCCCTTGTTTTCTTTCGCACACGTACGCGGGACCAAGGTATGCCGCGTGAACGACCGCTGAAAAGTTCTTTATAAAAAAAAGCAGAAAGCTGTCCCTGAGTGCTCAAATGCTACGTGGAAACTCCAACTTGACCAAGCCCTTCTCTTGAGCACCTGCAGCTCAATGACCCATTGCGCCTCATCGCGCACCGGTCAGCCACCGCACACCTGATACCCCACAAAGGCTGTATGCACATGAGCAGAGGGAAAGACGCGCACGTAGCAATACGAGAATGCACACAAAAGAAAACGTCCACTGGTCCCCGATATGACATTCAACACTGTAAACTGTACAAAGCTGCGCGCTGGAGTGACAGCGATGGTAGGAAGGCAAGACAGAAGGGAATCAGTGGCAAGTGACGCCGGAAAATCGTGCCTCCGCCGTGCGTGCGCGCGGTTCCACCACATTGGTAGTCGCCGTGACCGAGGACAGGTGCACATCTCAAAGTACCTACCTCGGTTCGTATACGCTCTGTACAGGAAACCGAATGGTGCGAAAGTTCACCGAACTTCACAGATACGATGGATGACGTGATGGCGATGACAGAGCGTCAAAAATGGTCGAATGGTGTACATTGTCGAATGACTTTTCCAGGTCGAGGGCGAGAACCGCTCACTTCTCCTTCGTGTTGCGGGGGTGGACGATGTCTTCTGAGAGCTGGAGCATGATATTTTGAGTGGAGAGGTGGGGTCGGAATCCTACCATAGTGAGAGGGGAGGGAGAGAGGAAGTTATCGTCCATGTGTTCCTGGAGACGAGCAAGGATGACATGCTCAATGAGGTTCCCGAGGCAAGACGTAAGGGAAATAGGGCGCAAATTTCAGGTATCAAGGAGGCTTGCCTGACTTGGAGATGAAAGTTATGCAGGCATGAGTCCACTGTGAGGGGAGGGTTCCTGTTCGCCAGTACTGATTGAGCAGGTCCGCGAGAGCTTCTACAGACGAGCCGTCCAGATTGCGGAGCGTCTTACTTAGTGACGCTGAGGTCGTCCAGAGTTTGTGCATGGCCGCGCGAACCTCCGCTGGGGAGATATCCGTGTCGAGGTCTGCGTTGGGGTTCCTCGTATACGGGGGAAGAGGTGTGGGCGAGGTTGCGGTTAGATATTGGCTTGCAGAAGTGCATCGGGCGAAACGCAAATGCATCCGTGCGCTGTGCGATGTCAGTTCATATTAAAGATCCCCAGGTGCCCGAAATTATTAGAGCCTTCCACAGCAGCACCCCTCTCTCCCACGTTCCTCCCTTCCCTCACGGCTAGGTTCATGTGTCCATCAAGAATTGTGACTGATAATGCGCCTTTTCCTTCCTCTATACCAATTTACAATTCTTACACAAAAAGAAACGTGACGAAAAGAGGCAAAGACAAGTGCTAGTGCATGCGCAGTTGGGCGCACGTTTGTCATCGCGCATGAATGTGGCACACACTATACAGATGATGTCCGTTTCTTTCTGCGCCTTGCCACTTTCTGCACTATTAGCGCTAACGCTGCAATGATCGATCACCAACCAGCCTCGACAAGTTCAAGCACTCATAAAAGGTTTGTTTTCGTGGCTCGTTGTTATTTAGAAAACCTTTAAGATTGACTTGTAAGGAAACGCTATATCCCATCCTCTGTGAAATATGGCGGCTGAACCATTGGGCGTCGACATACCTGGGCATGCTATATATCTCGTGCCAGTCCCACTCTCCCCGCTGCAGGGAGGAAGGCGCTCGTATATAAATTTAGCGTCCCAGCGGCGGGACGGACGAGTGCAGAGGCGTGATCGATGGCCACCGAGCCTCCGCTGTCGGACTAACGAGCCAACGCGCCGTCCTATTTGCGGCACGCGCTCCCTCCGAGCTGTGCCGGAGCGTCTCGGTATAACGCACAAACTCGCGCACAAACAGACATATGTCCCTCGCGAGAAGGCTTCCGAGACGCGCGTTTTGCGTGCAGCGCACAGACAAGCTCAAACGTGGCCTAACAGCCTCGTATCTCCTCGGCTGTGCATGAATTCTCTCATTATGCTCGCCTGGAAACACGGGCGCACTTAACAGCATTTCATTAAATGACCACGGTCATAGGACATGCTAGAGAGGGATGTGGGTGGATATTACGCGGTGAACTCTGCACAGAGAACCAAGTTTACCTCGGCTCCATTTAGCCGCGGAACCGATGCCTCCTTCGTGAAACGCACCCGCTCGAATTTCATTTCACAGGGCTTAGCGCCGCTTGTGCACGGAATTAATGCGGCGGAGCGGCACTGGGACATAACGGGGCGTACGTTGCGACAGCCTGCCAGGGTGAGTCTGCTCGGGCGGCTCATTTGCAAAGGCTGGCTGGCTGCTTCCCGATAGCGCTCTCTCTTCATTTCGGAAGGTGCGTTGACAGCATGTTGCAAGCGGCGGCTGTGCCTCGACTGCTGTGCGGGCGCCCACTGCGCGACGCGTCCTGTCACGACATCGTTCCTTTTCGTGAACGCCGACCAAGACGCATCGTTGTCTTGCTGTTGGGTACAAGTGGTACAAATTGGCGCGCCCTCGAGGCTCTGCAGCGGACTAATTCGCGAAGGTTCGAGCCGAGTTCAAGAAGAGAAACCCGCGAAAATTGCAGATCGCTGAGTGGCTATACGTTTTGTGTTTTTGGAGAGCTTTGGCAGTCTCTCATTCGTTCTGTACCGGTTCCTCCAAGTGAAAGCTCGGAGGCTTCCTTTTGCTCCTTTGGTCGCTACATTCGTGTACGGATTGCGAATAAAGATTTAGACAGCAGTTTTTGAAAACGCTGTTTCTGCTCACGTAAGGAATATTTCATCCTCAACGAACAGACCAGGGTCAGACTCAACCATGAACACTGTAGGTTTCTTCGATTTGCCTGCACCAGCTGCACTAGTTCAAGCAGTGCAGCACCGCCGTCCTCGTTTTGCCAGTGCCGCACGCGCCGTCTACACTTCTCTCCTCGTTTTGTCAAGGTGCAGGGTTCTGCACGAGTTCTCGCTCACTCTGCACTCGCTCTAGAAGAGGTGCAGGAAAAAGTGCAGCATGGCGTACGCTCCGCTTGGCCAAGAGCAGACGACGCTGCGCATCGTTCTGCATAGCTTTTGTAAAGTCCGTCTCCTTCAGAACCCGGACGGTTCGCTGCTAACGGATCCGCAAATGGTTGCGTATACAAGGTAGTTGGGCTGCATGCTGGTGATTGGCATTTTGTTGATGGAGGAGCGGTATTATATGTAGTTGTGGCCACATACGTAGTGGTACGTGGCCGCGATACGGCACCTTCGCGCGCTTTGTCCTATGTAGTATTTTTTTTTATATAGCGTTGTGACCTCGGAAGACGGGTGGATGCGAACAGAAATCAGTTGCGACCGATCGAGTTTCTGTCGTGCCAAGTGTGTGTGCCACAAGACAGCTTGCGCAGCGACTATGCGACATCTAACTTGTCGCCCACGGAGCACATAGAATGTCTGAGAGCGCAATGAGGTACAAACATACGTGCGTCAGCTATATATTGCTTTTGGACAGAAGTAGTTCGTGGAAACCAATCAAGCGTCTTGTTATGCAGTCTTAATTATTTAAACTAGTACTCGTGGCAACTGCTTACAACGTTAATTCTCTCGTACCCAGACGCATGAATGACACCTTCGCAGTCCGTCCGATATAACGATCGTGCGCAGTCGCACGTATTTGGTTAATTGGTGTCACTGTTAGTCGTCGTCACTTTCCGATCGAGCGCTGTAGGCCTACGGCAGCTGGCTTTGAAACTGGACGTGATCATGTTACAGCACGCGATGCATGATGCGCGCACGCGTCTGCTAGGTTGCAGAGTCCTACACTTGCGTACTCGTTTTGGCAGCTGCCGCCGCACGCCAGTGTCGGAACTGGCACTGCACGCTCACGTGACCACCTGGCACCTCTGCAGCACTTTTCAGAACTAGTGCAGCCAGTGCAAGCCAAATCGAAGGGACCTTGTGGCTTGCATCTGCCAAGCTCGGGCGGAAAACGATTACGGGGAACGCACCCCCCTCCCCACTTCCAGCTGTCTCACTCCCAACAAATCCTCTGGAGGCGTCTTCAAACCCGAACGCTTCTCACCCCTCAACGCCTATCCTACTATCGACCCGTTTCCCCTGAGTGCACTCTCTGTGGAGAGTTGCACGCCACCTTGGACCACATTCTTTTCGGCTGCCCAGCCGATCCTCCCCCGCAGGGACAGCCTGCCATCGGATCATGGGAGGAATGGGAGGCCCTTCTTAGGTCGCAGGACCTGGACATCCAACTTCGCTGTGTGGACCGGGGTGCCAGTGCCATGGCCCTACGTGACCTGGACACATGCGCGTAATGTGAGGGCCGTGCGGTGGCCCTGGGCCCTTGAAGGGTCCAAACTCGCTCGTGAAATAGTTTTTTCTTCCTCCTCCTCTAAGTAAAGGCGAAAGTATTCCGCCGTGGCATATTTCCTCAGTCTTCCGCTCCCGCCTGATCCGTCGTCACGCATAGCAATCTGGAATGAAACCCGTGCGGCGATACGTCAATGCAGGCGAGCATACTTCCGTCGTTCCTAGAAAGTACTACGGGCGTCGAAATTTAAATTTCTTTACCGCGCCATTTCGCACCTCCTCTCGAGCGCCGCTAGTTCCCTTTTCCTCAACGTCTTCCGGAGCCGCCGATGACACTACCTTCCACTCTCTGACTGCGCTGCTTTGACCCTTCTCAGAGTACTGCTCCGGGGCTAGTTTCCTTTACCCTGCAACCCTGTTTTGAAGCAAAAGCTTCACTATACGCCATTTCTGGTGAAGGTCAGCGTGGACTTCCATTTGACCTTCATCCAACATTCAAGGAGCAAATAAACTGTTGCTATGCGGTTATGGAGGTGAAAAATTTTAATTGGTGGAGCCGTGGAATATTTGTTACAACGGCTGGGCCGGCTCCTGATCGAGGGTGGTGGCGGCCGGCAGGCCATGCCTAACGGCGACCGCTTCAGCCCAGTCGACCAACCTCCTTTGTGAGGCCAGTTATGAAATGGAGACCGCGATCTCCCAATCCTCGTTGTCCGCAAGGCTCCATTTGACCAGTGGTTGAAACTCTGGGAATAGGAACATTATATGTTCGAATGTAGCTCTCGGGCCAGAGGTGGGCATTTGACCTCAAAAAGTGCAACCTCACCTCAACCTCAATAAAAATTTCCTGACCTCACTCAACCTCAACCTCACGCTTTGTGGTTGAGGTTTGACCAGGTGACCTCACCTCAATTTTTCTGATGCCACCACCGACCTCACTCAACCTCACCTCAAACTCAAACTGTGAGTTTGAGGTCGGTCGCTTGACCTCAAAAAAAAAAGAAAAAAAAAAGAAAAGGGTTTTCACTTGAGAACACTAACTATAAAACGTCATGGCACAAGTCCTGTGCGGTGACACGTCAGAATGACGGCATAAATTTTAAACAACATTGAATATGATGAGGCTTACTTGTAAAGTAAAAAAATTGAAATGAACATTTGCCAGCGGGGCTACTGATTCATAACAAGCTGACCTAATAACGGCAGTTCAAATTGGTCAGTTTCAATTCTTCAAATTTTATTTTTATTTGTTTTGATATGGTGACTTTTGACCCAATTCCCGCTGTAGCGCTTGTGTGTCCTTGGCACTGCTGGATGCGAACCCCCGAAGGTCTGCAGTGAAACGTCGCACATATCTGTGACCGTCAAATAGTGTTTCCTCATGACAAGCAAGTCATACTTTCTTGGTGAAGACATTTTCCTGCGATTTGAAATCGAATCGGATGAGAAAATCACAAGCAATCTAACGTTTCTTCAGTGTTACGTCTCTGTTACAAAAAAAAAAAGTAGATCGACCACTTACGTATATATGGAAGTTGTAGTACCATAACATTCTTTTATTAAATTGACTTCTGACGTGGGACTTTCACAAGAGGCGGACGGAACAAAATGTTGCGATATGCAGAGACGCTTAGTTACAAAAAGGTAATGCGTGCTTGACTTTTAACATTGCGGTACTTTCGATAATCCTGACGAGTGGGTGCTGTATAGAACAAACGCCGTGACAAATTATTGGAAAGATTACCTTCCCTTCAACTTATAATGACTAACGGTGAATTTGCAGCCCCAAAACATTCCTTTTATTATTGATGTAAGTTAAAGAAATAATACGTTGGATTAGGGATATTCGCACATTACCTTTAGATGCCGAGAGAAGCTCAAAAGCTGGTTTCCTTGTCACACAGTTTCTTGTCGCAGGGAATGCATTCCAAGTTTACAGTGCTTTTCGTTTCTTTTGCGTGGCTGTTGTAACGGAAATGGCCTTCGATGTCTTCGTCAATTCGACAACTGCGCGCGCACACATCATCGTCGGTATATTTAGATTTTTTCGCTATATCTGCCATAACCACACCTGCCATAACCCTCGACGCCGAACGCAACAACAGACCTCGAAGAAGAGGGGCAGACCTCAGCTGGAAAGGACGGAAACTTCCGTCATAAATTACAGCAAGTCGCCGACCACGGCATGGCTGCGTGTCTTCGCTTGAAAAAGACGGCCACGGTAAATGGCGAAGAACACAGCATGTTCTTTAGATGCTGCCTTTTTTTTTTTTCCGATTTCGGGCGGCTCACCGACGCCGTTTAAGGGCGACTTCCAAGCAAACGTTCCAGGAACGATTGGTGTCGATGTGAACGTGGGGCTGAGACACCAGCTTCTAGTCGCGACGAGAGAACCACGCCCACTGGGAGAATGAAGCGCGAACACTTAGCCCATGCTACGGGAGTTGTTTCGTTTTTCCTCGACTACACAATATCCGTCAAGAGAGGAAGACTAGCGGGTGGTGAGCAGGGTGGCAACGCGTCTACACGGAGGAAGAGCAGAGTTTGAACACTGACTAGCGTGTCCCTCCTGCGAAACGATGAGATATGGTCGACAAGCGACAGAAGTCCGTGCAGCCGCCGCGGTGTTCCGAGAAGCGAGAAGGGCCTGTCTTTACATTCTTTAGACCAACAGGAATACGCCAGTCGGAGGTGTAGCGCACAACCAAAAGCTAAAGAAGCAAAAAAAAAAAAGAAAGAATGTTGCGAGGGGAAGAATCTATACTCCGTTTCATACATCAGGTGCAACGCAGCGAAAGCTACGCAAGTAGTCCGCAAGAAAAAAAAAACAGGAGGCGTATCACTACGCGCTCGTTCTGTAGGCGAGTGGTTCCTGCCGAAACGGGCTCTATTCCGAGCATAAACGTTTGCAATAACATGCTTCGCATGCTTAGAAATCATTACAGAGCGGATCTTACAGAAAAAATGCGCACCAAAGAACCATTTTCTCAAAAAGAGATGCGCAGCGCGGAGGGCACAGCCAGCGCCATCTGGTGGCACAGCTGGCAAGGTTGCGGGGCAGCAAAACGCGGCACGAACAAAAACGACATAAAAAAACATACAAATTAGCCGAATCTGACCTTTTCTCCCTAAAAAAGGTGCTTTTTATGAAGTTGATGGCAAATGTAAAATGTATTAAGCTTGCAGACAAAGCAACTACTATTTTCTCTCGTCAAGAGCAGGCACTATTTTTTATCGCGGATGCGGAGAGCGCAGAGCTGTAGCTTTGGTAGTGTTGCACTTGATGTATGAAACGGAGTATAAGAGTTGTATCTTCTGATTTTTTTTCTTTTTTTTTCTTAGGCGGAGGGGGGGGGGGAGGGGGAAGGGTGACGATTGGCCGTACCGCAGAAAAGCGGCCGGTTTTGAGTAAACGCGGGTGCACAAACGCGAGAGGGGGCACTGGTAAGTGACCACACAAAACGAAAATAAGCAGTGAGGAAAAATAGGGGTGGTGCAAGTGTGCTGAAAAACTAGAGAAGAGGACACGAAGATCTTCACTCGCGCATTCACACGCTCGAGCACCGCGCACACATCTCGCTCTCTCGCCCACACTGCCACTGTCCTTGTAACTCTCGGCCTCGTTGACAGAAACGCACTTAAGAATACCTAAAACTCACAAACTCCCAGAGGCGTGCGCATGTGCAGTGGCTTACTTTCCAAGAAATGCCGAGGGGTTCCAGGGTCCCCGCTTTGTCCGCTAGTTGAGATCGGACACCGGCTGCGGAGCCGAAAGAGCAGAAGCCAGCTTACGAACAAAAGGCGCGCCCGCCACTTTGGCTGCAAGCTGTAAAATGGAGGGGAGGCCCTCGATAAACAAACATGTAAATGAAAAAGGCGCAAGCTCATGTAGGGTATGAGAAAGGAATGACTGCAAGCAGTCGTCAGTCACATGTCTGTTCTTCAATGATTCTTCGAGAAGGGCACATTAAATTTATCTTTTTATGTAAGGGTTAATTTAATGTCTAGTGACTAATAATAATAATAATAATAATAATAATAATAATAATAATAATAATAATAATAATAATAATAATAATAATAATAATAATAATAATAATAATAATAATAATAAAAGAGTGGATTGCACTGATACAACTACGAACTACCGTCCTATTGCTTTCTTTCGTTTTAACTCGTACCATATACAATAGCAAAAGCAGATTTTATTTACTAAAATACAGTCTTCGTGGGGTGACTTCTCGTCAAGCCATTTATCTCTCGTCTCTTCTGCATCCTTGTTCTTTCCATATGCCTCTCTGAAACCTCCTCTCTGGTGCCATCCTCCCCAAGCAATTCCTTGGTTACTGGATCTTGCGCTTCCCTCTTTTCTACTATTCTAGCTTTTTTTTTTCCCGAGAAGCCGACACACCCACGTAGGTCTGGAAACCCTTCGAGTTTGCGCAGACTTTCTTTACTTCCCAAACTCGCTCGGAATGGTGGCGGGATCTTGTTTCACCTTCTTTCGAGTCTGCAGCCGTCGTCCGACCCCACTTGTTTGCCGCGCTGCAATTTAGCCCCCCCCCCCCCCCTCCTTTTTTTTTTCGTGTCGAACGCAAACGCACAGACGCAAACTGTTCGTTACGTGCGCGTTGGTAGCCAAAAGAGTGTACACGACAGGCATTATGAAAGTTGTTTTGCCGGCTATTTTATCGCTGTGGGAAACAATAATTTCGACCTCACAAGCCGACCTCACTAAGTTACGACCTCACTCAACCTCAAACTCACGCATGAGGTTGAGGTCTCATTTGCTGACCTCACTCCAAAATATTTCAGGTGTTGCCGACCTCACCTCAACCTCACCTCACTCCGTGAGGTTGAGGTCATTTTGAGGTTGAGGTTGACCTCATGAGGCCCTCTGCTCGGGGCCCCGTGAAGGCAACATCCGGATTGATGACTAGGCGGGGAGAAGAGTGCCAGCAGGGCTGGGGAGGGAAAGTTGCAGGCTTGAAGGTGTCTCTATGCTATCTGATGTGGTTTAGTTAGGAGGGGTGTGGTGTAGAGTAGTGACGTTTTTCAGAGCGGTAGTGCAGCGTAATGTCTTTGTATGTGGTCAGCCGATTTCTGGCTCTGCCTAAGCCCTCGGTATCTGTTGCTCGTTAGACGTATGCTGGAGCAGCAGAATTGACCGCTTCGTTATCTGGGTGCCCGAATCGGCTGGTACCCATACAAGTTCTATGTGTCGGTGTTGGCTGAAAGTTGCTAGTTAGGATTTTGTGAGAGGCGGTATGTAGCTGGGGCGAAATTTTGTATGGCAGTCTTAGATTCGCTGATGATAAGGATGGTAGTGGAAGAGACGATCGCGATGGCTATAGCGGATTCTTCCGCTTCTACGGACGTTCGGGCAAACTGATAGAGCCTAATGGGGTGTGTTCAAAGCGCTAGATACCGTACATATCGCATAGGCTGAGCGGTGTGGATATTCTGCGGTGTCCATGTAAACCCTGTCGGGTTCGTTTGTATGTGCTCTGTGTAGGGCACGTGCTGTCGCCTCCAGTCTAGCCTGGTTATGAAGGGGTGCATGTTTTTAGGAAGTGGGTGGACAGTTCGTGATCGCGGACTGCCTTTGAAACTGCATAAGTTCCTGCTTGAGGGGCACCTAACGGCCTAAGTTGGAGAGAGGAGAGAATGTGCCCACCAGTTGGTGTTGGGGTAAGCCGAGGCCTGCCTTATTGTATGATGAGAACACCCACCTTGTCTGTCTCTGTTTTTGTTAGAAGTACGGTAACGAGCAGAGAATGCGGTTTATGATAAATGCTTGTACAGGCGTTTGATGTCGTGCTCGCGTTTTCGACGATGCTTGTTAGCTATAGACGTTTGATAAGGCGGGTGAATTGATGTGTTGTGGTATTAGGTCTGGATAGTGTATCCGAGTTAGGCCATTGTCTTGCATGAACATACTTATTATATTCGAAGCTTGTGAACCTGTGGTACTGGCTGATTGTCTTGGTGACGAGTATAGGGGGTGGTGGTGCTTCCGCGGGCTTGGGTGGAGTATCAGGAGCTCGGATTTGGTGGAGGAACATGCAATGCCTATTGACGCTGCGCATCTCGACACCATGTCCGCCCCCTCCTGAAGAGTTTCTTCCATGCTGCCGATATACCCAGTGGTGTTCCATAGAGCGATATCTGCATATAGAGAATGGTAGATATGTTTGGGATCTGTGACTGTTTTTGAGCAATGTGGATGAGTGGGATGGTAAAAAAGAGGTGGAAAGGACTAATCCCTGCGGGATGCCCCTATTACTAAGAGTAAATGTGGGGGATTTTAGGGTACCGCGGACCGAATTTTCGCTGTGTGATCCCTTAGAAATGCTGAAATATATAAGCTTGTATTTAGTTTCCCATACCCAGACTAAATAATGAATCCAATATAGCGATGTGGTAGACATTGTCAAATACCGTTTGCAAGTCTAGAGCCAGCAATGCTCTTGCGCATGCGTTTGCAGTGTAGGGGTGGAGGATGTTTTCCGATATTTGTAGCATGACATCTTGGGTGCATAAATGGCTGCGGAAACCTAGCATTGTGTGAGGAAAAAGGTCGCGGGTTTGCGTGTGTGTGTATGTAGCCGATTCAAGACAACGTGTTCAAAAAGTTTACTGACATGAAGTTAGCGAGATGAGTCTAAGGTTCGATAGAGAAAGTAGTTTGCCGGGTTTAGGAATAAAGGTGACCTGAGCATGTGTCCACTCCGAGGGAAGCGTTCCCCTCTTGCCAGTGTCTGCTAGAGTTCCGTCATTGCCTAGATTGAGTTCTCATCAAGGTTTCTTAGTGTTTTATTCGTGATCTCATTGGCTCCTGGAGCAGACGTAGTGCTGAGTTGGGTCATGGCTGCTCTGATTTCACACTTTGTGATGTCTTCGTCTAGTTCAGGGTTTTGGGCTCCAAAGTACTGCTGTGAGTCTGTCATAGGTGTGGTTGGAGGTTTGTATCTTTTAAGGATTGGATAGTTTTGCCGTTGTCCATGTCTAGGCCGTGGGTAACACGAGTCACATTGCACTGCTGTACATTCTTGGCGTGATTGGATTCAAGAAGGCATCGTAAAAATCGCCGCGTGTCCTTAACTCCTAGGTTTCGATCCAGCAAAGCGGTCGCATACTTGATCCCACTGCTGGCGACTGAGCTGTGCCGCGTGCGTCTCCATTGCTCCTGCGTACGAGAGCAGAGATGCGTACCTTCAGGGTGCGATTGTGTTTGTTTTTAAGCCATCGCTTCTGTAAGCTTGAGTGCGCTTCCCATATCTGGAGTAAGCGGCCATCAATCCCCTCCGTGTTTTGCGTGCACGGCATTTCTGATGTGGCCACGTTTACGTCCTTGTTTATGTTAGCCAATCAATTTGTAAGGTGCTCTATTTGCGTTGGGGCTACGGTACAAAAAATCGCGAAAGTGATTCCACTTGGTGATTTTGAGCCTTCCGCTTTACACGTGGTGTTATGGAGGCTATTGAGAGAGAGGTCTGAATTATATAGTAGTCGCTACCGAGAGAGGTTAGTGTGTTTACTGGTTTACTGATTTTATTTATAGGAAGGGAAAGGCGCGCTAACTGTCTCACTTGTTTTCTGTGGACACCGCAACCGCGCCGTAAGGGAAGGGAGGAAGATGGGAGTAAAAGTGGAAAGAGAGAAAGAGGAGCCGTAGTGGAGGGCTACGGAGTAATTTCGACCACCTGGGGATCTTTAACGTGCGCTGACATCGCACAGCACACGGACGCCTCTTCGTTTCGCTTAGTGTGTTTGTCCATTCGCATTGTGTGATGTTTTTCGTGAGTGTGAGATCGGGGGTGGTCATTGTGGTTGTGGCTGTAGGAAAAAGGAAAAAAAAATGCACGGGCCTGCTACTGGCTCTGTATCTGTGTCACCTCCGCTGCCTAATTGGTTCACATTAGGCAGCGCAGTATCTGCGCAATTGGCGAGTATTGTCACACTTGTGTCTGTGGACACCTGAGCCGCGCCGTAATGGAAGGGAGGAAGGTGGGAGTTAAAGTGGAAAGAAAGGCGCGTAGTGGAGGGCTACGGAGTAATTTCGACCACCTGGGGATCTTTAATGTGCGCTGACATCGCACAGCACACGGGCGCCTCTTCGTTTCGCCTCCATCATAACGCAGCCGCTGAGGTCGGGTTCGAACCCGGGTACTCCGGCACAGTAGTCGGGCGTCTTACCACTGCACCACCCCGGCGGGGCACCTCCGCTGCCTCGTGGGGACAGAAGAGAAAATAGAAAAGAAAGGAAAAAGAAGAGGGAGAGAAAGATGCGCGCCGCAGCAGCCGTCGTCCACCACCGAAGCAGTGGCGGGTGCAATGACGGCCTACAACAGATAAAATTCGGTGGCTGGCTAGCCCCCGCCGCAAGCGGCGTTGATCTACCTTGACCTACCGTTGACTATTGGGACCGCATTCAGATGGATCAGTAACCTCTACTAGTTCTTCATGCGCCATCGTCGCTCCTGCGAGGCAGGCAAACATTTACCATCTAATTTCGCATAAGACTTCAACTGGAACAGAATTGCCGCAATTCGTGCTGCTGTAAAGTATATCTAAGAACAAGGTCCCCAAAAATGGGCTGTATTCTGTGATTCCAAACCTGCCCTAAAATGTCTTCAATCGATTTTGAGCCATGGCGACCATGAGCAACTTGTAGCGGAGGTTCGACATCTACACCCCCAGACATTACAAGAGGGTCACGAAATAATCTACTAATGGATACCAGGCCATAGTGGAATTGTTGGCAACAACGTAGCTGAAGATGCTGCTCGATCGGCTCACGATACAAGCAACATTGTCGAGATATATTGACAAGAGTCGACTCAGCAAGGCACCTTTGACTGATCGCCCGAAACGTGACTAGACAATCATGGTTTACGCCGGGAGGCTGGACGTCCCACTTGCATCACTTTGACCAGTTACTTCAACTGCAGGCATACCATTCGGCCTCCCCAGCTAGGAGTAGCTAGGAGTGGCGTTTACAAACGCCTATTCCCATTTCATCGGAATATCAGACTCTCCAACTTGTGAGCAGTGTGGGTGTGTTGAAACGATTGCGCACATATTTTGTGACTGCCCTCAAATTGAGCGTGAGCGTGCCTTCCTGGCTGCTACACTCCGCCGCTTAGACTCTCGTCCTCTTAACAAGCTAAGGTTCTGAGCCCTTGGACGACATCTTCATCAAGACGGAAAGCAGTGAAGGCGCTCCTTAACTTTTTAAAGTACTCGGGGGGTTGAGTTCAAGACATTAAGTGTACGCTATCTACCCCCTTTCTCTGGACATGTGACGGACTCCTTTCCTTGGCGCTCTTTCTTTCCTTTTCTCCTTGTGTTCCCCTCCCCAGGTGTATGGTAGCCTACAGGGCATCGCCTAGTTAACCTCTCTGCCTTCGTATTCTATTCTCTCTATCTCTCTCGTCTGCTTCGATAATTTGCCGATATCGTCTCTAACTATCCTACCACTAACTTCTGCCGCGCACTCATTAAGGATATCTCTGAAGGTATCGTTCATAGCTTCTATACTATGGTCGTCTTTTATGCTTAAAACGGAATATCTGTTCTGTAGCGAGGTCCCGAATTCTTCTGTCTTTCTTCTCACCGCTAATTCGTTGATGGACTTCTCTCTTACTAACCTGTTTCGTTCCCTTTTCAAATATAGACTAATTCGGGACTTTACCACCCTGTGGTCACTGCATCGCACCTTTCTGATTGCCTCTACATCCTCCATTATGCCAGAGTTAGAACACAGTGTGAAGTCAGTTCCATCATCCTTTCCTTTAAATAAAGGCTTCATTCATTTTCCCGTTAGGGCCTTTCAATGTCCATTTCCGGTTCTTCTGTTTGCTGAAGAAGGTATGCACGATTCATAGTTATTGCACTCTGCAAACTCAACTAATAGCTCCCCTAGAACCAATGCCATAGTCACCCACTGCCAGGTATGAAGCCGGTTTTTTTCCTGCCTTGGCACTGAAGTCGCACATCACTGCAGTATACTGCATTTTTTGCTTTAATAATAATAATTGGTTCACAAGAAGGGAAAAACGCAGTATCTGTCGCACTTGTTTCGGTGGACACCTGAACCGCGCCGTAAGAGAAGGGAGGAAGGCGGGAGTGAAAGCGAATAGAGAGAAAGAGGAGTCGTTGTGGATACCGAGCAATTTCGACTACCTGGGGATCTTTAAGGTGCGCTGACATCGCACAGCACACGGACGCCTCTTCGTTTCGCCTCCATCGAAACGCAGCCGCCGCGGTCGGGATCGAATCCGGGTACTCCGGCACAGTAGTCGGGCGTCTTGCCAGCGCACCACCCCGGCGGGGCACATATTCACTTTCCCATTGCCGGTTCTATATCTTCGTTGGAGCTTTCGACTGCCTGATCATTATGACTACACGTAGGCAAGTAGGCATGTACAACCTTCAGTTTATACCGCTTATTAAGCTTGATTACGATGCATGCCACCCTCTCATTAGTGCTATAGAATTCATCTATGTTGGCAGCTCTATGCTTATTGACCAGAAACCCAATACTACAATGCTCCCATCTCCGGTACATCGCGATAACACAATACACGCCCGCCCTTCAGTACAGTATATGCCTCATTTGGCCTCCTAACCTCCCTAAGCCATATGCTATCCCATTTCATGCCAACTAGTTCCTCAAAGTGGACTGCTAAGCTAACCTGGCTAGCTAGTGTTCTAGTGTTAAACGTTGCCAGTGGTACTCTACTATCGATCATATTCCTACTATCAAGCAGGGGATAGAAAAATGCTCGAAATATAACCAGCCCCTAAACATAGCATTCATTGACTATACGAGAAAGCACGTGACTCAGTCGAAACCTTATCAGCCATGCAGATACAGTGAAATCAGGGTGTAGGCGAGATATGTGTGAAAGTACAGGAAGATATCTATTTGGCCGCACAGAAACCATAGTTCTGTATAAAGAAAATAATTAAAATAAAAAGAAAGGTGCACGTCAGGCAAAGAGACATAATCTTCCCAGTGGTATTCATAGGTTGCTTAGAGGAAGTATTGAGAGCAGTTAGGGATCAGGGTTCACTGAGAATGTATCAGTAATCTGCGATTCTCTGGTGGCATATTGCCTTGCTGCTCAGGGGCGAATTGCTAAGAAGGATATGTAAACTGGAAAATCACAAAGGTAGAAACGTTAATACGCAGAGAATTAAGATAATGTTGAACAGCCTCGGAAAGCAACAGCGGTGTACAGTATAACGAATCACTGGAAGTCTACTATGTCTACTTAGGACATGTAGTAACCGCAGATTCGGTCCACAAAAGGGAAATAACTAGGAGAATAAGATTGGAAGGGACAGAATGTGGCCAACACTCCAAAATTATGACTACCACCTGGTCGATATCGCTCAAGAGGAAAGTATACAATTGTGTATGTTACCTGTACTCAAATATGGGCCTGAAACGTGACGGCTATAGTTGAAGACAACACAGAGGGCTATGGAACGAAAAATGGTAGGGGTAACGTTAAGACAGGAACCGCGTACAGAGTGGGTCAGAGAAATCACTCAAGTTACTGACATTCAATCAAGAAGGCGAAATGGGCATGGGCAGGGCATGTAGTGTGAAGAGAGGGTAGCCGATGCTCGCTTATGGTAACAAACTGGATTCTAAGAGAAGGAAAGCATAGGAGGAGGCGGCGAAAGTTAGATGGACGGATGAGGTTAAGTCCGCAGCTAGGAAAGGAGAGTATATGGGTGAGACCTTTGCCCTGCAGTGGGTATATATGCTGGTTTGTGGGGTTTAACGCCCCAAAGCGACTCAGGCTAGGAGAGACGCCGTAGTGTAGAACTGGGGAAATTTCGACCACCTGGGGTTCTTTAACATGCACTGACATCGCACAGCACACAGGCATCATGCTTTTCGCCTCCATCGAAAAGCGGTCGCCGAGGCCGGGATCCGATCACATTCTTGTGCACAGTAGTCGAGCGCCGGAACCACTGCGCCACCTCGGCGGGGCTGCAGTGGGTATAGTCTGGCTGATGATGATATTATTTAATAAATTACGCGATTTTCAATTAACATTACATATCATCTTTCAACCAAATCCATTCCACGCGTGATGTGACATTTAACCTTTAAGCCCTCGTGTAAAAGAAAATGACAGACGAAAAGCGTGACAGCTTCGAGTCGCTATATAGCGCTTTCCAAAAGTCGTAGACGTATACCATCTTGAAGTGAGGGAAGGGTTAATTTTTTATTCGGAGCCATTGGGCGATTATTTTTATTGGTTCTATTCAGTTTCCTGAAGTGGAAGCCCTTTTACTATATTCATTTGTTTATATGATCCTAGTTTTAATAAGCCAGAGTTTATTTAAATCTTATTACGAAAAAAACACTTTTCAGCATCTGCCTGTCGCGGCCTGTGTCTGCCAATCTCCGACGTATGCACCATTGATCCATAGAAGCCAGCAGCAGCAGCCTTTGGACACCAGTCGTGCCGGTAAATTAATGGTCTGTTATGCAAGCAATTTAAGTCATAGTTAAAAATCACAGCAAGAGCGAGGATACAGAAATTCAGACACATTTTGTGGACTCGAGATTTTTCTTTCAATTTTCTTCCATTTACCAGCTGTTTTCGCAGATTAGTCGCCAGAAGTATGGGTTTAGTTATTCTTAAACTCAATTATATGCTTGGAATAATTATGCTAAATTGTACTTGTTCCGAGGTATGTAGTTTTCCCAAAAATTTCGAATAATTTTGCAGAATTCATATGAAAGACGGTGGTGACCGGCTAACAGCGTTTCCTGTGAGAAAATAGAAAACCCGCAACAGGAAGCCCCAACACGCGCCAAAAACAGCTAAATTGAAAGTTCGCATTCAAAAAAGTATTTTTGCGTATTTCATTATGTTATTTGACCTGTATACATTATAACCAATATTTAACTACAGTACAAAACACATTTTTCTTTTTTGAGTAGAAACTTTAATATCCAGGAATGTCCCACGTGCCTTCTTTGGGTTCAAATTAAAGCTTCGAAGGAACACCATTCCTTCCTGCCTACAAGCTGCTTTATACAGACGCTTCACTCGAAAAAAAAAAAAGAAAAAAAGAAAGAGTCGTCTGCTTTACTTTCTCTTCCAAACAGTGCAAAGACCCGCTAAGTTTAGCGGGAAAGCCGCTAAATTGGCTACGCTGCCAGCCGAAACGTTTTCTCGGTGTTATACGCTGCTGCTAATATGACGTTTCACATTTAACAGCGCAGAGTGACATATATAGAGTTCATAACTGTTTCCTTCCACTTCCTGCCGTCACAGAGCAATAAATACGTCGCAGCATAACGATCAAGCTATACACGTTTCGCGTCGAACGCCAGCTTCTTGGATACGCAAATATACACGGATTGAGTATTGGAACACGCCCGTTGAGAAACCTTTACGAGGTGGAGCACATTTTACAGCGTTCGACCACTTCTAAATATCTATGATAAGCTCGTATTCTAGACACAGTGTCTAAAATGTTTATGAAGTGAGTTTATTCACATGCAGAGATTAACGAAAACCATAGGCTCTCAATTCATGCGTGCCTGATCGCAAGCCTGTGTGGGGGGATGAGTTTGGTACACTGTTTGTTCACCGTTTGGTTTTGAGAAATCTCGAAAGTCTAATTTTTTAAGGTGATTTATGTGAGCGCTTTTGCGTAATAGGTGGAACAAACGTCGCCAACAGTGCACGACTGAAGGTGCCTCTATAACACAATGCACTGTCGATATCGTGTCGGTGTTCAACCCTCAGTAAACTAGCCGTGTCCTCTCTAACCGTCTGTGTTCAGCCGTATATACCTGTAACGTGTGGATATCGCAACAGCTGGGGACAAACCAACCATGCTGCGATAAGCGAGTGTGCACGTGCAGCTCGTACAGGGCTTTAGGAGCTGCTCACCTTATCGCACGGAAATCGTTTTCTCGCACAGTTTACTCAAAAGGGCAACCAGTATGCATACCGGGAAATCCTGTATGATATGAGACTGCCATGCATGTTTTATATATAAATAATAAGGGAGTAACTGCTCATTGGCATCCACCCAAGTGCAGCCATACGGCTACAATGGAAAGCTATACAACTTTCTCAGAAACTTCGTAGTTATAGAAATATTCGTCCTGATCCGGGGATCGAACACGGCACCACCGCCTTTCTGGGGCAGTCGCTCTACCGACTGAGCTAACCAGGATGGGTAGCAGATCAGATGGTATACGGCGAGAGCGAATTGATCTATAACTCGAAGTAGGAATGGTGTTGGTCAAATAATGTTAAATCTATACGGATGTATGCATGGTGATGAATTAAAGGTGCAGTCCTACGGTTGTATAGGTCCGAATCTTATCGTTGTTCCTATCTGCCCTCATTTTTGTCGGCGTTTATATTCGCCTCAAAGATACAAACGAATGTGTACTCCGATATCGGGACAATTCTCAGTTGGCGCCTTTGGGAACAAGTTCTACGTTGAAAACAAAAAATCAACTTATTGCTCCGGGTTTTGTCCGTGCAATTGTGCTCAATACCTGGTGCTGGATACCTAGTTTGGTGCACATCGCAGCGAATGTGACAATGCAAGTTTCTGCTCCGACAAAGAGAGTTATTCTCTGACACTAATTTGAACCTTGTACTGATGGATTCAATGATACCAGCTTTCGTTCATTACAAAGATGGCGATCACAATGCCGTCGCTGTCTTCTGTTTTGCATTTCGGGACGTCTTAAGGCGTTGGGTTTCGACTTGTTGATACACCGCTTTCGAGGCCTCACTGAATGAAACACAGGCGGGAGCCTTTGTTCGCATTACGCCATTGCAGCAGAAATCGATCAAGGCTGTCGTCTCGTCGTGCGGCGCGGCATGCGCCGAGCCAGCTAGCGACGCCACGCAGGATGTGGCAACACCTTTCTGCCACGGAAGCTTGGCAGTCTTTCCACGTGCTTCCTTTTCCCTGTGACCTAGAGCAACTCGAATTTGCATTTGGTCACGTTCAGTGGTGTCGTGAACGTCGGTAATGAGTTCGCGTCGGCGTTCGTCAAGGGTCGGCAAAGTAACAATGTCCGAACAACTCACTCCTTATTGAAGTATTGAAATTACGGCTTTTAGCGTTTGGATAAAAAAAAATCGAATGAGCTATATGTGTTAGGGACTAAATTAACGATCACCAATTGGTAATTCGGAATCAGCGGGCTGACATGTAACCCTTTCCCCTGTTCAGGTCGAGCATGTCGTTTAGCTATCGTAAACGATAATTAAGCTCACAGAGAAAGAACTTCATTTCGAAGCAACGTCATGTGCTTGGAATAGCACTTTCTCATTCTCGATGGAAGATAAGTTGAAGTAAAATAAACTCCGAGTCCTTCAGGACCACCGTATACGGGCGGTGTGCTTGGCTTTATATATAGTGTACATTCATGTACACTTACCTTCAGACCTGAAGTTCCGTACCGCTGTTTTCGTAATGATCCTTTTAATGACTGTTTGTCTCGGTCGATCTCTTCGTGACGCACACTACCCCCCTGCGTGTTTCGCTGGCCGAGCGGAGGCGATATATGTGGCCGACCCTCGCGCGGTAGCCGCGGTCAACCGGGCTCCCTCCTCGCACAGAGCGTCGTCGCCAGCCCGACGAGCGACGTGTGCGGCCGGGCGTGCTTCACGCAGCCGGCTTCTTCCTTCGGCGAGGACTCCATGTAAACGCTTACACGGGGCCGGCGGGTGGTCCACGCGTGGACGCCGCAGCTGGCAGCACGGCCGCTGCCTCCCCCCGCTGTCTTGTGCCGCGGGCCATGTTCGGGCGGCAACTGAAGGGGAGGGAGTTAGCATCATCATCACGCCTCGACCTGTCCGCCTTCATTTGTTGGCACGAAATTTGCCGACCATAATGGAGCGTGCTATGGGCTAGACAAACTTGGCCTTCGTTTTTAGTGGCTTCTAATTGACGCCGTGTCGGTGCGAAAACGTTCCATGAGATGAAGACATTCGAAGGATTATTTTTTTTTTTTTATTACTAGTTAGGGCGGGTTTAATCGCCTGGCAGAGGTGCCTGAAAAGGGGGTCGAGGCGGTAGGACCAAGGTCAGCGAAAACGCAGAGCTGTATACCTATTAGTTCTCGCCGCTACCGGATTTCGGCTCGTTGGTGCGGGAGCAGTTACAGATCTTTGCATCGATAACATGGGCGTATCAGCCCTTTGGGTCTCGGAGATCTTGCTGGTTCTTTCCTTCACCGAAACCGTTTATCACGCACCGCGCATCTGCGTCAACCTTGCCTTTCTTTATTTTATATATATATTTTTTTGTGCTTAACTATCCAGGATTGAGCTGTATTACCTTTCTTGTGCTGCATTTTATACTAGCATGAAGCTGTTCCAGTGCGCGGGTGAAACACAGTCGCACGAATTATTAAAGAAAACATGCGAGCGCATGCCTCTCATTGCACGCCACACACGCAACAAGCTGCGCATGCACTTAAGGCGTTGCAAACGTGAAACTCTACTAGTGAGCCTGACAGGGGATGCGAAGCCCCCGAGGCTTACGGGCTGGGCAGCAGGTAAGGCGAAACGAGCACTCACGTTTCCTTCAATACTTGCGGCTGTTCCGCGAATGCCTTCATGACTCAGCTTCCTCTAGGTTAATTTTTCAAATGTCTGCCGCAGCTAATGCGATCCGCAGAAGTATAGAGGACATGATGAACAAACTTCAGTGAACCGATAAAGGAGACAGATGGAGGAAGAGTTAAAAACAACACTAAAATATATATGTATGGGATACTGAGATGAAAGATTTCCTAGAACATTACGAGGTCCTGTTCCGCGCGGGCAGATAACTGGGGAGACGGAGCGAAATAGAGCTAGCGAAAAATGAGTACAATTTCTTAAATAACTGTTCCGGGCCAGCGCCTTATATTTTATCAATCTTAATCCTACCACGATCGGAATTGTGCGGCTTACTAAAGCTATTCGAGGCGGACTACAAAAAATATTATCAAAACATTCTCCGGACTAATCTTTCAAGACTATACCTACATACACAGATAGATATCTGTTGCCGTAACGACAAATCACAAAATCATGACGAAAAGCCAAGCTCTTGTTTTGATTAAATGGTTCACTGTGTATTCAAAATATTGTGAAGGTGAAAAAAATAAAGTACTATATATATCGCCGCTAATTCAACGAGAGCAGTGATAATGCCTGTGGTATTCAACTGGCAATAGTGCGCATACAGCTTGTCCTCACTTCTCAAGGTGTATGCGGGGGAGCACGCGGGCCATGAAATAGCTTCGAAACACGCGCCGTTTGCGTGACTCGTTAGAACCGCGCTGGCGTGCGCCCCGCAGCATCACGGATCACACGCTGTTCAGTCGCGTCAGGAACGTAACGAGGCGGCAGCTGTATAACCATAGAGCGGTGGTAGCGAGACTTGTTTGTCAGTAAGGCGCGGACAGCTCGAGCCGTTAACTGGACGAGCTCGCTCCGGCATCCGATACACTAAACTTTGGGGGAGAATCTGTTTGTCCAATAGCGGTCTGCAACAGTTTGTACGGACTCCGACGGAGAGAAAACCCTCAGTTGGAACTCTTCGATCACATCAACAGCAAAGCCTCCTATGGGGCCCACGCATTGAGATTTGGAGATCTGATTGATCCCAAACCTTGGCGGGTAACAGACCACCGCGACGCCTGTCAGCAGTAAACACATGCAGTAATGAAAATGCATCGACGTTCGTCCTCTCCTCGCAAAGAAAAGGCGGATCGAACGAGTGATGTACTTAGTGATAGTTAGTGCCACCTATATTTTTGCGAGTCGAGATAAACTATACGATTACAGAAAAAAAAAAAAAAAAACAGCAAAAGCTTCGCCATTACACGAGCACAGCGCAATTTCGACCATATAAGTTTAGGCCATCCTTTCAAAGACATCACTTAGCTCCATTCGATGCGTCGATTGGACAGTCAGGTGACCCACATTGACGGCCGGCAACGATGTACCCTCAGCATAAAATATTTATTGTTCGCACTATACGGAATACGAGTCCGTACATAAATACGAAGGCGCTGACACGCAGTCTCGTGCGCCTGTCGAATTCTGTTCTCCGGACGAGGAGAGTGAGAGAGGTTTCCATATATATTACTATATGTAATCGCTTCTGATGAAACGAGAGAAGGCCGTTTCTACGATTTCAGCCAAATTTCGTTATAACGAAACGATCGATAGTGGACTAATGAATATAACGAAGACATATATCTATATTCCATATAGAAGCTCCCATATAAAACCGTGTATTTGATTTTTTGTTTTGTTTTACGAAGTAAACTTTTTACAACGAGCTATAACGAATCCCACTCAAGAATATCATGGATGCGTAAATTTGTATGATTCCAAATATTTCTCAGCGTATGTGATATCACCAGTGCATAATTTGCTCTATCGAACAGCGCACGAAACGTGTGAACATATATCCTTCGTTAGGGGGAGCAGGTATATAGAGCGTTTTTCTGAACATTTCGTCGGCTTTGGTGCGTAGTTTGATGTCGATGTCGTGATTTCGAGATGTCGTTATTTGGTCGGAGGCATCGAAGTCCAAGCGCATGGTTTCCCTGGGCCGAGAGGTGGAAAACGAAAGTGAAAAATTTCTCTTGAACAGAAGGCGGCTATTGTCATCTCACGCGCACATCCTTCACCAGGCATGCACTGCTGTCATGCAGAAAAGTGTCGCTGTCCACGTGTCCGCGAGCTATGCGCGGCGATGCCAACAAGAGCGGGTGCTCTCTGAAATCGCCGCCGCGCGTCCTCCTTACAGTGACTCGTGTCAGTTTAGGAAACAGAGTTTAATACTCTGAATTGGTCTGACCATGTCCTCGATTCCCCCAATAGTCATTTTCTAGGCTCTGATTGCTACGCTGCAGGTTACAGAAGACAGCATGGGTGTGTTGGTGATACTGACATATGGTTGGTAACAGACACTCGGTGAACGTGTGGAGGCGGCAGTAACGAACGGTGCTTATGTGGCCTTCGCCCCGTCGACGACACATGGCTAATTCAAGCTAACTCGCAAAGCCAAACCAAACGGTGCAGGTCCCACTGGCGTTGATAATGTTAGTAATGTTTAATAGCGAAAAATGTGGAAGAAAGTATGAATGGGACGCTGGCCTAAGCCAAGATGTAGAGTCCAAAGAGCGGCTGACGGCGAATCAAATATTTACACGACAGCTTAAAGACCCCGTTCTCCAGAAAATCTGACGTTGGTGTTGCACGTCGGTGTTGTGAGCGAGAAATCACGGGATGCCTGACGCCAAAGGACAGCGTGACATGGCCGAGATTGCAGGAGGGCCAGCTGCGGTAGCTCTCTTTGGGATAAGAGGGTGAGATAGAAGTCGAACCCTCCGGCACTCTTGTATCCTGCGTCAGACATGCTGCACGCCTCATGGCTACGCAGGCACACGGTTAAAGCGGCACACTTTTGTATATTTGTCGGATGATCTTTAACATAATGTGGAAGTTAATGGCTTTATACTAATGAGTATTTGCGAGATAACGTATTCACATATTAAGAGATTGTGGATTATGTCAGTAGCGAAGTTCATGCATACGCTCACGGAAATCCGCGAGGGCAGTCACAGAGGGGTTGCAATAGCGCTGTCGCATCGCACCGGCGAATTCTTTTAAAGCTGTCGTGTCATATAAACTTAAAGGTGCAGATTGAATGTCTCTCAATATTTGAAAGGAATGTCTGTGGTGCAAAGTTTTGCTAGAGAAAGTATAGTATCAGGCGTGCAATGGCTCCAATCTCTTAACGTGTATTACGTATCTCGTATGTCGGATTAACAGTGATGGGGACCCGGTTAAAAAAATAGTAATAATAAAAAGACCCATTCCCCCCCCCCCCCCCCCCCCCCTCGAGATCCACTCCGCCCCCTGTTGCCGTGTTTGAGATTTGACGCATATAACAATTTCCTACAGTGAGATCGAAGTATCTGCGGAGAACTTCACCTGAATATATACTTTCCCGTAGAGCACATAGACGGACTGGCATCTAGACTCAGCTATTCTAGTAAATGCCAGGACGCACAATTCATCCTTCCTCGAAAAACACAACGCGCATTCGTGAAAATAAAAATTTCTTGGGTAGTTATTTTTCTCACTAATTCTACAGCGCAGGACAATTGGTTGCGTGTGAGCACAGACGAAGTAGAGACGGGTCTTGTTTATAAGCTGTTAGCAAATTCTTACCGGAAATACGCTACCAGTCATTTAATATAATTTAGTGAACTCATTCAGCAGGATGAATTGAAGCTCACCTAAGGTAAGGCTTCTCCAGAAACTGCAATATATTATGTTATATATGCTTGATTTAGAGTACAGCAAACAATGTTTATCACTTCTAACGTTGTCATAATGCGGAGAGCTAAATCTTTTCGAAATGGTTTTGTCCGTTAAAAAAGGCATCGTTAATGAACTGGTAATAAATAAACATTTTAACATTCCTAAATTACTAGCAATATATATTTACATTGTATGCATATTGTTTACATTTAAAAAGACAGCATATTTACAATTTGCATACAATTTTCACCTTTAAAGCTGTAAGAATCACTTTTGCATACATCACAAACATTTTCTATTTCCAATGTACACAATAAATTTACACTTTACGAGATGGCGTTCGCAGCTCGTTCCATCGAGAAACCGTTGCGGCCGGAGACGGCGGTCGGGAAATATAGGGTGGATGCTTCAGGGGCAACTGCAGTGGTTATAGAATTCAACTAAATTAAAAGCGTCGAATGTTAGAAGGGCTAGGCTAAATCATAGAAGCCGGTTCGCACTAGCATTTAAATTTACAGCGTAATCGTCGAATACAACTATTTCGGCATTCAGGCTTCTCCACAGTACACGGTGACAAGTAGGGACACCTGATGACGTCATTTGTAGAGATGATGCATTTCCAACGCAGAAACGTTTGCTCTGAGGAAGAAGGCCAATGCCAACGAAAGTAAAGATCGCGAGGCGTTTTTCAACGTCATCGGGTGATTCACAGAAAGAATTGGGTGAAAGTTGTTTGAATTCTGAACGTCCCCCTTAATGACGTCATTGACTAGTTTCACCGCACTGCTTCAGTGCTATGAGAAGCCTGAGAATTGTAGGAAATTTCACAGTAGATTACGTCATACCTTAATATGGTATCGCAAAACCCTATCGTGACCTTCCACAAGTTTCATAGATCTAATGTGCGCATCTCGGGAAACTGTCAAAAAAGCATTTCAGCTTCTCTTTAATCTCCGCCTTTATTTGTATTACGGGACAGCATTAATGACTCCTATTTGCCCTGTTCCATTGTGGTTGCTCCTTCGTGTACACGCTCTTTTTCTTAAAATATGGTGAACATGTACGCAGTGTATCGCGTCTACTAATAACGCAAAGCTCGCGTATTACTATAATTTCTTACAGAAACATTACATCGCCTACACAACGAAGAAAACATTAAATATTTTATAAGAATTGAACATTTAAATGCAGCGTGTGTTCGTATAACATGTTTGCTTTCTTTCATTCCACGTTTAAGCAAGTGAAGAAAGGTGTTTGCGCTTCTGTGAGCGTTTTCGAGCAGTTTGCTGGGAGAGTTCCTTGATGAGACCTTCAACATTGACTCGACTGAAAATCTCCGTCTCCACTCTCAGCAGCTACAGATTGCTGAGGCGGCTGTAAGCTATAAGCAGTCATAATCTCCAATAATTTAATGCTCGGGTGACAGCTTTCCCTGCATACGCTAAATATAATAAAACACTCAACTGCCATCAACAGCAGTAATGATCGAAAGAAGTCAGTTGGTTGGCCAGCTGGTATATACGATCCGACTCCCAACTGAAAGCAAACTAGGACTCGTTGATTCCACTCGACCACAAACTGAGACCCGCCGCTTCCAGCTGGTCGACACTTCGAGCCAGGCATCTAGACTCAGCTATTCTAGTAAATGCCAGGACGCACAATTCATCCTCCCTCGAAAAACACAACGCGTATGTATGTATGTATGTATGTATGTATGTATGTATGTATGTATGTATGTATGTATGTATGTATGTATGTATGTATGTATGTATGTATGTATGTATGTATGTATGTATGTATGTATGTATGTATGTATGTATGTATGTATGTATGTATGTATGTATGCATGCATGCATGCATGCATGCATGTATGTATGTATGTATGTATGTATGTATGTATGTATGTATGTATGTATGTATGTATGTATGTATGTATGTATGTATGTATGTATGTATGTATGTATGCATGCATGCATGCATGCATGTATGCATGCATGCATGCATGCATGTATGTATGTATGCATGCATGCATGTATGTATGCATGCATGCATGCATGTATGCATGTATGTATGTATGTATGCATGTATGTATGTATGTATGTATGTATGTATGTATGTATGTATGTATGTATGTATGTATGTATGTATGTATGTATGTATGTATGTATGTATGTATGTATGTATGTATGTATGTATGTATGTATGTATGTATGTATGTATGTATGTACGTACGACGTACGTACGTATGTATGTATGTATGTATGTATGTACGTATGTACGTATGTACGTATGTACGTATGTACGTATGGTTGGTTGGTTTGTGGGGTTTAACGTCCCAAAGCAACTCAGGCTATGAGAGACGCCGTAGTGGAGGATTCCGGAAATTTCGACCACCTGGGGTTCTTTAACGTGCACTGACATCGCACAGCACACGGACACCTTGCTTTTCGCCTCCACCGAAAAGCTGCCGCCGAGGCCGGGATTCGATCCCGGCTTCGAGCCAGGCAATGCTGATTGCCTGGCTCGAAATTTAATGTCCCATCTGGGGGCCCTTGAGGTTCTAATAAATAAAAAAAAAAAAATTGAGTAGCAGCTGGGACGAGCTGAAGCCAACCTAAGACAGAACCATTTAAAACCATTTGGATTTTTTCATTTATTTGGGCGAGTACGAAGTTTTGTACACGTTCCGACGAACTACTTTTGAAGCATTCGAAATTGATATAAATAATCTCTAATTTTAATCATAGGAAATCAGGAAGAAAATTATTTCACTATTTTTCGGACCAAACACAGAAATACGCTACTTTTTTCCAGCTCACTGCGGGACGTTGAGTACGGAGGGCCTGGTTTATTGGAACCGTTTGAACCCTGGGTAATCTGGCTCTCCTGCCTGCAGGAACGAACAGATCACTATCTGGTACTGGCCGAAGAGGCCGCTGCATGGAAGGTCCTCGGCGTGACCTTGCAAGTAATTGTGCTCCACAGCTATATGCAGGTGGTTCACCGGGGACGAACTACAGCGCTGAGAATTTCTTTCTTGTAAACGAATTCGTTGACTATAGGCAGTTGGCGTCACGGCACAAGCGTGCCAAACAAGTTTTTCAACACATAATTGCTACGGGTGGCTGAATACAATGTGGAAGCAGCACTGAATTCAGCGTCATCACGGCTTCACGGTCGGGTACCAAACAGAACGGCGTCGATCGTGCAGTTTAGAGCTCAGCTCTTGTGCGTCCGTCCGGCGTTTGAGCCGCGTTGCCATTGCCAGTGTAACCGAGCGAAAGAGAGTCATGAGCCAAAGAGAATTGCCCAAGAAGAGAAGAGCCACGAGCTCTGAGCCACTCACTCGTGGCTCTTCTCTTCTTGAGAAATTCACTGGCTCGTGAGAAATATTGTGTGTTTTGTAACTACACATTCATTCATTCATTCATTCATTCATTCATTCATTCATTCATTCATTCATTCATACATACATACATACATACATACATACATACATTCATTCATTCACATACATACATACATACATACATACATACATACATACATACATACATACATACATACATACATACATACGTACGTACGTACATACATACATACATACGTACATATATACATACATACATACATACATACATACATACATACATACATAAATACATACAAACATACATACATACATACATACATACATACATACATACATACATACATACATACATACATACATACATACCCGCCGGGGTGGCGCAGTGGTTACGACGCTCGACTACTGTTCCCAAGGACGCGGGATCGAATCCCGGCCTCGGCGGCAGCTTTTCGGTGGAGGCGAAAAGCAAGGCGTCCGTGTGCTGTGCGATGTCAGTGCACGTTAAACAACCCCAGGTGGTCGAAATTTCCGGAGTCCTCCACTACGGCGTCTCTCATAGCCTGAGTTGCTTTGGGACGTTAAACCCCACAAACCAACCAACCATACGTACATACGTACATACGTACATACATACATACATACATACATACATACATACATACATACATACATACATCTCAAATTCTTCGCCTCAATATATTGCAAAAGCGCTGACATAACTGCTCTCAAGTTTCTTACTATAGGGTTTAGCGTTAACCGTCCTTACATTATTTTTTGTACCTGTGTGTTATAGAAAGACGCTGCGTAAGGCAGCTAGTACCTATAGTTCCAATTCTTATTCCCATTACTGACACAGATGTAAATTATATCGCAAATGGCTGTTTTGAGCCGCTTAGTAAGCTTGCTTTCTGAAGGTGGTATAAAAAGTGCCTTTTCGTCAACTCGCGCCACTGAGTCTTGTAACTTGCTGAATACGTGCTCAAATAAATACCATCCTCTGACAGTTAAAACAACTGCGGGGCACCGCGACGAAGCCTTTTCGGAGGGGGCGCCATGGTGGATTAATAGGCCAGTTCGGTATAGTAGGCGGCACGTCCTAAGTTCCAGTGTTACCAAGTTAGCGGTTTTCCTAAATTTAGCGGGTAAATTTAGTTGCTAAATTTAGCGGTGTTTACACTGTTTAGCGGGTAAAAATATTTTATTGCGAGAGGCGGGATTTTTTTGCGGTTTTTAGTTTCTGTTAGCGTTTTTATTGGCGTCATTGCGGTCCTACCCTTTTTTGTTTTTTTTTTTTGTTTATAATATTGGAATGTTTTCAAATTAGATTCATATTTGCAAGAAGATATCTCTGGGAACGCACGATGTCACTGAGATCGGAAGATGGTGAATATTCGAACATGCCCAATACGCCTCGCATTGAGTGATGCTGAATTTTTAGTGCAGTCGTAGAGTTTGCTGATGCCGCATATGCGGTCCGGCTGACTGTGACCTGTCAAGTATATGCAGAAGTTTAGGAAAGAGTAGATTCGTCATCCTATGTTTCGAAAAAGAAGTTCTAGCGGGCACTTTGGATCACTAAATTGCGATGAGGTGAAAGCTTCTATCGCTCGGTGGTCCGAAGCCCTCCACTACGGCACCTCTTTCTCTCTGTTTTCACTCCAACCATCGCGATGACGCGATAGCGTAGGCTACCAGCCAACATATAAAGCCCCGCTTTAACCGAGTCGTATCAATGCGCTTGCGTGGCTAGGGATAACGTGAATGCAAGGGTCCTGGCAGGCTGATTATGATATCACCCTCCCATATGAAAGGAGAGACCCGAGTTGGCAGCTCCTGCCAAACGTTATCAGGATGCCCTACGTCCAGTTAGTGTTCGGCTATCAGCTGCCAGCTACCGCCTCCCAAGTAAAAAAAGCATTATGAATGGACACGATTCGGGAGCATGAGCCATTATAAAAGCTATCACCTTAAAAAGAAACTCTCTCATTCACCTGCAAAGAAAGAAGCCCACTGTTGTCAGCTATAGTACAGGAATGCTTACGACTAAATTCCCTTCTTAGAGCTGGCCGAGTTTTCTTTCCACACTGATGCTGCTCTTGTTGAACTCAGATGTCCAGCCACTCGAACGTTGAGATAGTGTATCCCATCTTATTAATTTGAACCAGACTCCTAAGCAGAGTGTAAATGTTGTTCAAACTACGGACTGCTCGCACGTGTATTCCAAATTATCGGCATTCGGCACGATATGAATATGTGCGTTGGCAGCAGTGCTGGAATCCCGCCTAAAACCCTCAGTATGAGCGGATAACGGTCCACGGAGAGTAAAAGCGCCTGGAGGCAGTAGTTTGCATAGTTAAGAAAGAAAGACGCACTTTTGCAACTTTACTTTAATCGTATGCAGATGAAAGGCGTGCAGGATAATCCCGATAATGAAAGTGTTCTTAATCTGAAGTTCGCTGATGACGAATCGGATGAATCTGAAGCCTTGCTGGATGTATTAATAAACTATTAGGTGATTGGTGGCGTATTTGCGGCAAAACCTGCGAACTAATTATGAGCACGACCCATCTCAACTTGGCCTGCGCTCATACACTGTCAATAGTCTTGTGCTATCTAATTAATCAAGAGAATAAACAATCGAGAAATTTATTTTTCACTTATTCGCGTTCTGATCTTTATGAACGATGTCGTGGGTCCTCTGATTTTCTAGAATAGTTCAATCTAGACGCCTACCTGTTCATGTGCTGTGCGGGAAAGTGTATGCTCTGGCGATGTTCAAAAACAGCCTCCAGATTCTTCGAGTAAATATATATGGCTTCTGTTCTCTGTAGGAAATTCTAAAACGCGTCAAGTGTCAAACATGACGGCATGAGGCGGGGTAGGGTGGCGGGTAGCTATGTTTTTTGCACCGAGCCCTCATCACTGTTAGTATATGCCCCTGTATATCGGATATAATGAACTCCAAGTATTGACACCCGATATGACGAACTTGGGTATGTCCTGACATTATACCGTATATACCGAACTTCAAACGCTGACACTGGACATAGTTAATGTGGCGTAGTATGTCGTGACATTATATATGATATAACGAACTCCAACTCTCTGACACAGGAATGACGAGCTTCAATATATCAACATCGTCTACCTCGTAGTAAGTCGTAAAGTAAACTGCATAGTGTGTCATGCAGTCTAACCTGGACAGTGACTGGTACTGATGATTGGCAATAAAAATAAAAACAAAAACAAAGAAAATTGGTGTAATATAGAAAGCGCCTTCCCGATTTTTGTACCTGTCTTGCCTACTGATAATTTCCAGAGATCGCTTTACCTTCCCCCATACTGTTGACGAGCGGTAGCGATGACAGTTATTAAGTTATTACTTTTCCATCCTCGGAACGCCTCGACGCGCATGGAGGCTTCGTTTACGCGTCCTTTCGGCTGACGAGGAAGCAGGTGACTCGATACTGAAGCGCGTACCTATACTGCGTTTCTACTGAAGCGCGTACCTATACTGCGTTTCATACATCACGTGCAACGCAGCGAAAGCTACGCAAGTAGTCCGCAAGACAAAAAGAAAGGAGGCGTATCATTACGCGCTCGTTTTGTGGCCGAGTGGTTCCTGCAGAAACGGGCTCTATTCTGAGCATACACGTTTGAAATAACTTGCTTCGCGTGCCTAGACATCTTCGCAGTGCGGATCTTTTAGAAAAAATGCGCACCGAAGAACCATTTTCTCAAAAAGAGATGCGCAGCGCGGAGGGCACAGCCAGCGCCATCTAGTGGCACAGCTGGCAAGGTTGCGGGACAGCGAAAACGCGACACGAACGAAAACGGCATAAAAAACATACTAATTCACCAAATCCGATCCTTTCTCCCTAAAAAAGGTGCTCTTTATGAAGTTGATGGCAAATGTAAGATGTAATAAGCTTGCAGACAATATAACTACTATTTCCTCGTGTTGCCAAGAGCAGGCACTATATTTTATCGCGGATGCGGAGAGCGCTAACAAGAGCTCTAGCTTTGGCAGTGTTGCACTTGATGTATGAAACGGAGTACAAGGACACGAGAAATTTTCATTTCGACAAAGATTGCTGTTTGATTTCTGTCTCTTCCGTGGATTAAATTTCTTACAGAGGACAGGCGCCATATTACGCGTTCGCCTTATGTTCTTTAATTCTTCAACGCCTCAGGGCTCCCACAAAAACGTGCTTTGGAGATCGGGTTTCACTATCGCTTGATGCAAAGCCGCCTGCGGCTCTCTATTACGAACTGCTCACGGAAACGTGAAACCTGATTCAGAGGCCTCCATCTTTGCTGTGGCAGCCTGGACAACCCCCTGCTCCCCTTTGCCCCAGTGATCAATAACAAGTAGTGGGAAGTGTCACGCCAGCCGGACAGCTTTCTTCAGCGCGCCCGCTTGATGGATTGACCAGCATAAATAACGAATGAAGGGAGTTGAAGTACGAAAAAAAACAAAAAACAAGCTACCCGGCAGCCAGGAAACGCTATTGCACTGCGCCAAGAATGTATTACCCGTGTAACAGAGCCAGGGTATCAGCACTGCACGTGAAAGCGAGCCTGGGAACACCTGCACTTTCATCTAGACCTCCCAGACTGCGACTACCGCTCACGAAATACTCATCCGCAGGGTCCTTTGTTTTTGTGTTCTTTATTGTTTTCAAGTATGCACAAGAAAAACGCTTGCACGTTCAGGTTTGCTGCTAACGACTTTTTGCCCTTCAAGCGATGCAGGAGAGCAGTTAAAATGACGTCGAGGGGGCCATGAGCTCAGAACTGACAGAGTGCAAGCTCACACGTATATCAACGGAAACAAAATGTAGCACTGCACTGTTTGCACCAGAAGAGAAACTACACATTTGCGCTCAAACTAGAATCGGTCACGCATGTCGAAGTAAAAAGAGGAGAGTTAAGCCTCACACTGAAGTAAGTGGAATTTGTAATACAGTTAAAGGCTGGCAATTAAGCGGGGATGGCGACTGGCGAGGGAAAAGACCGGCACACAGCACAGAGGTGCATGCCGCCAGCTCCATCCTATTTGGAGGCGGAGCATAAAACGCTCTTATTCGTGGCTTGCGGCATCCTTGTCAGACCTAGAGACCAATGTATTATTGTTCGACTCATAATCGCTGTCGATAAGTGCTGGAAATGTGACCAGACTATTTCGCCATTGAGCGTATGGAGGCAGAGATGGCCTCCGCAGTTTCTTTCAGACGTTAGGAGAGTGACATCCGAGTTGATCTTGATTTCGCGCTTGCACCCATGGCTTTCCCTTAAAAAAAAATAAAATAATTGCAGGGTTCAATGCTGCTGAACAGAATTTGGAGCGGACTCTTTGTCTGCGGGTGGCCGAGCTTTGCATCGAACACGACCAGCGTTCCCTTGAACGCATCAAACATCACCGGCGTTCTAGACAGAATCCACTTTTATGCCGCGAGCGTGCGATGCCGGCAGACGCTGTCCTGCTCCACTCAGTCAGCTCTACGCGGAAACGTGCGCATGCACAGTGAGGAAACTACCCTGCTCCTCCTCTCCGAGCTGACGCGTCACTTCAGACTTAAGCTCCGCCTTTAAGGGTATGACGCGATAGCGTAGGCTACCAGCCCACATATAAAGCGCCGCTTTAACCATGCAAGCCGTATGAATATGCCTGCGTGGCATAGGGGTAACGTGAATTCAAATGTTATGGCAGGCTGATTGTAATGTCACCCTCACGCATGAAAAGAGAGGCCCGAGTTGATTATCTTTCAGGCACTGGCGAAATATCGGCGAAATTTTGGCGAAATATTTGCAAAATAGCGGCGAAGTTTTCAAGGGTATAGCATAGTGTAGCTTTCGCTACAAATGAAAAACTCAGCCGCTATTGTCGATTGATATGACTATGTATAATATACGCAATACAGCTGTACGGTCTCCGTGCGCGAGCTGTATACATTCTGCGCAGGCTTTTCCTTTCCAAATATGGATCGAAATGGGTCTGTCCGGTCGCTCAGCCAACGGTTCTTGCTCTGGTCATTTCCGCTCTCACTCAGCGCCACGGCTGTCATTTAGGTCATGCCCCGTGTTTTTTTATTCATTCTTGCTATTTGGATTATTGGTTTGGGGCCTGATATGATTTGCCTGACATGAGCTCGTATTAGTCTGATTGTTCGAAATAAATTTCGGATTGTGTACGCCTATCGGCCTTCCCTGCGTTTTGTCCGCTTTTGTTCGCACACTGAACTTTCGGGCGCTTAGCTATACAGGCCACGATTGGCGGTGGCTTTGCTTGCCATCTCCTAATAAACAGGAACAACATCGTCGGACAGCCAGTAACAGCGCCTGACGTGCCATCTGATGGTAGTTTTGTGCACCGGCCAGCAATGATGTCGTCAGTGAATGCTACTTTCAGCCATCATGAACTATAGAGAACATCTCGTACATGCATACAAACCATGCCTGTCAGTTCTTCGCAATGTCGTAACACGCTCTCAGTGTCGCTTGCAGCCATAACGAATTTGTAATCTGAGCAAGGGAGGAGGAGGAGGAAGATGAGGAGGAAAGGCAAGGAGGATAACCCGTAAAAGAAACCGGTTTGCTACCCTGCACTGGGGGAAAGGGGTGAACGGATATAAAAGTTGTGAGAGAGGGATGGTTGAAGTTAATACAGTCACATCACAGACATGTCACATCACATCACGTCACAGTCATATCACGTAACATAATCTGAGCAAGCGTTTGTAGTACTGTTCCGCGATGTCTGTTGAGCACCGTCGAAGTCTGCAGCTGTCACTGATTCACTATGCGAGCAGATGCGTCGTCAAAACTGAATGCGGCGGGGATGGGAAATGATCTTGCGCATTCCCAAGTTGTACATATAGCACTCGGTTTTTGCAAATCGTTATAGTAGTCATCATCGGCTGTATACAGTGTGGCTTCTTTTGCCTGCTTCACTTAAGCGAGCAGATACAATGGGCTCATATCTCCTACTGCCCTATGCTTTATAGAACAGAGAGAAAATAAAAAAGAAGCGGATGAGAGAGAGAGAGAGAGAGAGAGAGAGAGAGAGAGAGAGAGAGAGAGAGAGAGAGAGAGAGAGAGAGAGAGAGAGAGAGAGAGAGAGAGAGAGAGAGAGAGAGACGCGTGCGAATATCCATCGGCAACGTAATGCATGCGCTCATAGCCGCAGGCGCTGGCCGCATGCACAACTATGAGGTCCACCCTCCCTGGCCCACTGGTGGCTATGCACGCAGCAGATGAGGGCGTGTGTTCTATCGCTTAATTCCTCCTCCCTCCCTCAGACCTCCTGCTCGGTTTCGCCTGCCGGACACACGACGCCGCACAAGGAGGATGTGGCGAGCCGCGGATAGAAGGGGAGAGACTCCGCGGGAACAGGGAAATTTGCGTGCAGCGCGATGAGCAGTCACGGCGTATTCAACCCGGAAAATTCATTCAACCGGAAGTGTATTCAACCGGAAGTGCGACGTTTTCACCACAGGGGCGGACCCTTATTCCAATTAGACTGGATCCTCCTCAACTTAGAACAGTGGTACCTTCCACGTTTAAAATCTTCGCCCGCCCTCATTTCGGCGTCCCGGGAGAGTTTGATTAGATTTCCGGTGTCCCCAGAGCAGGGCATTCGGATTGCGGTTCGCGCAGTTATGCTGAAAAAAAAAAATGGAAATGTTTGGTCGATATGTGCACGAGGCATTTCGCCCAATATGACATTATAAGGGTTTACTTGGAAATTAGTTATAGGCGGGAGTAAATCTGTACAGAAGGCGTATAACAGAAGGCGTATAAAAAGTATAGGGCACTGCTCGTGCCACATCCAGAGCTTAGTGTGGCACACGTCTGAAGAAAAGTGGTTTAGAGCAGCCTGTAGTGATGAATGTTGAATAGAAGTTACGGCGCTTGACACCTGCGCACCAACAGTGCGCCTGAGAAGATATCTGGGGGACAGAAAGATTTAAGCATTCAGTCTCGGTACAGTGTAATCCTTAGTGCGCTATAGATCTTAAGACCTATAGCGATCTATGTGATCTTAAGATCGTATTGATTTTAGATGTCACAGATGTCATATTTCCGACGTTCTCTTCCTTCTGCCTCCGAAAATGTGCTAAAGTGATTGAAAGCACACTACCAATCACATTCAGCATGGGCGTTCGACGAGAACTGTGAGGTTTGTTTTGAAGCTCTCAACTGGGCTTTTCGTGCGTTGAGGATGACTATATAACGACTTGGGGTAATAATAATAAACTGCGTTTTAGCGTCTACATTGACCTTGGTCATCCAACTTGATAGGACATGTGCACATTTCTGTTTTTTATTCAGAAGCTTCGGGGTTCACGAAATGATAACCCTTCACTTCGTTTTCAAACTTTACCCAGGAAAAAGACGCACGTAGTGCAAAGTCTATGACGAACGTGTGTATATAGCTTTTCTTTGTAGCCGTATGTTTACCTCAAATTCATGCTAATAGCTAATCACTTTAGAAATCTACTCCAAAATGATGATGAATAACTCTGAAGACAATGTAAGCGAATAATCTTGACAAAGTAGCGTTTTAACCTACTCCACCACACGTCGGATATATAGCACGTGACTTTCGATGCATTTATTTATATTCTCCACCACTAGCATTTCACCGGTGCTGCACGCAAGTTGCAAAGCAGCGAGCCAAGTGTGTACACACGGGTGGACCACCGACGGCGGTGGCGAGGGGTCAGCCGGGCCGCGACCCCGGCTCATTAGCTCCTCGAGCGCGCCTCACGGGCGGCCTGCGTGTTCCCCCCTCCTTTAGCGCGAGCCAGCTCCAGCAGCGGTGAAGGAAAGGGGACAGATAGTAACACTCGCGGGGGTTAATTAAGCCGCACGACGCCCGCCGCGCCAGCGTTGTCGCCGCGAACGCGCGTCACCCGGCGCCGCCGTGCGGACACCCGTAAAACCTCGCGAATAATACGCGGATTCATTCGTCGCTTCCAGGATGTAAAACAAAAGGTCCAAACGGACTCTCCCCTCCCTCGTTTCACTGACGGATTTAAAGATCCCCAGGTGGTCGAAATTACTCCGTAGCCCTCCACTACGGTTCCTCTTTCTCTCTTTCCACTTCCACTCCCACCTTCCTCCCTTCCCTTACGGCACGGTTGAGGTGTCCACAGAAAACAAGTGAGACAGTTACCGCGCCTTCCCCTTCCTATAACAATCCAATAATCTCATATGGCTTCACACAGTTCCGTAATGACCTGGAGCCAGCGTGCAGAGAATATGTGTATGACCATCGTGACAGTGCGCATACAAGGTAAATTTTACTACAACTGAAGGGTGTGCCAATCACCCATGGAATGACTCGATTAGGATGCTTCTGTGAACTGCAACGGGGGGTGAAGCTGGAAACGCGTAGACTCACAATGCGCAGCTTAATACTCGAAATGAGTGTAACGTGCATGACAGCCTACTAACGATAGGTTAAAACGTTCCAATACATCAGTATCGACCGCTTAAGCCAGTATATCTGCATATCTGCGCTATCGTGCTTCTGAAGCATTCGACACTTCCACACTGTCTGACCACCGTGAATCTGCACGACATGGCATGGGAACAAGACCTATCTGCGCCTGGCGTATCTGGGAATGCGCGATTGAAAATTTCTCGGTTTCCTGCCGTTGCATATAGTCTGCACAGCGTGCGGTATCCGGACTCGTGTGCAATACGCGGAGTTCTTCGGCACGCGCCGTCCGCCGCGACGCCGCCGCCGCGTCGGCTGCTGCCGCGTGTGGCAGCGCGCCACCCGCGAGCAGAGTCAGCCCTGGGGCTTCGGCGGCGTGACTGGCGTGATGGCGAAACGTGAGAGGCCTTGTAACACTTTCAAGTTCACCGCCACTGCGGCAGAAGGCGAGAGTGCGGCCGAGATGACCAACGCCGTTTCGCAAGGGTCGGCCTGTAACACATTAAGGCAACATGGAAAGAGTATTCTCGAAAATGAATCCCTCTTTCCGGTGTCTCCAGTGCGTGCAAAGAGGCGGGAAGGTTACGGACGGTGTCGTCGTTAAAGAAGGCGGATACTACTTCGTTTTGCATGCGCACGGCGTGTGTGCGCCGAAGGTGAGAAATAATGAAATGGCAGAGGAATCGGGTCGCCGAGAAAACTACGCAGTGATTCGGGTAACGGGCGATCGGCGCGCTCTCTATTGAAGTCTGTCGAACAGCAATAATCGGTGCGCGCTCACTGAACCGAACGCGAATGGGAACCATCGATGCCTAATGGAAGTACAAAAACAAGGAAGGAGAAACGACTGGTCGTCAAGTTATTGAAGACGGCGCCGCCACCAGTGTTTCAACACACATTCGGCCTTATCTTGGGCCGGAGGGAAATTGCGTCCACGAAGCAGGCAGGTACTACTCTGAACACGTCATCTGTATAGTCAGTGTGGGTGGTCCACACATGTTAACCAAACCCGAACTCCAGCCATCAAGAATTAGGTGGAAGTTACGTGCAATGAGCGAAAAAAAAAAGTTAATAAAAAGCCATGATTTCCTAGATGACACGGTAGCTGGAATACCGGTCCGACGCTTTCTGAGGAGCGGCAGGACATATATGCATCTAGTGATTTGTACAAGTTAGATCTACCGTACGGTTCAGTGCGTTAAAATCTGTTCAGTTATACTGTCACCTAAAATGGCATAATTAGTGGGAACAAATGGGTGTAAATACATTTTCTATAAAAAAATAAAAACATTCGTGACAAAAATTACGTCCAATAGATTTAAATCTGTTGCCTTAAAAACAACAATGAAGAAAGTAAACCTACGCGTCCAATGAGGAAAGAGCGGGAGTGGACGCGCAGGGGAGTGTGTACATATAGCCCGTGACACCTCGGCTCTCGAGGAGCTTGACCGCGTAATGGACTGCGACAAAATGGCTTTTGCTCGGATACACCCGCGTCGGGGCGTCGAACGAGGCTCGTGACACTCGGCGGCAAGGTCGATGCACGCTGCGACAAGCGCGCAGACAGGGCCGCGAACAACCGATGACACGCCGCGGCCGAGGGGGGCCCTGCTCAGCGGCAGGAGGAGGAGGAGGACGCGCATCTCTCTCCCGTTGTCCCGCCGATGACTGGACACACCAGGTCCGCAGGCATCGGTCAGCGTACGGCACGTACTTCTCAGCGTACGCCAGTGTATGTATGGAAGTACAGTCTTGCCCTGTTAATACGACCCCAATTAACATTAGACTGCTCGAATTACTGACAATTTCTTGAGGGCCACAATTTTAACAGTGATACCGTTTAAGCCTAAGGTTGTTCCGTGTATTGCGCAGCTGGCTGTGCCACTTTCCCACCCCCCTCTCTTGCTCGCAGCTCTACTCGCCTGACCCAGGTAGTTGACGGGACCGCTTCCGCTTCACTCGTCTCTCTACTTCTCCTCTGCTGTTGTCACCGATCTTTCTGCCTGGGCTGAGATTCTTTTGACGGACGTCCGACTGTCATATCCACACTCCCTGCAGCAACACACACCGCTACTGCACACCTGCGGCACCTTTAGGAAGCCTATGACGCTGTTCACCGCCGTTGGCAGGCCCAGAAACGGAATCACCGCCTGTGTCTCCGTTTGGCCCAGCTGGCGTCTTAAATGGAGCAGCATTGCTGCTCTTTTCTTCGGCAACAATGGGGCCATTTCTGCGACCCGATGGCCGGCAACCGGGGCCTTCTCGACACGTGGTCGCTTCTCAGGGTGCTGCTAGACCCTACACACACCAATGCTTCCCAGCGCAAGGATATCTCCCATCTCCTGCACTCGTCCCCACTCACCGATACTGAGTTCCCGGAGGCCCTCCGGACCACCACCTCTGAAACGACCTCCCTACACCTCTTCCCGCTTACTCCGGATCTCCCAGCCTTAATCTTGATGCGGACATCTCCTTTGGCGAGGCACGAGCGGCGCTATTGATGCTCCGCACTACTTCGGCCCCAGGGGCGGATCGCATCACTAACAAGGCACTCCGTAACCTAGATATACCCTCCCTCGAAGCCCTTATTGACCTTCTCAATATACATTGGCAAGCTGGCACTCTTCCCTCCTCCTGGACACATGCACGTGTCTCGTTTATCCTCGAACCCTGCTAACCTATTGCCCTATAACACTTCCGTCCCATCTCTCTCACCTCCTGTCTTGGTAAATTGTTCGAGCACGTCATCTTGGCCCGCCTCCAAACCTACCTGGATGATCATGACTGGTATTCGAACTCCATTTTCGGCTTCCGCCCTCAGCTGTCAACCCAGAACATCGTGCTCCAGCTTTTCGAGGATGTCCTGCGCCACTCCCCTCATAAGCGCACTCAAGCGATCGTTGCGCAAGACCTGACAAAAGCCTACGACAATGTATACACCATAACGCCATTCTAGATGCTCTCTCATCCCTCCATGCCGGATCCCGTGTCCGTTTACATCAACGCTTTCCTCGCCCACCGCACAACTGCAATCTCCTTCTCTCAAGCAAACAAGGGTACCCCTCAAGGTTCTGTCTTCTCCCCGCCTCTTTTCAACGCCATTCTCTTCCCACTGGCACGTGCTCTACGCACTATTTCATCTGTCGCATGCATTCTACGCCAATAGCCCAGAAACCACTGGTGACCATAGACCATGGGTGACCACTGGCAATTTTGGCGACATGGCAGGTGTGAATGCAGTGGAGATCCACGCCCGGGATATCGGATTGAGTTGCTCCCCGACCAAATCGGAGCTTTTGCTTATTCTGCCTTTTCCCCTCACTGCCTTCCTTAGTGGCACACCCATTCCCTTCGTCTCTACTCTCTGCATCTTTGGACTCTATTCAGTCCAATTGCAAGCACACCATCCTCCTCACTCGACTTACAAACACTGTACGCCAAACCAAGCGCCTCATATGGCGCATTGCAAATCGTCACTACGGCATGCGCGAACACGACCTCCACCACCTCGTCCAGGCCTTTGCTGTCAATCGCTTTATATATTCTTTTCCATATCTCTACCTTTCTAGTACTGAGCAGGACAAAATCAACATGCATCCTCATTAGCCAGAACATAAGTCCGCCCTGTCTCTTCCCATATCAACCTCGATAGATTGGCTACTATCATGGGCGTCCACAACTCCTTTACAGAACTCTCATCGCACGGCTCAGCTCCTCCGTTTCTCCCGCACGCGTCCGGGTAGCGCACTCCTCTCCACCCTGAAGCTCTCCCCTCGTATTCCGCTTCCAACCTCACTGTCCACGTCTTCTCACGTCTCCTACCTCCTAACCGCTAATCCCCTGCCTGAAAATATGCATGCCGAAAACCACCCCTCCAGCAGAGAAGCGCGAGCCTCCGCCTTCTTGAGTGAGTACTGACGGCAGCCAACAGTGGCTTATAAGGATGCCGCCTCGTACCGTTGCTACCCAGCCGACGCCCTTGCAGCCTCTGACAGTTCTTTGCGACACACTCTAACTGCATCAGTGTACATTCCTTAGTTCATGCAGAGGAGTCAGTTATTGCCCTTACTATTACGCAAACCTCAGCGGAATACATTTTCAGTGACTCAAGGGCTGCGATCTATAACTACGTGGCTGGAGGGGTGGCACCGAATCCATCGGTACCTTGCGTTGCATCGTCCCTTCTCGCCCCATCCAAATCATTTAGGTGCTATCACACCTGCCAACAAGGCGGCCAATTCCATCGCTCGCGATTTGATTGACCGAGCAAGACCGCCCCCGTCAATAATGGATGCGCGCGAACGCTCTTCACGTTCCACGAAATCGCCCTGCACTATCAACTTACTCGTCTCACCTTCCCCCCTCCACGTAAATCTCTTTGTCAGCACCATCAGCCCCCTGGTGCCACCTCCAGGCCGACACCTTTCTTACACCTACACGTCTTGCTCTCCTCCTTCCCGGGACGCATACTCGCCGTCCTGCCGCTTATGTGACAGCGCCCGCGCCGACTATCATATTCTATACTCCTGCACGGCACACTTGCCCCTTGATTGATTGATTGATTTATAGGAAGGGAAAGGGGCGGTAACTGTCTCACTTGTTTTCTCTGGACACCTCAACCGCACCGTAAGGGAAGGGAGGAAGGTGGGAGTGAAAGTGGAAAGAGGAGCCGTAGTGGAGGGCTGCGAAGCAATTTCGACCACCTGGGGATCTTTAACGTGCGCTGACATCGCACAGCACACGGACAGCGTTTCGCCTCCATCGAAACGCAGCCGCCGAGGTCGGGTTCGAGCCCGGGTACTCCGACACAGTAGTCGGGTGTCTTACCACTGCACCACCCCGGCGGGGCCACTTGCACCCTGACTCTCAGCACCTTACCAGTCCGCAGCAGTGGGAGGCTGCTTTGCCCAGCACCGAGCCGGATGTCCAAATTTGACTGGTCATCTGGGCGGAGGCAGTCGAGAGGCACGACCTGGACGCTACAACCCGCAGCCACAAAGCGGCCAGCAACGCTGATTTTTAATGTTGCGTCTTATGAATAAAAGTTTGTCACCACCACCACCATAACCAGCTGGCTGTGTTCGCAGTAATGACGTCACCTTGACCGGACGTGATGCCATGATCGGACGTGAAGTCATCATGACATCACAACTGGCCGTATCTAATAACCGGAATGAGGTCACCATGACGTCACATCCGGTCATGACGTCACATTTGCTCATGTCCGATGACTTCTTCAGGTGATTCACGCATATACGAAGCTGACCCTGCCGGGCGTCCGAACCAGGCGTTCGTGCAGTGCATTTCATTTGGCGTTTCTTCGAACGCCGCACAACACAGCAAACCAAAGCAGACGCAGTGCAGCGGGAACCAGCTGCGTTTCAAGTTGGTTTACAGGAAAGAAAAGGCGCTGTATCTTCTCCGCCGACGACAACAGATAGAACTGACGAGTCTCGAAGTACAACCACAGATAATTTAGTCGAACCAAACGCAAACAGCATCGCTGTGTCATCAGTTTTACACGAGAGTGTAATATGCCGTAATTTCTTTTTTCAGCGCATTTACGCCTCTCGCTGTCCGGGCAGTGGACAGGGTGAAAATACACACAGGCCTTCTAGACCTATGCATTTTTGTCTCTTTAATAGGGAGATCGATGACAACAAGCCTCCACTATACGCTCTTTCTTTTCTGCAGGTGCTTTGAGCAAGGACACCAGAGAATCGCAATCAGGGCTATAAAGCGCAAATCCCTGAAGCATTATTTTGTATGTGGGGTGTCATGCTATCCACTACCAAGGTGGCTGTCCCTGCCTCTCGCAGCTGAAAGTGTATGCTGATATAAATATTGCAAATTGTTGATTGCGGGGTTTACTGTTCTGAAGCGACACATATACCATGGGACCCAGAATATTTAGACCAAAGGGAGTCATTTACGGGCGTTGTACCGTATAGTGGTTCATTGTATTGGGAAATAGCATAAGAATATATGTCACCACTCCATGTCATGACATCACACTTTTTATGGAAGTGCTGCAGAGTGGTGTCGAAGTATTTGCCACGTGAACACTTCACTGCAGACCAGTATGCCTATGAGCCTCCTTTAATCATCAAGTGTTCTTGAAGCCTTACTAACCCATTGGACAAAAAGTTCTAGAGGACACTTTGGACTACTAAAGTACGATCAGGCGAAAGCCATTATAGCGCGGTGGATCGTATACCTCCACTACGGCCCCTCTATCTCCCTCTTTTCTTTCACTCCCACCTTCCTGCCTTCCTTTACGGCGTGGTACATGTGTCCGCGGAGAATTGTGACAGATACTGTGGGTTTTCTATCCTGTAAATCAGTTTGAAATGCCGCTGATGTCTGCTGTATTAACACCTCCTCACTGGTTTTGCTTTCTGTTTGCTGTGTGGTGCGGCATTCGAGGAAGCGCCGAATGAAAGATGCTACACGGACGCTTGGATCGGACATCCGACGGGGTCAGCTTCATATATGCATGAATCGCCTGGTGACGTCATGACCAGTCGTGACGGTACATGGCGCGCCCCTTGTCGAACACATTGAGTAAATGGAGTCCAAAGACAGACTCCTCCCGCATCACTAATGTATCGCGGGTAGATAAAGTTCCGGAATTGGCGATATAAATGAACCAGTCCATCCGAACAAAAGTCTTTGATTAGAAGTTAATAAATAAAAGGAGGATGCTACTACAGCGACCCACGGGCCCGAAGAGACTCCCATGGGAAGTAGCGGAAAGGGATTGGGAGCATGGGAAGTGGGAAATGGAAGTAAGGGATGGGTTATGGGTAGTTGGACAAGGTCTGGGGACAGCGAGTTTTTGCCATGAATTTCTGATATTTCTTGGCTACCTGTAGGGCCTGTCTGGCCAGGACAGGTAGAGCACCAAGATTCTTCGAATATGCGGCCCCGCCTCACTGAAATGCCACTCACTCACCGGACGCACCCGGGCATCGACGCAGAGACAGGTGAAAACCTACCGTGGGGGTGATGAATCTGGGGCCTCTCAAAAACACACTCGGTTTCATAGCCCGTACCAACCACGGGCCCGGGTCTCTGGATCAGTCAATTCAAGGGGATCGTTCTCTTCCGCGGCTGCTAGCTCACCGTGCGCTTTCACGGGTTCCAGCTTCGAGTTTTATGTGCGATGATGCTTCCTCCTCAGGCGCATGCCGGCGCAGGCACCGCTGTTCACCCAACTTACCAAACAACCTCCTGCTTTTATTTCTTCATCTGAGCCTTCTCGAACACAACCAGAATTCTACTAAACGCATCAAAGTTCACCGGCGTTCTATAACTCATTTATAGGAAATTAAAAGCGCACTATCTGTCACTCGCGGAAAAAAATATTTTCGTTTCTTCTGTTAATTGTCGGTTATGATACACACTTGGAACCATCGAACACTGTTTTATTGCCTGAAAAGATGCAATATTGTTTTGGGACGTTCTGCAAAGAACAATAAAGGAAGACTTTATTTTGAATTCCCAGTGTGCGTTACTTGATAACCACCGAACATGACCACGAACCCTTTGACATGATTTTCCTCCTTGGACTGCACAGCCTGTAGAAAACGCGTATGTTGGATCGGAATGCTGAGCCTCTAGTCACCGCCGCTACTCATTTCGGTCAGATGGTACACCAGCTTAGAGACACTTACGAAGATAGTGATTATCAACCGGACTGGCTGCCATTGTTGATTTGCTGTCTTTCCTTGCCACCGATTTAGTGAAGTTCTGATAAGTCCTATTCTAGTTGTGTGGTGTTTTGTTGTATGTTTCAATTGGACTTTTCGCCTACAGGCTGATTACTGTGTAAATAATGTATATAGCGCTACGCTGAATTTAAAAGCATGTAATAAATACCATGCTAAAAAAAAAAAAAAAAAAAAAAAAAAAAAAAAAACGGGACGTGGCGCAGTTGGTAAAGCGCTGGGCTGGGGATCCAAGGGATGGATGTTCGATTTCTGGTAGAGACAAGGTTTATTTATTTTATTTTTAACATTTCCCTCGAAAGCGCGACATCCTCTGCGGACAGCTCCTGCTGACAACGATGAGGCAGGGTTTATCTTTGGCAGGGTTTATCGTTATCAAACCGATTATAGTGCGATATCACGGGAAGCGGCAGTTTCAGCTGTACACGTGGCTCAGTCTCGGAGCTGCCGCGTGAAGTGGCCGAGCTTTAACCATGGCCTCCGTAATTAATTCCAGGTCCAACGGCGCGCTTGGTCGCGGATGCCGCTGGTTTGTGGCGCCATATTAATTTAAGCCTGGTTGTAACGAGGGGCAGCACCCGCGGTTTTTTGCATGGAATCGTTGTGTCATATTGCATACTAACAGCGCTGTTTTTTTTTTTTAAATAACTGTCGTTGGTTAACAAAAGGAAATTGTAGAAAGATTTATTTGCTTTTATGAAGCCAGTCCCTCTGTGCAGAATGGTGCACTGTGGACGCCCAGGGGGTGACGTTTTAAAAAGAGTCAAAAGGATGCCTGTAACAGCTTCTATGAAAAACCTTTTTCTTCAAGCTCCACGCTAACACTCTTCCAGTGAAAACACGGCTCGAGGAAAAGGGAATTTTTGTACCCTGGACAGTTAATTGCCTTTTGTGCAAAAAAAATAAAATAAAAACCCATTGAACAGGAATTTATTGAATGCTGGGACCCAACCTTTTTCCCGGACATTTATAGCCGACACTAAAAAAATGAACTACCAATTGCCCCTTCAGGAATCAGGTATTTAACTGCAGAGAGCGAAGATGACACACCGTATGATATGTTCATACACCTGGGCCTTCACAGTTTGTGAACGACAAAGATGGCAGTGAGACATGCCGACATCGTTGTTCGTTCTGCCCGTGAACATTTTATTAGCAGTGTATTATACGTTGCAGAGGTGTATCGCGCACAAACGGAGCAGCCTCCATAGATGATTGTTCTTGAATATTTGGTTAGATTGAAAAAACTTTAATCGCGCCAGATGTGTTTTAACAGGGTCTGTATTGTTTGAGTTGCTGTTTGAGAAGGCAATGAAGAAAAAAAAAAGCGGTGGCTCAGTGATTAAAATTCCCGGCTACAGAGCCCGAATACCCGATTTCGAACCCGACCTGTTTTAATCAACTTCATTTTTTTCTTTGTGTGTAAGCACTACGAGATGTCATATGGCCAATCACTGTTCAGTTGGAGGCTCCGTCACACTCTCTGTAGGATGGGGAGCTTGAAATACCCGTCGGAGACTCGCGCATTGGAGCCGCTATATATATATTGAACTTTGAATTACCCGCGCGGGACCACGTGGTTGTGATCTCACGAATCAGCTTAGCCAATCAGAGCGACAGCACAAACATGATCAGAAGCTATTCTTGGTCGGTGGTGATGAATGTATGAGTTCTTTGGCACTAGGATCCGCTGGCGCACGTTGAAGGAGAGATATGGTTCTAATACATCATCAAGCAAAACTCATCATCATCAAGTATGAGGCAAAAACTATTTGTCACAATCTCATGACGTCGACTTATTTGCGACCAAGACCACTGCGACCAAGACCACTGCCAAGAGCGCATGCCGGCCTAGGTGGGCTCAAAATAGCTGAAATACCGCCGAAAAATTCCTAGATTGTGAAAAAAAAAATCGTCAAATTTTGAAATTTTAATGAAAAAAATTGGCAGTTGCTTAGCTTGGTTAAGCCTGGTAATTGCGAAAGCAATAGTTATGGCAACGCCTAGGTTCAGCTGGTGGTGTAGCTGGTTGTGGTGCTTGTGGTTATGCTTATTGTTATGCAGTGATTCACTCTGGCCACGGCATATGGTTCAACTATTGTTTATTGCATGGTGCTACCTGGTTACTCTATGTATAACTAGTAGCGAGACAAGGAGTGCCGTGGCTGCAACGATATACTTGGTTGTGGGTGAGGTTAAGGCAGAATGTACAACTGCCGCTCCGGCACCGGCTGCAACGGTATTCTTTACGCCAGCAGAAATGAAAGCATCCCTGGAGACTGCGTTGGTTCCACCTGCCGCTAGGCCACCGCCTATAGTATCCAACGTTGCATCCCCGGCGACAGCTGCGGCTGGAGCCCCATAATTCTTCTTAGCTTTGGGAGCATGTGGCACAACTGCAGCTTCGCGGTTGGTAGCTACCGCCTCGCGAGCTGACGGCGCGAGTTGGGGCCCCTTTTTTGCTGCAGATGGGATGACGTCATTCCGGCTGTAGCGCCCCTAGTGGAAGGAGCGGGAGTTAGGCCGCGGTCAGTAGCATACCGCCTCGCGCGCCGACGGCACGATTTGGGGCCCCTGTTTTTGCGGCAGATGGGATGACGTCACTCAAGCTGTAGCGCTCCCTTATGGAGGGAGCGGGAGTTAGGCCACAGTTGGTAGCTACCGCCTCCTCGCGAGTTGACGGCGCGAGTTGGGGCCCCTGTTTTTGCGCAGCTGTGCTTGGCGGCGCGCCAAAGGTCACGCTAAAGGTCAGTGGTAGCTACCGCCTCGCTACGCGAAGGACTGAAAAGTGAAAGTAGTATTGCTTTCGCAATAAAATGAGTTTAATAATATAGGGGGTATTCACTGACGCGCTGCATTGTGGGTAATTGAGGCACAGTCGGCCATTTTTGTGTCCACGGAACAAACAGGGCGAACGTACGTATCAAGTGCTGTCGTGCGGTTCTACAAGCAGTGGCATCCGCAGCTATATGTTGTTTACTGAGCTATCGTAGACTGTAATAGACGCGTGCACAGTGTAAACAACGGAAGCTGAAGAGCTACGCGAACGACCTCGGCATTTTAAGGTTCCGGAAGTACACACGAACAACTCCACTCGAACGAGATACCTCACCGAAACGCGACGTCACGTATGGCTGGCACGGCTCAACCGCACAAGTATCATGGAATATGAGAAATGTACGTCAAAATGGGCTGGACTGGAATCTTCCGGATGTGCCTTAGCAGCCAGGAGCTCTTGTCACTATCCGTGCACGACTGTCCTTCACGCACTCGGAAGACACATTCCCACTAAAAGAGCAGCGCGGTATCGCTTCCAGTCATGCGCATGCATGCAGCGCGCCGCCAACACCTCCTCGTCGTGTTTTGCTGCAATAAAATCCTTCATAGAGGGCTCGCTAAACTTTGTGTTTGTCGTACTTGCTTCATTCGATCAGAAGAAGTCGGATGTTCGCATCGTCTGTGTCGGTTGCTAATCAAAGCAGACCGCATGCAGATTCGGCGAAGGAACGTAGGCGGGCAAAGTTGTTTTGCAGAAGGTTTGAAGAACTTTACAAACTTATTTATCTCTAATAACAAATCAAGCTTAGCTTGGCCAAAACTGCACTGTATTTAAAGAGTTTTGTTGCAAAAAGTTATTTCGAGCCCGTAAGGCAACGAGGTGGCGCCACCGGTGTCCTCGCTGGCCTGTGGCAGCGGTTTCTTTTGCTTCCTTACCGCCACAGACGATGCAAACATCCGACTTCTTCTGATCGATTGAGGCAAGTACACGAAACAAGTTTTGTATAAAAGATACTGACTACCAAATGCCATTTCTATGCAGAATATCAGCTACAAACACTCAGCGGTTTAGTTGGTATAAACGTTGGACGGCACGCACGTAATTGCACAAAGAGCGAGTTCGTCTGCTTCAACCGCGGCTCTTAACCCAGCCGCTTGTAACGTAGTTGCATTTTTCGAGTGGTCAGTAGGCTTGCGATTGGTTTCTTGTGACGAAGCTCGTCCGTAGGACAAGGAATTCATGAATGTCGCACATATCTATGCGTGGGCACAGGCCGACGCTTACCGTGCAGTTGCGCATATCGACTGCACACGGGTCGGTACCAAAGTTTTGTTTCGTACAGGTCTCTGTCCGCATCGCGCACACTTTGCCGATAAATCAAACTGTCACTCATAATACCGACTGAGTTTTCATAACAACGGTGCTGGCATGAGGCAGAGTGGCAGAGCAAACGAACGCGCGCGAACAGCTAAGCTAACCGCCGCCCCCTACTAGTACTAGTCAGAACAGGACGCAAATATGGCGTCGACTGCATACTGACGTCAGCTGTGACGTCACGTGAATACCCCCTATTAACGAAGTTACCTCTGAAATAAAACAACGGGTAGTGATCTGTGAAATATGCAGTATTGCCGATTTATGACTGTTTGATAACGTTTTCCCGCTTACTGAGAGCGTGAACACGTGTTGTTATAGCTTGTGAGTGGATTCATCCGAGCAAAGCTTTCCTTTCATTTTCATTCTCCCAAAAGTGCGATCAATGGCAGATGTTCCTCCTTTGTAGCCATCGTCAGAGGAGTTTCAGTAAGCCGCAAGCAGAGTACTTTACACGCCGATATCGTTTAGTTGGAATCAGCTTTCGAACTATATACCACAGGCACGATCTTCACACTCTCCGATAGCTGTACTTTTACTTGAAATCAGCTTTATAATTTTCCTCATATCTTCATATTTACTTTCACACTGCGGCAGCCGTACATGTCATCCATCAAAGCTCATTGTTAACCGCTTAGGAAGTCACACCCTCGCTGAGCGGCTACCGTCAGCTTTGTGTACAGAATGCAGAGGTCAGCAAGCAACAATGCTTTCATTTTTGTTCTCAGAAAGTAGTCATCGTACATTTTATATCTTTCATTAGGGTGCGCATGCTGTGCCAAAATATTGCAGGGCGGAAAACAACAAAAAAAAAAAAAAATTAAATTACCCCCCCCCCCCCGAGAAAAAAAAAGAAAGTAAAAATAAAAGTTTCATACCAAAACGACCATGAAAAGGGTTAGCTAGCGTCGCTGTCTGCCAATGCCATTTGTCTATACGCTGTATACTCAACACTCAAGAACTTCCGTGTGGTGGCAGTTCTCCTGCCATTCGTATAAAAAGTATGGTGCAACCATGTCGCACAGCATTCAGGCTGGTGCCATACGATTTATTTCTATAGCATACATCTGTAGTCCATTTACAGGGATTCCAACCGACGACATTCATGATGAGGCATTCGTGTTTTTACTTTCACCGCATGAAAGCACTATTAAGTGCTCTTCGTCATTTTTCAATTGATTTGTTGTTATGGATAATCAACTTTACGAATAGTTTTGCTCGGGAACCAAGGTATCCATTTTAACTAGGTGCAGCTGCCCTTCAACTCGGTTCAAGGTGCATTTTCGAGACTCCCTCTGTACCATTCCCTTTTGAATCTTGATGCTCTGTTATGTCCTTGTAGTTTTGAACGCACCTTCAGATAAATATGTAAAAAATGATTTTGAAAAGTGAAAGGCGCAATAACGTGAGAATCCCGGGGCCACATCAACGCGCCGTGAGGGAAGTTGGGATGAAACGAGGGGAAGAAGAGAGAAAGGTGTCATCGTGGTGGTCTCCGCACAAAATTCGACCACCTGGAAATTTATAGTCATCCTATATCTCACAATACTAACCGCAAGCGAGAGCGCGTGCACACACACACACACACACACACACACACACACACACACACACACACACACACACACACACACACACACACACACACACACACACACACACACACACACACACACACACACACACACACACACACACACACACACACACACACACACACACACACACACACACACACACACACACACACACACACACACACACACACACACACACACACACACACACACACACACACACGCACGCACGCACGCACGCACGCACGCACGCACACACACACACACACACACACACACACACACACACACACACACGCACACGCACACGCACACGCACACGCACACGCACACACACACACACACACACACGAAATGAGCGGGTGGATTCTGTGTGGTTATTTCTGAACCGCAGTTGAATTTTACTTTTGTTTACCAAGACTACCTGGGAATTTGGACCAAGTGTACTTGACTTTTGTATTTAGATGATTGCCATTAGAGAATTGCCCGTAGTGTGTTCGCGTTAACATTGAATCTACAAACATCATGCGTGGTCCTGCAGTCGTACATATAGCTTCGTATACCTATAACTTCGCCTCTGGCTTCGAAGCCGTCTGGGAACAGCCCGTTACGTCAGGGCGCGACATATCGTATACGTTTCACTGCAGTCAAAATGTTGGGACTTGAAATAAGGATGTCCACGTGAGTATTTTCACGAACTCTTTCAGGTCTCCTTGTACACCTGTCTGAAACAGTAGGCAAGCCCTATGATGGGGATAACCAGAGGAATATTTGCTGATAGCCTGCCTCGTGATGGCTTTTGGTCATTGCTTGCTGCTGGAATATGGACGTTGTGCAGGCTTGCCCATCAGACAGGGCGTCTGTACGAATGGCTCTAAAGTTGTTTATTCAAATCGATTATAATGGCAAACATGTCTAAAATTACTAAAAAAGAAGTGGTCAAATTAGAAACAAAAGCTTCGGATCGAACTGCCCGCCGCGCGTTGACGTCAGTAAATTTGAAAACCGGGTTAATATCTATAGCGACCTAATGAAACGCAACATCTAACTTTTAATTGACGCAGTCTGGCATGGTTAGGGCCAATGACAATTCCGTAGCCACGCACTAGACGATGTCACAAGCAGTATAATATCGTCAAAACAGACCTCAATGGTTCCCAGTGTTTTGGTTTGTTGTAATAGAAGTCTGTGAAATCCAAATACTGACAGATTTCAGTGTATAAGCACACATTATTCTGCTATAAGCAGTGTAAACTACAAGGCATGCCTGCCAACAAGATATGCTTTATTGTTTACCTAACACTTCTGCAAGAAGTTAGCCAACTTTGACTGAACGGAGTAATGTAACAGTTTTTGACATTGTTTGTACCTCCACTCATGGAAACTTGCCTCCAGGTGCAGCATTCTGGTCGAAGTAGGATTTCAGGCTTTGAATACGTTGGGGTGCTTCGAATGGGGTAAATCTTTGAGGGTCAGCGCCACCTCCGTCCTCATCATCCTGCTGTTGGTCTGTGGCAGGGCCTTTCTTAACGTGGGCAGTAATCTCTTCATCTGTCAGCTGCTCCGTATAGGCCGATTCAGCGACCATGTCTGCGTACTTTCCGATTATGCCAAACGCTTCTTCCACGGCTTCCAATAGTGCGGTATCTGGCTGGTCTTGATCCTCTGCTGGAGGTACTAGTGGCGCACCATTGTCTAAATAAACGCAGCTTTTGGAACCAACCCTTTAAACTATTTGCGTCAATTAAGCTGCTCCCACAATACTGAAATCACATGTAATGCAAATATTAAGTCAGTCACAGAGAATCCATCTTCTGCATGTCATAAAGCAAGCGCTCTGAAAGGCGAGTGCTGTATCTTGCCCCCGGAGAGTGAACGAGACCCTGGTGTATTGACTGTTTACTTCGGTAGTTGCATGTACCAGGGCCCCAATATTAAAATACAACACCTTGGTGCCCTGCAGCTCTGCACGGTACTTGTATATGACTCGAGCAATTGACAAGGAACAGTAGCATATTCCTCTTCACTTTCAACATATTGTTGTCGAAATTCAGCAGCCATCTCTTGAAGATATGCTTTGTCATCCAGGCGCTTTTGTTTGACTCCCACGCAGTCTACAGGAAAGTGCACTTTGTGCAAGCTCAAGAGCCTTTGGGACTTTATTATCACAAGAAGGAGCTTTACGTTTTCGCTCCCATCCATATCGCAACAGAGGAGAATATTCCCGCGTTCTTTTGATTGTTTTCCTCCGTGTGAGCGACCAGCCAACGTTTCTAAAAACATAGCCCACGATCCACGTTGCAAGCCAAACCAGCTGCTATTGCCCGTCTTGTTCCCTTCAGCGTGCGAGAGCTCGTGAAGGGTCACAAGGGTGCTGCAGAGAAAGCGAGCGTATTTCCCACTCTCAACTTGTAGAGAAGTCCGCTTTCGTCAGCTCTGAAAATGTCCCGCGGAGTGTAGCCCGCAAGCAGACCCGGCAGCGAACGGTCTTTTCTGTCCGTCACATCACTGTCGTCGACGCTGTCCGAATCTCCAAAAATTCGCTTAAAGGTGATTCCATGCCGCGATTCGAACCGATTTAGCCATCCTTCACTCTTTTGAAGGAATTGCGTTCTGAAATAACGGCAAGTTGCTCCACCTGCTTCCGCAGCAGAAAACCATTCACAAGTATGCTTTAAGAACGAGCGTCACAAAACCATACCAGGAGGGACTCTTCGACGTCCGGATGCGGCGGCCTCGCGGAATCGAATCCTCTTCGGTTGGAGGTCGCTGGTCAATTAACTGCTTTGTCAAGATGGGCTCCTTGTTTTTGACGATAGCGTGGAAGGTCTGTTTCGATAGACCAAAAGCCTCTGCCAAATACTTCTCCTTTTCAACTTGCTCAATAAATTGGAGCTTTCTTAAAGGGATATCTGCTTCCGCTTCGTTGACTGCAAAAGCTTAGAAGGCACTGCATGCACTTAATCGTCCGTATCCATCGTGTCCGTGCGCCTTATCTACTATACACACGCGGGAAGGCCAGGCTAAACAATGAAATAAAGCCGGTTCCAAAAAAACCTGACGGTAATGTGCGGAAATATGAAACTGCTATGAAACTATATAGTTGGTTTAGGGCGGTCTGATAAACGAAAATTAACCGGGCTGGTGATTCAACCAATTGCGGTGGTCTGTCCGGGAAGCAGAATTTAATCTCCAAAAACCTCGTCAGGTTGCGTTAAAACCGACTTTGTTCCCGATTTTCCGAACTGCGCAACTCTGCACGACAGGCGGTATAAGCGCAGTCATCTGCACAGATATAACTCCCGGAGCGCGCGTCGCGCAGCAATCTGACAGGCGACAGCGCAGTGCTGGCAGTACTGGAAGTACTGGCACGGTCTCTAGCAGCTTGCTTGTGTTGATCTGTTGAGTTCACTGCTTACCGAGTAATTATTTAGGAAATCAGATTGCACGGGTGCGGCTAATGTGCTCATTTATCGCCTTCAATTTCCTTGCAGCAGTTTGCCTTCGGAGGCCGCCTCCTATGTGCGCATGCCACGATGTTGACCTGCCACGGACCGGTGGTGTACTGCAGCGATAAAAAAATGTGTTGTGGTTTAACTTTGGTTAACCTTAGTTAAATTGCGGTAGGAACAGCGGAAGCTTCTTTTGCCTGCTACATTATTCACCTATCACGCCATATCAGTGTAAGGTGCTACATTATTGGGGACACTGTATGACACCAGAGCGTAAGTTACCAGTCTTCTTCTTCTTCTTATGCTCCTCCTCCTCCTCCTCGACTGTTCAAGGTCAAGCGTGGCCTCCGCCGGAACCACGCGACGGCTCGAAACCTGGCGCAGTATTGCTATCGCAATTAAAGAATTGTCAACAGCATAGCGTCTACGCGCTGTGCTGCTCAAATCGCTTTTCATCGTGTTTTTATGCCTATAGGTCGTCGTCCATCATTGCATGATGGACGATTGTAACGTTTTTTTTTGTTTTTTTTTTTTCATTACCATCCTGTTACAAACGTGGTGAACGAAACTTCGAGCAGCGGAGTGCGTATGTATGCTGTGCTGCTCGAATTTCCTTTCATCTCCTCTGTACATCGAAATATTGCGCATTATGTGCGTTGGAAGTTCAGGACATGCGTAACGGCCACTGATGATGTGCTGGAATTCCTTCCGAACCCGATTCGAACCGTCTCTGCTGCTGCACCACAAAAGCAAAGTTTTTTGCTTAAGTTTCCAGTTCAAAAACAACAACCCTATATTTGGCGATGGCCCGTTTTGTTGTCGTTTTTGTTTTGCACCAAACGACGAAAGAGAAGAAAGTAGACCAATTAGTTTTTTTTCCTGTGTGTCCTGACACAGTTCCGATCTTCTGTCAATGTTTGAAAATTCTCAGTAATTAAATCAATTCTGCACTGTATGCAGGCGCATATATCCCTATACTTTTTACATTCTTTCGACTATAAGTAGAGTGCACTTGGGTCATTATTCCAGATGATGAATAGCGGCCTTTCAAGGTGATCTGTAAGGCGGCCGTTGTCGCGTGGTAAATGAGTTTTTCTGCGGCAAGTTTCAATTCGTTGCACTGGAAGCTATGAGATTCCGCGTCGAATGCATCGGACGCAGCTTTAACAGTGCGCCGAGATGGACGGTATGCCACAGACAACAGCGCCAGGCGCGACAACGTCGCTAACGAACGGCAAGAAAGTATCAACACGGTTAGTGCAAGCGTGTGTTCGGAATCCGACAGCAATGCATCTCCGCACGCGCACTGCGGAGAGAGCCCGTTTGGTGGTGCTTATCCTCCCGCATAGTCTCGGACGGAAAATCACCCGTTTAGATTTGCGGGGCAGCCTGTTTTTAACGCCTTCGTCCATGCAGCGCGCCTTGTCATGGGAAGAAAATACGGCGCGCGGAGCGTGTGAGAGGCGCGGGACATGATTACACGTCTCGGCGTGTTAGGGACGTTAACCTGTGTGTATGCGCTTTAGTGACACGGGGTCCGTGGGTGCCCCGGAGGAAGTGCGCGGGGTTCCGGGCGGCCGATGCAGCAGGATGTTCAAAGGCGGCGGGTAGTGCGGGTGGGCCGGGGAGACCACCCATGCAACGAAGACCGCCGGCGAGAACGGCCGCTCGCCCCGCGGCGCTAATGGCTGCCGCGCTGCCATGACCTCCGGGGCTGGCCCCCAGGCCGACGGCCAGCACGACGACGTCGACGACGACAAAACGGCGCTCCGCGCCATCGTCACTGTTGCATGGATAGAGAGCGGCTGGGAGGGAAGAAAGTGGTTTCCGGAGGGCAGTTATAAAGGTTGATGCGAACGTGTTGGAGGTCTCGCCGGGCAGTACTCGGGTTCGAACCCGACCGCCGGCGGCTGCGTTTAGATGGAGACGAAACGGAGAGGCGTCCGTGTGCTGTGCGTTGTCTAGTGCGCGTTATAGAACCCCAGGCGGTCGAAATGTCCGGAGCCGTCCACTACGATACCTCTTTCTATAGTTCCGCTTTCGCTTTCACCTTTCCCCCTTCCTTTACGGCGCGGATCAGGTGTCCAGGGAAAATGCGTGACAGGTAATCCGCCTTCCCGTTCCTACAAACCAATCTACATTTACATTTGCGCGTCGCAACGGTCCAATTCGAATGCACGCATAGCACGTGGACACTTGTAGGTAACCACTTAAAAACGTATGACTGGCTACCTCTTTTATTTCTGGGAGCCCACTCCTAAGCTGTTACAAGAAGGCTCACTATAACAGCGGTTGCCAAATGTTGCCTGACGGATGACTTGCACTGTTAATTTAGTAGTGGCTTTCAATGTTTCGAATATTCTTCTTTCACGATCAATGGTAGCATACTTGGCATCCTGTACATTTCAGGCGCAAAGATTTTCGCTGTTGCTTATTGTCTGTGAACATGCGATGACGCCGTTCAATTTTTACGCTTGATGTCTTTTAAAGGAGTGCAGATCTTGTCACGGCTAGCGTGACTTGTCTGCGTTACTTCATTATACTACTTGCAATACTCAAAAATTGATTTGATGTGTAAAAATTTGATATATGCAGTAATACACAACGTGAAGTGGACACTGCAAACGTGGCGGATATGTACGCTTGATATCAATCTTTCTTCAGTGTTCATATAGTATCCATCTCTGCCTGATTTCACTTTTTAATATATATTTTCGTGCTTTACTTTCAGCATCAGAAGTAAGGTCATCATGTGACTATAGAGCTGGCGTCCTGAAAGAAGAAAGTATCATTAACGCGGCCATCAGCAAAGTGATGATCACATATATGATGATATCTCTGTCAAAATATATACTAGATGCTGACGTGGACTCGCATGACATCAATTCCTGGTGTTTGAACACCCATCTTTCCTCTGGTGACCACGCTCAGTTGTCCTCTAGGGACAATTGAACGAAAACTTGGATGGTTAAGATTAAGATCAACTTATATTACCCCGTATAGTTTGGAGTTGCTTCGGGAGTCCGAATTAGCCATGGGTTTGCCTATAACTTCAACGTTCCGCGCACATCTTTTAGGCCGCTTAACAAGTGTGATGAAGTCTTCGTTCGTTTCACCAGCTTATAAAACGTGTGCGTATATAAAATGCACTCGAATAGCCTGGAAGTCGTGGTACACATCTTGCGTAAGAGCGATGACAGTCTTCCCAGCTAGTTTACCTCCCTGTATACGATCGATACGAAGATAATATCTGGACTACTTCAGAATCTTTTGCGCGGAGAGAAAAGTAATCAGTGCACTCGCCGCCTACTTCAATTGTTCCAGCGATGCTTCGGTGAAGCTCCACGCTCTGATTACCGCACAGATGCCGATTATCATGACACTTAAGACTTGGACGAGGCGCAGAACGCGCATTCCACGCTCCTTCCATTTCTGCAAGCCCAGCTTGGCGTCTCCTAGCTGGCATTTTGGTTTATATATCGCTGAATGTGTTGTTGCTACTTTTTGCTCGTGTGTAGTAAGCGCGTATTTGATGGACGGACGGGCGGACAGACAGCCAAACGGCTGGGTGGGCGGGCCACAATCCGTTGAACGGCGGAGCGAGGCGTGAGGGGAGGCTCTGTGGGCGGGTAATTCGATAAATGCGTACGGAAAGAGGCTGTGGTATAGTGGCGCAGCAGACCTTGCTGTGGGGCCGGGATTCGCTTCGCCTGAGCGCCTTTTTGATTTGGCCATTGTCCAATCGCATTTTCTTTAGGTCATAGCTATGGAGAGAAGTCACGGAATTCTTACTACTGTGGTCTTTCCCGTATACGAACTAGTTAAGGTGAGGCAGAGAAAAACAATCGATCGTCGACTGCTACGTTTTTGTTTTATTGCGAAAGCAATACTATACGCCTGGTAACCGCTCGTCGCGTGGTCCGTGGACCCCCCTGCTCCTCGGGGATGAGAAGACGACGAAGAAGAAAACGAAGAACAAGAAGAAGACGAAGAAGAAGACGACGAAGAAGAAGAAGAACGTTAGGTCTCCCGCATCTAATGCTTTCGCTCCATATTCGCTTCAACAGTGTTGAACCCTTCTCATTTTTGTTTTATTTTGAATTTAGCGGCTGTGATGTATGCTTTGTCCATAGAATTCTATGGTGGACGGGTTTGGTTTTGTACCAAGCATGCTCAGTCTAAAATATATCTGCACCTACGCAAGAGCAGTGAGACGGTGAGCTGATCTATACTTGGACTCAGACCGGCAGCAACGGCTGCTCTTAGAGGCTCAGCGGTCGGTTGAGACCAATGGAGCGATGAACAAGTGGCTCCACCAATTTCTAATTTTTTTCCTTTCTAAGTATGAAATGCTTTTGGCGCCAGTTGTCGCCGCGCCGCCGTCTACCTTGGAGCCATAGCGGTGTTGACACGAAGGTGAACCTAAACGAAATTGGGATGTTTTGCGGGTAACCCTGCTGCCAACTACATGCTGGGCTGCCGTAAAAACAGAGCGTGCGTCAACCACTATCTATATAGTCGCGTGGTGGGCGAAGCTAGCGCGCAGCGCGGAGGATTCGAGGCTCCGCCATCGGACAACTATATAAGTGCGCCTCATGCGGTAGAAGCCCATATGTGGCTTCCCAACCATTTCACCCCCAAAAGAGCCGCGGACCAGGCAAGGGGAAATCTATCCATTTAAAAATCGGTGGCTCCAGCGGCTTCAGGGATCGAACCTGGTAGCTCCCGAATGCCACCATGATGTGCGAAGTCGGCGCGCGGCGCGGATAAGTGTATAGGCTCTGTCTGGCAGCCTGAGCGGTGCATGCGCATTCCTGGCATGAGTTGCCGTCGTTATAGAATGCACGCGGTGGCCAAGCTATACGTCACATGTCCCGTGGCATCATCTATCGGCATGGCCAGTAACGAGCGCTAATCCGTCGATTCTGTCACCGGTCTACAGCACGACAAGGACAAAACGCGGCGAGAAATGCTGAGTGCCGCCGCCGAATGTGCTACACCGGTAATTAACTCATTTCATGCTCACGTCTAGTCTCGATTACGGGGAGGCAGTGATTCTTTGTGTGTGTCTTGCTGGTATAAATGTCTGAATCACCACCACCTCGCAAAGTACGAGGAGCAGATGCATCTTGTCCAGGCGAGCTTGTAGGAGGGGCATTGAAGGGGCGCTGGGTAAAAACGTCGAAGCAGTCACATGCCCCGCCATTTAAGACATGGGGAACGTGTTTTCTCAAATTTCACATAACAAAGGAGGAAATACACCGAAAATTGTTTGACACATTTGTTAGTTCCTTGGGCAATCTTTGGAAAAATTTCGAAAATGCTTTCATTTAAGCTCTCCTTGCTCTTAAGAGAAGAGACAGAAAGGTAGGTGCCGATTGTTTATACTTAACTGAACTGCATTATCAGAGATAAAATTTGTAACTCGTCAAAGATGCTTGCATTTCTTATAAGGCGTCTGGAAATACACAAGTAGAATGTAGAGCACCTTGTTCGGCGGAATATGGTGTCTTCGTTAAGCTTCTGTGTCAGAATCCAGTGGGCAGAAATCGTGCATCCTGTATGCAGTCCTTTGGAAGAAGGATTCCGAACGGCATTTGCGGAAAGGGGTCCCTGGATGCGTAGAGAGGAACAGCAGCCCATAATAACTGGATTCAATAGGTGTTGTACATATGCAGTACAGCATACAGAAACAGAGAGCCAAAATCTCATTGTGGAAACGAATACGAAAACTTTTGGCGCGTATACGTCAAGATACTTCGTGATATTGAGCCAGTTTTCTTGGGCATCAGTTTTAATTGCGAGGCAAAAGTATGGAACAGACTAAGGCACTCTTACGAACCAACTGATGGGAACGGTCTCATCTCACGATGTGTCGCAAAATCCCGATTTCCAAGTGTGTCCTTCGCTCTCCCCGGGTCGTTGAAACTGCCGTAAAAAAATAAAAATAAAAACGGTGTGTGTTGTTGACAACCAATGCCTATACAAGACTCCCGAGGGAAGATGTGATGCACTGTTACAATATGCGAAAAAAGAAATACCGATCATAAACAACTTCTCGTTCATATGATTATTCTGAATATTAGAGGGGTTGCTGTTTTGGACACAATTTCTGGCTTTTTTTCTTTCGACCCTCACCATGTATACATAGGAAATAATATATTGAAATTGAAAAATTCAAAATTGAAAATAGTCTACCGTAATTAAGGCACTTGTTTGTGTAAGTCTTCTTGTCCGTGTTAGTTCCTGCTACAGGCTCCTCAAAGGAGATCTGATAATTTTTAAAATTTGGTGGCCAGGCTTGCATTTTGTTTTGCCGTTTGTCGGACACGATGTCACTGCGGTTATGACTCCTGTCATGGAACCCAACGGATGCCAAGCAGAGGCAGATGTAAATTCCAGAAAGCTGCCCCCCCTCCCCCCCCCCCCCCCCACACACACACACACTACCGGAGGAGCTGGTGGTGGTGAAAACATTTAATGAAGTAATGAGGGCATGCAGGCCTAAAAGAGCCCTTGACATTAGTGGAGGCCATAGCCCGAGCGCCGCTGGACACAGCCGCCGTCCTCTCCCGTTTGGTCAGAGCCCGTTGGGACTGTAGCGATGAGCAGCTGAGAAGGGCCGCCTTCCGTACCTCTCGTGTGGGGAAACGGTAGGGGAAAGGGTAGGGTTCTTTTGACATGCCCGCACCATGGCTGTAAATATCGGAAGTTTCCCCATAGTGTTGGCACCGCCCATCTATTTCTAAGGGAATCGGATCCTTCTCCACAACTCATTGTTTGGACTTCGGGCCACCAAGGATCTGGGAGGCAACGAAATCTCGGACGCGGCTGCCCGGGCGCATTTACTTACCGGGCTCCTCACACAGATTCCTCCGGCTTCGAGCGTAGACAACAGCTACTGCTGTTTCACGAAATTCTAATTTACTATTGTGAAGAACTGCTACTTTACCCAGCTCCAACAAAGGGTCTTAGTAAGGCGGACGAATCAAGTCTTATGCGCCTGCAGTCCAACACCTTGTTTTTGTCCGGCAGAAACAAAGCCGATGGGGCTTAGTCGTTAGGGCGCTCAACTACTGTTCGATCCCGGCAGCACCGGCCATGATTCGATCGACGGAACCAACTCAAGACAACCATGTACTGTGCTATGACAGTGCACGCTTAAGAACTCCAGGGAGGTCGAAACAATTCCGAGCCACCCTCTACTGAGAAGCACTCGCCGCGGATGGGCTGAAAATTTCTCCGACATGATGTCGTGCCAGAATAAATCGCGCGAGAGACTACATGCCCCAGGTTTGGTTTGTGTGGTTTAACGTCCCAAAGCGACTCAGGCTGTAAGAGACGCCGTAGTGGAGGGCTCCGGAAATTTCGACCACCTGGGGTTCTTCTTTCACGTGCACTGACATCTCACAGAACACGGGCACCTTGCTTTTCGCCTCCATCGAAAAGCGGCCGCCGAGGCTGGGATTCGATTCCGCATCCTTGGGAACTGCAGTTGAGCGCCGTAACCATTGCGCCACCCCAAACATAGGTCGCAGCGAACTTGTTCGAGGCTCTCCCGTGCACCTCGACGAAGTGAGGGAGTGAAAAACTATATTTTGGTAGCAGGAATTGGTGGGTGGGATCCTCAGTCCAAAGCCCCATTTTGCCGTCTTTCGCGCTCCGTCGATCGACTTGAGCTGGTCATCAGGCGTTCAGCTGCAGGAGAGCACAGCCTCCCACTGCTTCGATGTCGGTTTGGTGTGTATTGGCGCCATCTGTATTTTCTGGCAGACCCATGTAACATGGTAAAGTGTTGGGTGTCCTCCACCCGCAGAGCGGATATTTATTCTGAAATGTTGTCGGATAGATTTTACTGAGTAGACTCAAATTGGGGTCTGTGTTAGTCCGCAGAATTGTCTTAAATATTTCCCTCGAAGTCCGCAATGTCAAAGAGCCTGTCGCAAAAATATTCGCAGAAAGGGCTGTTTGGCATGCTCACAAGGTATACATTCATTTGTAGCTAGCAATTTGTCAAACATTGTGGTCTTATTCTTTATGCAGTCATACAGAGCTAGCATAGGGAAAAATTTCGTAGAAAAAATATATAAACGAACGCTTTACAAATACGATGCTTCGAGGCAAACAATAAATTGAAAATAATAGGATGTGCTCACAAGTAACTTGATCCCTAGTGAAAAAAGGCGTATTAGTCACAATAACCACATGCAAATTTCTCATACTAAACTCACACAAATGTCATACAATCTCATATATCTCATACGCTGAATGAGATTTGTATGATAGTATATGAGATTTGTACGAGTTTAGTATGATAATTTTTTGAGGTTATTGTGACTCATAGAGGTTTTTTCAGTACGGATACAAGTGGTAAAGCACTTATCTCAAACACACCGCTAAAACGGGCAGCAAAGAGTTATGCAGGAAGTGCAGGATATGGTTATTCCAAGCAATAACAAATGAAAACGTGAATATGTAGGTGCGCGGAATGGAGCTCTCCTATTTTCTGAAGTGGATAGGTTACTGCTAGACATCACAAAGCAAGGAGATACAAAGTTAAGGTACTTGTTAAACATGACGCAGATGACTTTTTCCTGGCCACATGGAGTTTTATAAAGTCTTTAATAAAAACGGATCCCATGCAACAGAATCATACTCGAGCTTCCCACGGATTAGGGTGTTGAAGTCATGCAGTTTAAGTATGCACAGATGGAGCGTGTTTTAATCTGTCTCAGGTGAACAAGACTTGCCGACGCAGACAATATTGTTGTGATTGGACAGTGATGGGCGATTTGTAATAATGACATCCATATGTTCGCTCACATGCGGTGACGGATGGCTGTTGATATGTCAGCACAAAATTCACGTCCCCCCCCCCCCCCCCCCCCAATCATTAGCACACAAACACTTCTTATTATTCGTTCATGCCATGTACTGGACTGGAACCACCTTACCGCATATTTTTTATTTATTTATTTATTTATTTATTTTACCCTAAGGGCTTAGGAAATCATTGTAGAAGGGAGGGACAAAGGTACAAATGGTACAGTAGAATTGGATTGAAGGAAAGAAAATGGGTAAAATAACAACAACAAACAACAAAACTGCACTTATTTTAAACACACTTGTAAGTTGCAAAATATCAGGTAAATTGATCGGAACAGGTAGTTGCATGTAAGATCAGTTGTTTCTGTACCAGTACATCTAGGAACGAAGCATACAAAAAAATGAACGCGATGTGCGAGCAGTAAAACGTTTCACAGCAAGTAAGCGAAATGCGTAAAATACGGTTGTCGGTGATAGCGACCAGGTCAGAAGGTATAAGTTGTACCAGTCATGGCATGTTCTTAGTAAAAATGATTGTCTATACGTCATCGTGTTTTGGCGAGGTATAGCAACTTTGTAGCGAGGATTGACACGTGCAAAAGCATAAGGGGCGTGTATAAGAAGGCTCGTTCTGAGTTGGTCGTTCTGGTGATAAATCTTATGAAAGAGGCAGATACGGAAAATCTTTCGACGGACAGGGAGGAGCGGCAAGTTTAGACTTAGTTTCATGTTAATGACGCTTGCAGTACGGTGATAATTATTGACGATAAAACGAGCTCAGCGATTTTTTACACTCTCCAGGATGTTATTTAATGATATATTGCGCGAACAATAGATTCCTACCTTTTTTGCCTTTTTTGTTTTGTGATCTGATTTAGTTTTTTTTCTCAAGTAACCCATTTATTCTTTTCTTTCCGTTTTCATGCAAAGTTTTACTTGTATTTGTACGGTGTCGTAGGATTTGCTGAAAAATTTTGTACTGCTCTAATTATGCTATCAACAATTTTGCTAATGTTTGTATTGTGTTCTAGTTCACTTTACGGAAAGTTTGTATTGTATTGCGTTTGTTTCCTAAAACTGCCGTTTTTTGTTTGTTATGATTTATGTAACCATACTCCCCTCTATAATGCCTAGGTGGTTGAGGGTATGGAAAATAAATAAAAAAATAAATATTTAAAGCTGCGAGACACCTTTTTGTTTGTAACCTGACAAAGGTTGCATTTATTACCATTTATTCCTATGGACCAGGCGTCTTGTGTGCCATCAGCTGAAATTGAACATTATTATTTTTTTCTTCTTTATTGCAACTTCAAAACCAGATTTTAGACATACAAACATTACGCGACAAACACACAACATGGGTTAAAAACCACGCGAGCTCGGGCTGCAGATCCATTAAAATTCAGGCATATGTAGCAACACTTCCATTCTCGGAAGCCACTCAGGCACTTGGTCTTGTGTCTTGAAAACATCAATAACGCTAGTAACTGATTCGTGAAAATACTGCCGTAATTTCCTCGCATCAATGTCTTCATGCCTGAAAGCAATTCTGGATCGACATATTGTGCAGGTCCAATAACATGATCATGTCCAGCGGTAGCCCATCATCAGCTTTTAATGCCGAATGCATCCACCTGTAGTTCTTTTTTAATCGTTCGTTGTAGAATGCCCGAGAAGGAAAAGGCTTCCTAACAGTCTAACAAAAAGTGTTCGATAGTTTCTTTCTTGCGGCATATGAAGCACGGATTTCCCCAAGGTACGAAAAAAACCCTTCATTTCTAAACAGGTCTTAATTTCTGGTGTATTGCTATGGAGTTTGAAAAAGTAAGTTCTTGCACCCCCTGGTACAGCCATATTTTTCACTCGTTTAAGAGCTGAATTCTATGGACCTGCACAGTAAAACGATCTGTACATCGCGCGAGTCCTTATAAAGTTTCTTTCGCGCCACAGCTGATATGTGAAACGGATTACCGACTGGTTTTTGAAGATTGCCGGCGAATGTGCACTCGTGTTCAATGGGTGGAACAGGTGCATACGAACATTCACACTAAGTATTATAATCTACGAAACAGATCCAACAACTTACTATTATAATTTGTTTGAAAATCACAATTTTTAAAGTTTATTTGGTCTCTTGATTACCGCGTACTGACGAATTTGAGGCCTTTTAGGAGCATAAGCTCGTGCTCTTCTCAAGTTTGGCGATTTCTGTCGGCCTGTCGGTGGCTCTAAATTCAAGATCGCGGATGTACTACGTCACTATTAAGGGCTTGAGTTAGAAATGTCTGCTGTCCGAAGCTGATGGTTTGCCACCCTAGCAATTCAAGCTGGCATCCACCGTTAGGTCCACACTATGTCACGTGATGCAATAGATGGCCGCCTAAGATGGCGGCCACTCTAAGATCTACCCTGTGTCACGTGATGCCACCTACGATGGCGGTCACCCCATGGCCCTCCTGCATGCGTTCGGTGGTGTCAAGATGAAACCACCACACGATGCAGGTTCCCCCTCGCGCAGGTTCCCATAAGTCACCTATTACCCATAAGGCGTTGTTGTCGTTGTGACTGTTGGAAGAAGGAAAAGAAAAATTGGCTGTGGCTTAGCTTGGTTAAGCCTGGTAATTGCGAAGCAATACGTGGGTTCTGATATTGTACTGCTTGTGGTGATGCTCTGGTTATGCTTATGGTTATGCTTTCTGCTATGTTTGGCATGGGTAAACACGCACAGACAAGAATTTCTTCGCTTTTCATTCTGCCTCTCTCGATACGCACGTTCCTTCTCGAGTCGCTGCTGCCGCTGTTCCAGAGTTTCTTGGGCACGTCGCTCCCGTTTGGCTGCGTTCCGGCGTTCTGAACAAGTAGTGCTGGAACGAGATGCACATTCCACACTGTCGGCCAAACTTATAACTTCCTCACTTGCTTCTGCCGTGGCTATGCGCCGCGCAAGGCGACGGCGTGAGATGAAGCCCCGTTTTTAAGCAGGTGGCATGACGTCACATAGCGTGCAGCGCCCCTGGTGAGAGGAGCGGGAGTCAGGCCGCAGTCGTGGCTATGCGCCGAGCAAGGCGACGGCGTGAGATGGGGCCCCGTTTTTACACATATGGTATGACGTTACGCAGCGAGGTCACGCGAAAGGTCAAGCGTGGCTATGTGGCCGCGGCATGGCACGGGCTGAGGTGGTAGCTAAAGTAGTATTGCTTCGCAATAAAATTCACGGGTTTGCTACTGGCTCTGTAGGTGAGCCACTTAAGCTACTTCGTTGTTGGGGCTGCAGGAAGAAGGAAAAGAAAATGCGCGTGCCTGCTACTGGCTCTGTAGCTGAGCCACCTCCGCTGCCTCGTGCGGACGGAAGACAGAAAGTAGAGAAGAAAGAAAAAGAAGACGCGCGCCGCAAAAGCCGTCGTCCACCACCGAAGTGGTGGCGGGTGCAATGACGGCCTACAACAGATAAAACTTCGGTGGCATGCTAGCCCCCGCCACAACCGACGGTGACCTATACCTATCCCAGCCCCATCAGAGCCAGGACCAGCCGCCCAAGCTGCTTCGTGCGGGCAGAAAGGAAAATATAGGAGAGAAAGAAAAAGAGGAGGGAGAGAAAGACGCGCGTCGCAACAGCCGTCGTCCACAGAAGCGGTGACAGGTACAATGACGGCCTACAACAGATACAAATCCGGTACTAGGCTAGCCCCTCTCACTCCCCCTCCCCGCAATTAAGCGGCGATGACATACCAGTCCCCGCCGGGGTGGTGCAGTGGTAAGACGCCCGACTACTGTGCCGTAGTACCCGGGTTCGAGCCCGACCTCGGCGGCTGCGTTTCGATAGAGGCGAAACGAAGAGGCGTCCGTGTGCTGTGCGATGTCAGCGCACGTTAAAGATCCCCAGGTGGTCGGAATTATTCCGGAGCCCTCCACTGCGGCTCCTCTTTCTCTCTTTCCCCTTTCACTCCCACCTTCCTCTCGTCCCTTACGGCGCGGTTGAGGTGTCCACAGAAAACAAGTGAGACAGTTACCACGCCTTTCCCTTCCTATAAATCAATCAATCAGCCCCGAAACCTCTCCCTCGGAACGTGAACCCCCACGCCCATCAAGGCCGAAGAAAAGCACGAGCTAGGAGCCTGCACAAAACCCTGAGCCGGATACAGGATGTCACCTACGTCGACGCCGCAGAAGACGCGCTAGACCCTAACAAATATTCGATGTGTGGAGTCACACAGCCCAACACTAACCCAGTGAGACTCGTTAAGGCGGAGACTGATTGATTGATTTATAAGAAGGGAAACGCGTGGTAACTGTCTCACTTGTTTTCGGTGGACACCTCTACCGCGTCGTAATGGGAAGAAAGGGAAGGTGGGAGTGAAAGTGGAAAGAGAGAAAGAGGAGCCGTAGTGGAGGGCTACGGAGTAATTTCGACCACCTGGGGATCTTTAACGTGCGCTGATATGCACAGCACACGGACGCCTCTTCTTTCGCCTCCATCGAAACGCAGCCGCCGAGGTCGGGTTACGGCGGAGATCGTTTCCACATCCAGACCCCTAGTGGTGGAGGAGGCCGCCATCGCCGCGGCCATCGCTTTTACTAATGCAACAATCATAGTAAGCGACTCCAAACTGGCAATCAGTAACTTTGCTAGAGGTAGAGTCCCCAGTCCCACCTCACAAATACTCAGTGAAATGAGAGAACCTTCTCTCTTGAGAGAGATCAAATTAATATGGACCCCAGCCCATGCGGAGAATCCGGGAAATGAGGCTGCCCACCAATACGCTCGAGAATTAGCCGGCCGAGCGGTGGCGCAAAATCAGAAACCGGAACCCTTCGGTGAGCCAGCCCTATCATACCACGAACTCACTGCACATTACAAAGCAATGAGAAGAACACTCTCACCACCCCATAAAACACTGACCAGACAACAAGTAATATGGAGACAGCTACAGACGGGGACCCTGCCCAAGCCAAACTACGTATCAAAATTCATAAATAAGAATATGAATCCCTTCTACCGGTTTTGCGGTGAGAAAGACAATTTCGAGCGTATGATCTGGGTGTGCAAAGCCCATAAGCCTTCCTCAGAACTCTTGCCTGATCCCTCTAAAGAAGCTTGGAACAAGCTAAGGTCCAGCGATGACCCTGGCATTTAGTTCAAGGCCGTCGAATGGGCCGGCGTTGCCAAAAGTTACCATGGCCTGCGGCACGCTAGCTGACTTCCCCCATTCCTCCCACTTATTGTGAATAAAGTTTTATCAGCCTCAGCCTCAGGGCCAGGAGCCAGACGATGTGCACGGAGTGACGAGGTGCACGGATGGAGCTAGAAGTCATTAAGAATCTCCGAACACAAAGTCAACAAACCAACCGACGGATTCGCCGCATAGTCAACCGCTGGTTTGGTTTACGCGAGTGAAACACACTTCGCCTCACCCAGGCTTATATTTTATGCAGCGGCACATTTGCCTTCCCAGACCTGTCCCTCAAACAGAAAGAGTGAGATCGGGTGAACGCGCTCCAACGAAGTTGCACGAAAACGGCCCTGCGACTTCCCCCAAGCACATCTATCACCATTTTACCATTTTATTCGTGCTCTCGAACTGAGAAAAAAAAAGGGGAGCGAGCCCAGACCAGCAAAAGCTTTGCCAGTCTTAAAACCAAATAAAAATAAATAAAAGGAAGCAGAAGCTCGAGATAAAAAAAAAGATTTTTTTTAAAAAGCGAAAGAAGGTATTAAAAAAGGTATTATTATCTAACACCCGACTTCTCAAACTCGCGGTACAAAACACTTTCGAGGAACTTAGAGTGGCTACAGTTACAGCACAAATATCGCGTCTATCCAACTCGGCGGCCCTGCCGCGCTCTAATATCCCGATTGAGCCTAAACTCAGTTACACATCCTATTGACGGAGTCCCCCTTTCTCCTAACCCTCGGTCTAACCTCAACATACCTCCCATCCCTAAAGACATGCACCTTGAACGAGAGGGGGACCACAGAATAGCCAAGGGTCACACCCTTCACAGACAGTATAGCGAGGACCAAGAGGTGGCCTACGTTGACGCAGCGGAATATATACGTCAGACTCCCGTATGGTCCTGGCTGCTGCTGACGATCAAGCAAAGCTTCTTCCAGCTGAATAATACCAATTCCACCACAGAGGCAGATGAGGCAGTCATCGCGCTTGCTCTCATCTCTACATCTGCCACAAAGTGACAAAGATTCTACCTTATTCTATAAATCTGCCATTCTAAATTACGCCAACGGCTGTATATACCGCAACCCTGCCTTATTATCCTTTTAGCAGCACCGGCACCCCATAAGCCTCATCTGGACGCTAGCGCATGGCAGCCTCGCTGCCAATTGGGAGGTTATTTCCCTAGACCGAGGTCTTACATTCCGCGCTAGAGGAATCGAGCCCTCTCTACAGGCCGGGAAGCGCCTGGTATCCTTCCGTGATATTCCCTCGTACTACCGGGACAAACGAAGAGAATACACACCCCAGCCCCATCCCTTACCATAGCACAGACCGCACACTAGCGACGGTTACAGACTTGGACTGCTCGATACGCCCAATATACAGACCAATTCTCCTCATCATGCAGACTTTTCGAGAAACCAGGAGACTTCCTACATATCCTTCTTCATCCCCCATCACTGAACGTCGCAGTCTGACATCAAATAAAGACAAACGCAGGATCGTCTCTAGTTCCATGAGGATTGCGTTGTCATGCGGGGGGATTTCGCTCCCCATCACTGAACGTCGCAGTCTGACATCAAATAAAGACAAACGCAGTATCGTCTCTAGTTCCATGAGGATTGCGTTGTCATGCGGGGAGATTTCGCTCCCGTGCACTGTTTGTATATATGATAAATCAGGTACTACCGCCACACATAAGCTTTATTGTGTACGTACATACAAAGACGGATAGATAATAATTAACTACCGTTTGAAGGTGGACGCAACGAACGTTTCATTCGACAGCGCACACCACCCTCCTAGACGCTGAAAGAAGCACCAGGGGAGCTTTAAATCTCAGCACCAAAAGTAAAATTGCTTATTCCAAATGCCTTTTCATATGATCCTGCACTATTTCTGGCACCATTTGCAGGAACATTTAATGCGAACATAGCAACACAGCAAACGCTTGGCAATAAAATCCATGGTTCTTGTTTCAACAGAGCCTCGATTGTACTAAGCAGCAGAATTGAATCTAACCCCACCGCGGTGGTGCAGTTAGGACGCTCGGCTGCTGTTCTCGGCGCCTTTAAATTTACTATGATCAGCCACTAACTACGTCATAATTAAGCCAGACGGTTGATTGCGTTCTTCTTTGATTCCGCCATATGTCTTGGTGCCGAAGCCCGGGAACGAACCAGGGGCTTTAAATGCCGGTTACGGGCTCCTCCCCATAATGCCTCATCGACTGGCCCACTTGTAGTGCTCTCAGCCGGTGCCAACGGATCGCTACAGCTCTCGTCGTAGATGGTCCAGGCGAGACGCATCGTGAACCGTCTGCGCCTCAGAGGTGGAGGGGGGATGAGGCTGAGACAGGTAGTTCACCGCCGCTTGCGGCGGGGGCTAGCCTGCCACCGAATTTTTATCTGTTGCAGCCCGTCATTGCACCCGCCACCGCTTCGGTGATGGACGACGGCTGTTGTTGCGGCGTGCGTCTTTCTCTCCCTCTCCCTCTTCCTTTTCTTTCTTCTCTATTTTCTCTTCTGTCGCCCGAGGCAGCGGAGGTGGCTCCGCTACAGAGCAGGCCCGTGCATTTTCTTTTCCTTCTTCCTACTGCCACAACAACAACAACGCCTCAGAGGTTGCGAAGACAACAGGTCGAATCTGGCCATCCAGTAGACGTAGCTTGCCGAGGGGCCGCCGCTCAGAGATGAAGAGAGGCGGGTTGAGCGATTGATAGACCATGGGAATGGGCCGCCTACTTCGGTAGCCCACTAGATGTTGCTGCTGCGCTGGCCCTCCCTACCAGCCAATGCTGACGGTCAGGATCATCGCTGAGCAGAATAGCCTCCCACTGTTCTCATGAGTTTGGAATGGGGTCAACTATATATGACTGAATTGATGTTGTTGCTATGGCTGTAGGAAGAAGGGAAAAAAATGCACGGACCTGCTACGCGCGCTTTCCACCGGTGCAAAACGACGCGGCGCGCGCGCGGCGGGGCCCTTCCGCGCCCGCAGATCAAGGCGGCCGTGACCGGCGCCTGCTCCGGAGTGCATGCGCTAGTCGTGCATCGCGTAGGTGGAGTCACGGCCGAAATACGAGAGGATTGATTGATTGATTTATAGGAAGGGAAAGGCGCGGCAACTGTTTCGCTTGTTTTTCTGTGGACACCTCAACCGCGCCGTAGGGGAAGAGAGGAAGGTGGGAGTGAAAGTGGAAAGAGAGAAAGAGGAGCCGTAGTGGAGGGCTGCGGAGTAATTTCGACCACCGCGTGGATCGCACAGCACACAGACGCCTCTTCGTTTCGCCTACATCGAAACGCAGCCGCCGAGATCGGGTTCGAACCCGGGTACTCTGGTACAGTAGTCGGGCGTCTTACCACTGCACCACCCCGGCGGCATCTCCGCTGCTTCGTGCCGACAAAAATAGAAAATAGAGAATCTTTTTTACCTCCTCTGCCTCGGACAAAAGAGAAAATAGAGAAGAAAGGAAAAAGAAGAGGGAGAGAAAGACGAGCGCCGTAACAACAGCCGCCGTCCACTACCGAATCAATGGAGGGTGCAATGACGGCCTAACAGATAAAATTCGGTGACTGGCTAGCCCCCGCCGCAAGCGGCGTTGACCTACCGTCCCCGCCCCGTAGGGCCAGGAACTGCCACCCTTCAGTACCTCTCTCTTACCGTCATTCCAATGTTAAGGCTTTTAGTGGCTCATACTGTTATGGACAAAGTGTGTCCCACTTTTGCGGCGGCTGTCGCGTGGCGCTCCTTGGTGCGCGTTCAAGTTTGGGATTGCAGATGGCAGGAACGCTTCTGAAGCGCTATGAGAAGGGTGGGCTCAAATATGGCGGAGTTGCCAGTGCATGGTAAAGAACCCCAGGTGGTCGAAATTTTTAGAGTCCTCCACTACGACGTCTCTCACAGCCATGAGTCGCTTTAGGTCGTTAAACTCCGCAAACCAAGCCAAACCAAATCTGTTGTAGGCGGTCATTGCACCCGCCACCGCTTCGGTGGTGGACGACGGCTATTGCGAAGCGCGTCTTTCTTTCCCTCTTCTTTTTCTTTCTTCTCTATTTTCTGTTCTGTTGTTGTGGCTGTAGGAAGAAGGAAAAGAAAACGCACGGGCCTGCTACTGGCTCTGTAGCTGAGCCACTTCCGCTGCCTTAATTTTTTTTCTTGGTTCACAGGAAGGGAAAGGCGCAGTATCTGTCACACTTGTGTCTGCGGACACCAGAACCGCGCCGTAAGAGAAGAGAGGAGTTAAAATGGAAAGAGAGAAAGAGGAGCCATAGTGGAGGGCTACGGAGTAATTTCGACCATCTGGGGACCTTTAACGTGCGCTAACACAACACCACCTAGGTGGTGCTGGCTGACATCGCACAGTACACTGACGCCTCTTCGTGTCGCCTCCAGCGAAACGCAGCCGCCGAGGTCGGGTTCGAACCCAGGTATTCCGGACAGTAGTCGGGCGTCTTACCACTGCACCACCCCGGCGGTGCCGCGTATTTGGGTTTGCTCGGTACGGTGGCACCACAAGAGAGAAAACGACAGAAGAGACGAAGAAAGCGGGCTGTTCCGACTAGCATCTACCGCCCCCAGGAGCCGAGCAGCCTAGCGATTAGCGACGCATGCTTTTTCAATGGGCGTCATGTTGGACGCGGCACTAGCTTGAGAGAGTCTATACTATACTACTACTACTACTACTACTACTACTACTACTACTACTACTACTAGTAATAATAATAATAATAATAATAATAATAATAATAATAATAATAATAATAATAATAATAATAATAATAATAATAATAATAATAATAATGTGATTATTATTATTATTATTATATAGAAGGGAAAGGCGCAGTATCTGTCACATTTGTTTCTCAACAATAATAATAATAATATTATTATTAGTAGTAGTAGTAGTAGCAGTAGTAGTAGTAGTAGTAGTAGTTGTAGTAGTAGTATAGACTCAAGCTAGTGCCGCGTCCAACATGACGCCCATTGAAAAAGCATGCGCCGCAAATCGCTAGGCTGCTCGGCTCCTGGGGACGGTAGATGCTAGTCGGAACAGCCCGCTTTCTTCGTCTCTTCTGTCGTTTTCTCTCTTGCGGAGCCACCATACCGAGCAAACCCAAATACGCGGCGGTGCCCTCCGCTGCCTCGTGCGGACAGAAGAGAGAAAGTAGAGAAGAAAGAAAAAGAAGAGGGAGAGAAAGACGTGCGCAAGAAGAGCCTCGTGCACGCGCGTGAGCCGTCGCAAGGGTATGGAGTTGAATACACAATTCCATACTTACTTCTAACGTCCCGCGTTTATTGGAAACCCGGTGAACCATGCGTCCCACCTTGTCGCCCATCTTCTCGAGTTTAGCCAATGGGGTGTCTGGTTTGCGGTATTGGTGAACGAAAATCCTCAGTAATTGGACTTTTGTATTTCTGGAATTGGACTTTATTAAAGGGAAAGTTGAATTTTGGTAGTGCATTTAGGTGAGGGGCGGCTGTGCGCAAATTCGGACTTTTGTGGGGAGCTTTCAGGGCCGCAGCGGCGACCATAGCGGTCTACTTTAGTCACTGCCTGCAGCCGGTTGGCCTCAGTGTCTCGAACCGAGCCCTGCGTGGCCCTCAAGGAGATGTAGTCGGAGTACAAAGCATGCTGCACGACAGCGCCAGCACCCAGCTGGGCCGGCAGGTGCATCATGGCCAAATTGAATAGCAGGGGAGAAAGCACTGCACCTTCTGGCGTTCCCGTTGTGCCTAGGGGGAAGCGGCCGTGTTTGTGATCCTGAATGTGGATGTAAGAGTTGCGGTCCGTGAGGAACTGGTGGATGTGTTGAAAAGTACGATGGCCGCAGTTGGTTCGGACTTAAATGAGGCAGCATGAGGCAGCATGATATAAGCTGATCAGTCTGTAATTTTTCACGTACTGACATTTTCTTGACAGTCCAATGTTATTGTACCTTTGCCTACCTTTGCGTGTTATTGTACCTGTGCCAGTTCCCTGCTTTCTGTGAGGTTAGATGCACTGATTGAGTGGTGTAGTCGGATAAAATTCAGGAACGAAGCGGCGAATTTCCGTCAAAGGAAACATTCCAGCCAATGACATTGTCCGGTTTCCATGACGTTGCTGTTCATCTGCTGTCCCGCTTCCTTGGCAATAAACCACCGATAATTCGCGCGTGGCAAGGGATTAACAACGAATTATTCTCGCCGTCATGAAATTTTTTGACGCTATTGGTTCAGCTTCGTTCTTGATTTGCATTCGGAACTACACAAAGGACACCATCGGCGACAATGGATTGAAGACGACAGCGGTAGTTCCTATAATATACTATTGGATCGTAGACTGGTACCCCCGCCAGACCCGAAATTAAACAGCAGACAAGCAGTTGCGTGGAGGCGACTGCAAGCTTATACACATCCGCCCCCGGTTATGGCGAACCACATGTTCCCTGAGGCCAGGAGTGACAAGTGCAATCTTTGTGGGGCGACCCTCGACCACATAATATGGGAATGCCCTCCCAGGGGGACGCACAATATAGGCAGTAGAGACACCTGGGAGACCCTGCTGCGCAGCTCGGACCCTGAGCTCCAGCTCGTCCAACCGGCTGAAGAGGCTGCTGGGACCCGAGACCTCCCAGCCTGCATCTGAGGCGGCGGCATCCACCCCCTGACCTGCGTGTCGGGGGGTGGGCAGATCACCTTATCTGTTGGACATTAAAGTTTAGTCCATCCATCCATCCTGGAGCGCAGATGAACAGCAACGTCATGGAAAACTGTAAAGCTAACACATACTCTGTCGCGCGAATCAGAATTGTCGTTCGCGGCATTTTGTTTTCGCGAAGCCGTAAGACTGAACTGCATTTCCTGAAATGCATGAATGTACTAAGTAGTGAAACAGCTGGTTATCCCTATCGATGACTGTCGGCGCATTCGAACCGATCTTCTTGAATGGCCTGCTCAGCGTATGACCCGTCAGGTAGCTTCTTCAGAGCTACCTCGCAGTCAGGCAGCTTTGGTGCCAAAACCTGTCTTTACTGCGCCATGTTTATTCAACCGATGGGATTAAACCGACACACCGTTATCAAGGCTCGAGTGAACCGATTTCCTTTTCTGCTTCTTGCCGACACACTTTCTATCGCCGAAACAGAAGCCACGGCCTTATAAGGAGACGTGGTGCCCAGGAAACCCGGCTCCTATCTGTAAGTTAATGTGCGAAAAAGCACGACCAGATTTGCTGTACGAACTTGTGAACTCGGTACGGGCATTCGATAGCGACATGCCCCAGCAGGACAAGACCGAGAGTGTTTACTTAGATTGAACTCAAATCTCCACTTACCAGCAAAGAAGTAACTTGTTTGGGCAGCTCTGTGGGCCCACTTGAAAAGCAGAGCTCGAAACGGTCGGCTATGTCTCTTAATCACAAGAGCGTGCTATGCAGACTCGAGGGGTACGATGGTAACGACAATCAATTTCAAAAACTCTTCTTACTTTCGCCGCCTAAAATCAGAATTGCTTCAATGGCAGTCACTGATCGTATAATTGCAACCATATCAGCTATACAAAGAGATAAATTTTGTTTTTTACTTGAACCACCGCAGATGCAATCTGAGGCTGAATGCGCAGCGAATGGCACCTCAGTTTGCTATACTTCAATAATGTTGTCCATTGATTATAGTTCTCTTCTATTCGGGGTCTAAAACTTAAAAAAAAATAATAATACATTTTCCCAACTTACAATGAAGAGCTCTATATATTGCTCCTGAATGAATTGGTCGTTTTCGAAAATATTGCAAAATGGCCATTTTTGAGCTAAAATAAAGATATGAAGATATATAAAACATTTTCTCCAGACAGATTGATTCTAGTAGAATACGTAGAAGTAGAATGCTTCTAAACTGTTCACGGAACATTTCGTATTTAGAAACAAAAATGTTAATTTTTGTGACTTTTGTCGAATTCTAGTTCAATGCCCCTCATCAATGCCCTTGCGTATACCAATTTCACTCGAACGTCCTTTTCGCCCCGCTGGGGTGGTGCAGTGGTTAGGGCGCTCGACTATTGTTCCCAAGGATGCGGGATCGAATCCTGGCCTCGGCGACCGCTTTTCGGTGGCGGCGCAAAGCCAGGCGCCTGTGTGCTGTGCGATGTCAGTGCACGTTAAAGAGCCCTAGGCGGTCGAAATTTCCGGAGTCCTCCACTACGGCGTCTCTTATAGACTGAGTCGCCCTGGAACCCCACAAATCAAACCAAACCTAACATCCCATTCAGCGAGCGCATCCTTGTGGTTTGTTTAACTAGTACTTAATTATAAGATCTGATAATATTAATTGTAACTGATAATGTATGAATGCAAGTTAGCCAAATAACTTGCACTGCATGCCCTTCCAAAGCTCATAGTGGACTTGGCTGAGTGCACTTCGAGCTTCAGAAGGTCAGTGCAACTCATTCGGCTGCATGTGTTTCTACATTAGCAGTTAAAATTAATAGAACCAGTATATTTATAATTCATTGCCGCTTAAACGAAACGGTTAAGAAATCAACACCTTTTTATTGCGAAAGCAATACTACTCTAGGTTTAGAGCCTTCAGCGTAGCGCGGCGGTCCACGTACGTCTTACCCACGTGACGCTGTGACGTCACACCCCACGTGACACTAGGGTGAGAGCTGGGCTACCAACTCAAGCGGTTGGCGTAGTGAGGCGGTAGCCACGCCTTATCCACGTGACGCTGTGACGTCCCACCCCACATGACATAAAAGCGAGAAATGGGCAACTCAAACAGTCGGCGTGGCGCGGTCGGAGCAGCGGCTCAGTTGGCAGGAGCTGCCAACTTGGGTCTCTCGTTTCACATGGGACGGTTATGTCAGAATCAGCTTGCTAGGATCCTGACATTCACATTACCCCTATAGGCTACTAAGGCACGTTCATACGGCTTGGTTGAAGCGGGGCTTTATATGTGGGCTGAGGAAGAAGAAAAATAGAAGAATAAGAAAGCTCGGTCAACCGCAGCTAATGTTTTCGCTCAATATTTGGTTCAGCAGCGTTGAACTCTTGTAATTTTTTCACCACAGTGCATATTCTTTATCGAGTGCTTGTAAAAAAGCACGTCGTTTGCTAGCTGCTGACTCGTATAAATGAACAATGCGTTTTGGATCAGTTAGGATAGAATCTTGTGAATAAAGTGAATGAATAATTCAGAACAATAGTTTAAAATCTACGCACATCATCCATCATAGAAACAAAAACGCGTCAAAAGTGTTACGCGATTATTGTGTGTCACAAAATGGTACTGTGCTCTCCACGAGTGTTTACATCTAAGCCGTCCTTTAGATTTGTTTCGGGTGTATCCGATACATACAGCCCTTTTTCATGGTTCGATCTAATAATCGTCCCTTCGAGGATCGATTAAGCGAAATCAGTGGAGCTCCTGGTGAGCATTTATGGAGTGTCGGAACGCGGAAAGGCTGTCGAATCAGACCAACCTTTCTACACTCTTTCAGTTTTTCATATGGGGGCCGCCTGAACAAAGAGTTTATGGCTGCTGAACATTGTAGCGGTCGCTGTATGGCAAGTATGCAGGGTAGTTGCACTGCGTTTGTCGCACATTCGTGTAAACAAAGCCGTATCTACTCCTGTAAAGTGTGCGTTGTGCTCGCTTTTGTGAAAAAGACTTCGCACACTTATTGTTATTTTGTGGGGATGCAAAATGCGCAGGTACGTATATGTGCTTCCCATTCCATGTGAGCAGGGGCAAGGGTAAGCGCGGAACACAGTGGGTACGAATAAAACTTTTCCGGCCATGAAAAGTGATCGACGGTAACGTTTTCTCTACACGGAATATAACATGTGGCTCTTGACTTCAACTGTTGCGCAGCGAGCCCCTGAGTATGCATATATGACGTCATAAACCGCTAACAATCAAATGATGTTGGTGTTACTGGTTCACTTGGGAAACTGTAACGCCGTTGCAGGCTCCGAATTTTATTTTGAGGGCTAGGACAGATCTGGGCAGCCACTGTATTTATACGCGCTCAAAAGCACGCAAGAAATGGAGGACAACACCCGCAGCAGCTTTTCTCCTGCTCCATATAGATAAAACTCATTGATTATTATTTCTTTACGGGAGATATTCCGCGCAGTGATACAGCCACATGTTTTTTTAATTGAGTGTAGGTATGCTGCGTGCCAGCAAATGCTTTCAGGTGCGCTTAGCTCTTCCAAGTTGGGTGGAGTACAGGGGTCAACAAACATATGCAATCCTACGACTACGAAGCAAAAAGCTTTAACGTCGTCGAATACTCGCTTTACACGACTGCGAAGGGGAACAAGAATGGAACACAAAATGGCGCACTCACTGAATTGCCTTCGCTCTACAACCGCCGCCTCGCACTACAACTGTGACCACACAAACTCTCAAATTCCATCCTCCCGGACCGCCCACATTTGTTCAGTGTGCGCATTCCATTACCGCGCGGCGACTCCGGAATTCACTTGCCCACACCGCGCGTCTTCCGGACCCATCCGAGGATCCCTCACTCAAGACGCAGGCCAGCTCGGCCAAAAGCCATCGTGTGCGTAAGCACGATCCTCCGGGAACGGAACGTACTAAGGGTGGCCCCGTGTGTCTGAGAGAGAGAGAGGGGTGGATTGGATGGAGGAGGAGGAGGGGGGAAGCAAGAAGAGATGACTCGGAGCAAACGGCAGCCTTCCGTGGGAGCCGCTTTGTCTCAGCGTGTTTTCTTTGATCCGGGCCGCGCCGCTGAAGATGGCCCGGCAGAGGTGGCCGCCATGAATGAAACTGCGCTAGCAGTGAGAGAGTGGGACTCAGGCGCCATTGATGACGCAGCTGCGTGGCGAACGATTGTCCGCGGCGTCCGGCCGCAATCGGCCGGCAGCAGCAGTGGTCCTCCATGCAGCGCTGGCGGCGATCTCACAAAAGGCCGTGCGCGCGCGCGCGCAGGTTTAATTCGACCGGTAGTTCGATCCGAGCGTGACGAATTGGGACAACGGAGACCGGGACCGGCGGTACTCGATGACTGCAGCCTCGCGCGGGAGCGTGACTTGGAAGCCGACGCTGCCGCCGTCGTCGACGAAGAGGCGGAGGAGGAGACTTTCGCAAGCTGATGCTGCCGAAGCCGACGACTACGACTCCTCCCCATCCTTCCTCGTGTGTGTTCCACAGCGCTGCGGCAGGCAGCACGGGTTATGCGCGCACCTAATGAGAGAGATTCGAACGCGCGCCGAATGAATCGTTTGCGTCTGCTCGAAGGGGGTCCCTCCCTCCCCGGTCCCGCAGTAATGGCCGTTCCCTTGGATTGTCGCGTCCCGGAGCGCTACGGTGATCAGCGAGCGAGTAGTACTACGTCGACGGACGTACACACTACACATGCGCGTACAGAGTTCGTGGGGTGGGCGGGTACGCGTCTGTGTGATTGTAGGTGAAGCGGCTGCGGACGAACCGACACGGGTTCGCTTTCGGATGCGAATGTGCACAATTGTACGGAGTGAGCCGGGTTGGCACCGCAGCTGCTTCGACTTGACTGGGGTATTTCTAGGGGCGTCGCTTTCCAATGAGGCGCAGGTGGCGTTGCGGCAAATACTGCTCCCACACTCTATAGCAGTAGCTGGTGGGGGTGTTTGCGGGGAATGCTAGGCGTGACGAAACAGCAAATTGGACCAACCAGTCGTGCTCATTGAACGATTGTGCTATAGGAGGCGTAAGTAAATGCGCTGGCTGCCACCGAGAACTGCAATTTGCAATAACATAAGGCTCTTCTTTTCCTCGGCATTGTGCTCAGCCCGTTTTTTTCCAGCTTTTTTTTTTTTTAACCAAAAAAAAGCAATCCTTCTCTGACAGCAGGAGGCCTTCCACACATTTGTTCATGAGATACACTGTAATCTTTGACATACGGCATGTACGATGTGTCTCACGAGTCACGAACAAATCAAAGTGAGCTGCAAAGAAAATTTCACGGTTGCTCGCGGTAGTTAAAGCGCTCGGATCCTCACCGGCGACTCGGGAATTGTCCCGTTCGAGGCGGTCGTGTTTCGAAGGGGCGGTAATGCGAAAGGCAACCGTGCGATGACCGATGTTGAGGCACGATGAAGAACCCCACGTAGTCTAAAATATTACGGAGCCCTTCACTACGTCGCCTTTCATCGCCGATGAATTGCTTCGGGATGTTGAGCGACACGATTTAAGAAATCTTTAAGAGAAGTCTTTCAAATCATGCGAAGCAACGCTGGTCTGGAGCTGGTTATGCTATGTTGAGTTTGCTTTGACCGCCTGTAATGCGCAGTTTTCCACGGAGGCTCAGCGACGTATCACAAATAAAGAGTTAAAAAAAGAAAAGAAAAGAAAACGCAGGATCAGGAGCCCCCAGTGGCATGTATACAATAATGCCCTCAAAGGCAAATGCCAAACATTGCTATAAACCACTTGTAACGACATGCAGCTGGATTTATGTGCGTTAGCATGCGCATAATAAGAAGAAATATTCAGATATAATAGTTTTAAGTCTATATTCAGTTCGAATAAATGGCATAATTTAAGCGAGAACAGTACGAAAGGCTTCTTATGTACAAAAATTAGACAAAGTCTGCATCGTAACGGCATCGGGTAAATTGACTTCCGTTCCTCTGAATAGATTTTAGGTCGTTGTCAGTTTTTACACTGTACTTCCAAGGTATTGATGTATGATACAGTCACGGGGTTGTGACCAGAACAGCGCGTTGGTTCCGGTCAGGCATGGCTTCTAGATTAACGCACATGACCTGAACGCAACTGAATATTCGCAAATAAAGCGTAATCATTAATAAATGTGGACGTAAATAATATGTGGAAAAGCATCAAAGCACTTGTCAAAACCAGCTGAATCGACGCATCTACAGAAACAAAAACAACAGAAAATAAATTTCGAGATGGACACCTATGCACCCTTCGGCTCTGCAGAAAGGTATGCTTCCGGTTAGCAGTTTCACGTACTTACATGCTTTGGAAACTTGACACATTTCAAAATTCGAAAATGTGCTTATTTGTTTAAATAGAGGAATACAGAAAATGGTCAAAAGAAATAATTGCTACCCTGAAAGCAGTGAGCTCACTGCGTGGATACATAAGGACACAATTCGTACAGGAACGCGCATTTTTTTTTTCTGTGGTATCTTGGTAAGCTCCTTGTCAATTAGCTTAAAATGGAAATTCGACCTCCAAAGGAATGAAAACGACTCGATATCGTGAACAACATCAAGTTCACGCGGCGGTTTGAAGAATGAGTATAGCTTTCGTCTATGTTCTATCAAAAAAAAGAAAAAAAAAAAAAACAAGGTGAAAATTTTCGAGGTGGCACGCATAAAGCACCAACAAAGCATCGACGCAATTTCGAAGAGCCTCAAAATTTCAATTTGTTGTCATGCAGCTTCAGCACACAGTGGCCACGGGTTACGTCGCAATGCCCCGCGACGTTATATGAAGCACATTACACGTTTATGAATCAATTATTTTGGTAGTCTTTTGGGCCACTGTCGGGCATCTATCCCATGGGTGTTAGACTGTGAAATATCCCAAGAAACGTTAAGCTATATGTGACTGGACCGCGACGTTAAGCTAATAATTATATATCTTCGCTTTTTGCCACTTGGTATAGATCGGTTATGGCCATTATCTCGCCTCGATTAGCGAAACTGACGTCACATTTTCAACGAATTTTCTGATTCCTTCAATAGAACTGTTCACATCAAAATTTCTTATCAAAATAATATATATATATATATATATATATATATATATATATATATATATATATATATATATATAATTTGAAGGTGAAGGAATCAGAAAATTCATTGAAAATATGACGTCAGTTTCGCTAACCGAGGCGAGATAATGGCCATTATGCGCCGCACCAAGTTATGTAGTTGCCTAAAGAAGCTACAGTCATGGCGAAAACTTTTTGAGGTAGCGGCAAAATACCGGTATGTTTGGTGGACATGATAATTAGATTCATTATCGTCATCATCAGCCGGACTATACCCACTGCAAGGAGAAGGCCTATACCCTGTGCTAGCTGCATCCGCTTGACCCCTACATACATTCTTAACCTCATCCGCCCGCTTAAATTTCGGCCATCTCCTGCTAAGCTTTTCGCCCTTGGAATCCAAATTGTTACCATAAGCGACCATCGGTTGTCCTCTCCTCGCTCTACATGTCCTGCCCATGCCTATTTATTTTTCTTGATTTCCATTAATTCCATGACCCACTGTGCACGCTTCCTATCTCTTAACGTTACACCTATCATTTTTCATTCCATAGTTCCCTGTATTGTCCTCAACTTAAGTAGAATCGTTTTCGTTAGCCTTCTCGTTTTAGCCCCATAGGTGAGTACTGGTAAGATGCAACCGTTATATACGTTCATCTTGAGCCATAAGCAGCTATTCGTAATCGCGAGTACTTTCCAAATGTAATCCATCCCAATCATATTTTCCCAGTTTTTTCACTTGCATGGTCCGAAACTGCGGTCCATACCTGTCCTAAGTAGACAAATTCGCCTACAACTTCCAGTTTCTCGCTACCTGTATTGTGAACTGCTGTTCCTTTCCGAGGCTGCTGAACATTACCTTCGTCCTCTCCATATTAGTTTTGGGCTTATCTTTCTTCTTTCCTTGTCTAGGTCATCCATCATAATTTGGAATTCGTCCCCTGAGTTACCGTTAGCAAGGCGTCATCAGTGAATCGCCGATTACTGAGGTATTCCCCATCAACTCTGACCCTATAGCTGTTCTCATTCCAGGTATCTGAATACTTCATCTAAGTAAGCGGCGAATAGCACTGGGGAGATTGCGCCTCCTTGCCTAACACACTTCATTGTAGAAATTTTATTACTTTACTGATGGAGAACTAAGGCTGCCGTGCAGACATATTAGATATTGTAACGTAGATGCCGCGTGAACTAAGAGGAAATACGGCGGCTTTTCGCTTGTTCAAACCGGCGGCATTCTTTTAGAATCGTCTCAACCGTTTCGCAGTCCTTGTACACGAGCACGTTGAAGGCGTCGTCTGCTATTTCCTTTAATACATGACCAACTTTATCACTCTCAGACATTGCGGTGTCAACTTTCATGCAGAGAGCCAAAATGTCCTGAATGTATGACACATACGACTCTGTGGACGATTGTGCTCGACATGCAAGCTCCTTTTTCGCGGCCAGGTGACGTCCGATTGGTTTACCAAACAAGTCAGAAAGCTTCCGCTTGCAGAGGTCTCAACTGGTTAGCTCATCCTCGTGGGCCTCGAACCAGACCCTTGGAGTGCCCGTCGGGTAGAAAATGACGTTAGCCAACTTCATGGTCGGGTCCCACCTGTTGTGTGCGCTCACGCGTTCGTGCATAGTGAGCCAATCCTCCACATCAGCACCGTCCACTCTATTGAAGGTCCGGGATCACGCGAGTGGGCAATGATAATAGCCGGGGTGGAGGACGCCGATGGTGCAGCCCCGTCGCTGGGCATGGCTAAAGAGCCGGGAAGTTGAAGACAAGTTCCGTGCTTGCTGGATAGTACACCCCGCACCTCCACCAATACTGTAACATAGACGCACGCACACAAAGAGTGGATGTATTTACAGATATTTAAAAAGGGGTAGCTGACCCCAGCACAGACAACTTCAGGCCAGCGGTGCCCTGCACGAACCACACACACTTCGTCGTCCTCGCGTTCCAGACGTTCCATACACGAGCACAGCACATTGTCCTCGTCGTTGTCCCTTGACAATATTTTCCAGTGCGTTCACATATGCCTCATCTACACCCTGATTTCGCAGTGTTTCGGTGAAGTTCCGGTGTTATGCTTTTTTGTCGCATCCAAGCACCCGGTGGAAGAAAAGGAACTCATTCAGTGCTTTCTTGCCCTACGGACAACAGCAGAGAAGACGGTGATGGTCGCTACCGAGCTTTGTCCGGGCAGCTGGAGAGCGGAGGATTCCGCGAATACGGAAAGGATCGAAGGGGACAACTTGTGGTAGTTAGACGGTGTGTGGCACCTCATTGCTCTCACGAGAAGCAGGTGTTATCGAGAGGCTACGAGCCATTACAATCCGTGTCGCATCTTTGCTGTCCATTGTCTGCAGCTCCGCTTTTGAAAGCGCTCTCAATGAGGCATGTGCAGCTGGCATGAAGAATAGGTGCTTATTCACATCCGTGTGCAGGTGTGTACATCCGACTGCTGTGCATGATGACAGTCGGATAACCACTCGTTTGCACTCGTCTCTGGTACATATAGAGCGTTTAGGAGTGGTGACACCTTATTAGATGGGACTCGGACCTTGCCTTTCCTTGAAACTGTGTTTACAGATTAACTTTTTGAGGCACCGGGGGAAACACGCACCGGGGGAAAGCGAGAGTATTCGCCAAGTCTTAGGGAAAGAAAAGGGAATCCTTTTATATTTCGGTAGTGGGAAATGTATATGCTTGTACAATAGGTGTTGGTTGAGATCACCTATTCTTTCCCCTGTACTTCAGTGGCTGTGTTTTCTTTCCCCAGTCATTTATTGGTTATGCTCCCTTTTCTTTATTGATTTATTGGATGACTATTTGTGAACTTATCTGATTTGGCGTTGCTCTTCGAGGTCGAGGGCATTGGGTTTTATATAAATAAGATGTTTTTTGGGACCGAGACCTGGTTTCGTCAGTTCAAACTACGAGTCAGTCAAATGTAAACATGTTTTCACTTTGCTTGTATCTTTTCTGTCTGTTTATTAGTTGTTCATAAATAGTTCATCTTTTAAAAAATGTCCTCGAGTAACGTGATAAAGCAGCATCGAACCTGTATGACATCAAGCATTCTACAACCATCATCTTTAACATATTTCCCTCTACAAAATCGGAAGGGAAGCTAAACTGCCTCCACGGCTGTTGAGGTTTTGAGTTTATTAGTCAACGAATGCTGTATATGTATAAGGAAGTTGTTATATTCCGAGCATTTTTCTATCACATTTGATAGCATGGCTATATGAATATCATCGATGGTCGAATACCTTTCCCAAAAGCCTCCTTAATTCTTTGGTTGACTAAAAATCTAAGGCTGCCCTTATTTTGTTAGCGATTACGTTAGTAAATACGTTGCATGTAACGCATAGATAAGCGTAACGGATAATGAGATTATGAAGTGTTTATTCTAATGTATGCCTAAAAGAAAAATTGGCCGACGATCACGATATAAAGCAATGCGAATTTCACATATTTCAGTTGTGCAATATTCTGGCGTAAAGAATTTGACAGGTGTCAAATTCAGAGGCAGAGGGACTATCTCGTCGTCGCTGTCCGTTGATAATATGTTTCGTTATATGTGCAATTGAAGCCTACCTGTATGATGTAACCTCCAACCCTGCGCTCCAATCCATGACACCAGCCGGCGCCGCCGCCGTGTTCAGACGAGCTTTCCTTGAGCAGCGCGTATAGGTGACTTGAGCACGTTACTCTTGCACATACATATTTCATCGCGGAAAAATTGCACATTCCTTAAGCTCTGCCTTAAAAGGTTTGACGCGGCCACATTAATGGCCCCCGTGTGCGAGACTCGTCTTTCCGATTTTGCACAAGTTCATGCATTTTGTTAGTCCCTAAATCAGCACTCTTTTAATTTGGGCCCATGTTACATCACGCAACACCTCGAACATACGTGCATATAGCATACAGTGACAATCTGCCACATATTATTGAGAGACCACCAGGCACGGCTGTAAAACCTTAATTTAACTACATGCTGTCCGTACGTCCCTGCGCGACCTAGAGGTTACATGTATGACCCGGGATCCAATAGTCTCGGGTTCGTTCCCCATATCACTTTCCCATCTCGCAAATGCCGAATTGGAAGCTGAAAACTGGTGTAGCATTCGGTACCACCTCTACGCCTGCAATCCATGTGACCTACTAATTTCCAAAAGGCTGAAGCAAGCCTGTGACATTTCGCCCACAGTGCCCACCGCCACCGCCTAACCTCTTCCTCCGCTTTCCACCTTCCCCGTTTCCGCCCGCTAAAAAGCTCATTTTTCAGGCGTCATAGAAGTACCGTTCACAATGCTCTCCGCAGCTTGCGATGCTTGCAATAGGGTGGACACACGGACCACGCTTTAAGCTTCAATATTGATTTTTAGTTTAGCTCTACCGCTTACCGCTACCACCTACCGCTACCGCGCGAGCATCAGTACGCATGCGCAGATCACCCCGATGGCGACAGATGGCGCCACGTTCCTGTGTAATTTAGGTGTATGCCGTACGCGGGGACCAACCAGCGCGTGCTGTGCTGACGGTGCGCGGTAGTGGTAGACGGCCGCGGTAAGCGGCAGCGCTAAACTAAAGGTCTCTAATAACAGGCTGCGGAAGGGCGAGTAGAATCTTCTGCCGTTGTTTTCCCAGTGCGAAAGGTGACATAGGATGTGGCAACCCTACAGTGTTTTGCAACTTTATCGGAATTGTTTAAAAAATTGTCGCGTCTCAACCGGATGCTAGTTTGCGCTGAAAGCGCGCAAAGCTTGTGCACGGTTGACCCTTTTGTTGAGTACTAAATTTGATGATGGGACTTACCTGGTTTAGCCGCGCATGATGAGAAGCCAGAACCGTCGGCGTTGAGATTGGGAAGCATTGCGCACACGCCGAGTTTCCGGCAAAACGCAGTTGTGGCTCCATGTAGCGTCGCTCGAGGAAAGCGCCGCGACTCTAAAGCGCGGAGGCAAGCTTGGAATGTTTTCATAGTGATATGCTATATATGGCGCCACAAGTGACCTTCGCCGGAAAAACGTCACTGGCGATTTTCGCTGAACTCGTCACAACGATTCATGTTTCACGCCATATGTGACCAAACCAAGTAAGCACTATTGTCAAACTTACCACGTAGCAAAAACGGCAACAACGCACAAGCTTTCTGCACCAGTTGCACCACAAACCAGCCTCCGGTCGAGGCGGGAGAAGTTTTAAAAACGGTTCAAATAAAGTTCCTGAACACTGTATATCTTCTTAACGGTTAAGCCGATGCCGGCGCTGCTTTTGCGCGTTCAAGGGAGAGGAAGACACGGGTTTGACACAACAAGGAGGTGATTAACTTTATTACAAAATTATTTACAGCGAAACCACAGTTCTCGACAACAGCCCTTTAAAAATTGTGCAACAATAACTTGAAGGGTAAATTGGTGAGCTGCATTAAATATGGGTAACATAGAACAGAGAGAAACAACCAGAAAACAACGCGCCTGCGGTGAACCATCGGGGTCCCCGACAATATGAAGTGACTTTGGGTTGTTCCGTCATCAGAAGTGCGCGTCTCTTGTACTATGGCGATGAGAGGCCGAAGTGAACAGCACGCACACGAAACTGCATTAATCACTCGTCGTACGCCAATGGGCACATCGCGTGCTCGTCGTATTGATGTAACGTGTTCACAAACGGCAAATTGAATGGGGCATATACAGCGAACCGTGCAATACTGAGGCGCGAAGCCAACACTGAGTATCTTCGAGGGCGTATCTTGGCGAACGGTCTGAGTGAGTTCTGGGAGTGTTGAGAGCGCGGCGACGCTGGTGCTCCGGAAGGTCGCTTATGTGCATGCACATTATAGACGTCGTTGACGTTTCATGATGAGGCGTACGTTAAGTAAAATGCCAGTGTAACTGGTGATTATCTTCGTGTTGGTCGCCGGGGAGCACATTCTTGCAGAATCCACCCCCGCTGATATACCTGTAATATATCTGGTGGTCAAAATAGACTAAACAGTGAGGAACCTGTAGAGATGCCGCCATTCTGGCGTGGTCTGCTTGGATTAAAAACAAACGAACAATCACAAAAGCCGCGGGAGAGGAGGAGCATTTAAGGTGACAGGCAGTGGTGTACAGTCCAACAAGATATGCTGACAAATGGTCGCAGTTCAGAGGAAGCCTTTATAGCCGGCTTACAGTGAGATGCGTCTCACTTGAATTGACAATGCCATTAAAATAAAGGGGTTAATAGACGACGCTTCAGCGCTTTTTGGAAAAGAAGTCAACGTTTCTTAACGCATGACTGAAGGTAGAAGAGTCCTCCTGGATAAACGGTTTTAACTGGAAGTGTGATCTTCCCAAAAGCCAAAGCGACGGTTGCTACAAATAATAAGTGCGAAGCTCCAAGTCACAAGCCCGCTTCAAAAACCGAAATCCTGTCGTATAATCAGCGTTAATTCAGTTGTCATCAACATTGGTTTACAGTGACACAATTTCAGAGAAAATCATCACTAGGAGGTCAATAAATGTCACGTGAACTGACGGTCCTTGGCACTTCGGCTGAGACGGGAAAAGATGTGGTAAATATTTACTTATGATTGCAAAAAAAAAAACAAAAAAAAAAACAAACATCTGCAATGGCTGTCAGTAAATGAAACTCCAGAAGTTACCTCGCCACCACAAATATTTTAAACAATCGTGTTTTAGCAGTTACTGGTGGGGAGGGATTGTCGATTATATACTATCAACTATTGTGTTTGCTTAGTGCGCCATGAGAACACCTCGATGTCACCTGATAAAGCGACATTGACAAGCCGAAGTTTCTAAAGGCTTGTCGAGTGACAGTTACCGTCAGCAGCATTTTGAACTTGCGCCCTATTAACATCACGTTCGATTAGCAATTATTAGCATTTCTAACGTTCTGTGGTCACGCAGGGCCCAAAATATCAGGTCCAATAATTTTTCGCCTATCCACGGTGGCTTCTAATGGCGCTGGACTGCTGAGTCTCGTTATGCAGCTATAATAACGCTAGCGGTGGAAGCTTTGCGGTGGACACGAAACCCAAGGCACGCGGGTTCTGTGCGATCACAATGCACGTCAGAAATCGGCATGTGATCGGAAATATTGCGCAGCCCCCACCTTTATCATATATGTCGCTTTGGGACGGTAGACCGCCTATACAGCGTCTACAATTTTTCTTTTGATAAATACGATGTTTCCTTTACACATTCTAATCGCAGGTGCAGAGAAGAGCGTATGCATAGCCAGATTTGGATATCCAAGAGATCGCTTCAATAGAGGCGCCTGGGGCGATCGTGTTAAGGTCGAGAACTTTGTTACTTTGATGGAGGATCACGCGACTGTTTCATTAGTTTAGAGCAACGTGCTCAAATTCTTTCAAATGCTTTTGTAACAGCTCTAGGGTGGATAAAAGACAAAGTGGGTGCGGTGTTCACGCATTTGCACGCACTGCAGACACTGGGGAATAGGAATGCTTCGCAGTCATATTCGAGCCAAGGAATGAAAATGTTGTGACGCAGTTAACTACGGGCTCTGGCCGATGCTTGACCATCACAGAAGAAAAGACAAGACGTTTGACCATCACAGAAAAAAAAAATAAAGAAAAGAACCACAGACGAAACGCAGACCGCGTTAGGTGAGTATGTATATGCGTATGAGCGAGAGCGTTTAGAACTAAAAGTTCTCAGCGCTGAAACTCTTGATATGGGTCGACCTTCCACGAGACGTTATCATCAACACAGAGTACATGCACCGTATACGTATGAAAAGCCAGCTGGAAATAGATTACTAACACAACAAAATTCAACGTCAACTTTCTTTCTTTCTCGTAAACTTCAAACAAACGTCTATGAGGAATGATGATTATTATTTTGCGGCCATGTTTAGACCTGCTGGAATGGCTGAAACCGGATAGCCCCTCCTCAACCAGCAACCTATACGCCACTCAGTGCCCGAAACAGGAGTAAGCCGCACGCAGGCATGACTTGACCTAATCGAGCCCAAGAAGAATGATGACTAACTTAATCCAAGTGTGTCTGGTGCATTGCATGAACAGCAAGAACTTAACCGGTTGATGGCGCTAGGTTTGCATTGTTAACGTACCCTGCGCGAACGTCATATGCTGCAATGCAGAAGCACGGCATAGCGAGGGAGGCAAATTAATTAAATATTAAAGACGCTTCGAATATGTCGATGATATTGTGTCAAACATTTTTGAGGCTATCTGGCCGACTTAAATCCTCAATACTGCATAGAAAGCCTGTGCAACTTTCACGTATAAGTCAAATGACGCTTTCTTGGCGTCAGTTGTTATTCAAATCTCCTGCCACACCCAAAACGAGATAGCGTGAAGCCGCTGTTCCCGAGAGGCGAAGGAATGGGACGACCACGCCTACAGCGGCACGCTGATGCACTGGCGGAGGGGCTTCCAGTGCTTGGATTCGAGAGGGAAGCTGGAGTCATGAAGGACAACGAGCGGCTCCGTTACTCCACGGCGAATGTGAAGTGTTGGCGTTGCTGTGAGCGCAGCAAGCACGACCAGGGAGGATTTGCGCTCGAGGCGAGTCCTTGTAGTCGTGGACAATGCCGGACCAGTGGACAGTGCCGGCCTGGTCCCAGCCCAGAGCACGAGATGACTGAAGCCATCGAGAAAATATGCTCAGACGGCCGGGGGATCGGCTTCTTCTTCATCCTCGTCGTCTTTCCTCTGCGCCACCTGTGTCACCAGCAGTATTCCATCAACAATCGTAGCAGCAAGAACAACAATCACCAAGCGATTCTCACTCGCGTTATTTTCAGCTTGCACGTGCTACCCTTCCATACCGACCCACGCGAACATGCGTGAACTCTACTTAGTGTACGCACCGTATAACTACATATGAATCAATAATAATCGGTACAAACTGCCATTAGATAGACTTACATAGAAAATCCTTCACCTAGAAAGCATATGCATCCCGGCCACTTTCAGCTCTGCTGGGTATTCAAATATCACTCTTAATTTTTGACGGAGATTATGTACGTGAGCATTATATGCGATCCTAGCGTCACTTTTAGAGAATGCCCAATACATAGCTCTTTAGAACTGGATTATCAGCTGTACGAAAGGAACCTTTGCATTTTAGGCACAACTTAAAGAGGCGGCGGACAAGAGGGATGATATAGCTTACAGCACTCTACATCCAAACTGCATTTTCCCTTTAGCGTTCCAGGCTGTGAGGTAAGCGAGGTCCTCTCCTGAACAGCAAACCAGGCAAATTTACCCGCGCACCGCAAGGCCTCCCTAATGAAGGCGTCAGGCTTCCTATTTCTTGATATTTCGTATCTCTGGAAGGAGATCCAAAGGCGGTTATAATCGCCTCCACTAAAAACTTACACGCTTTGCCACGCTGCACTAAATCTGTGCATTTTTTTTTGCCATAATGGCTGATTGTGGAATTGCGTATATAAGCGCACCATCACGTGACAGCAGGTGTCCGCCTGAAGCAGCTTCATGAGCGGAAGCTTTCTATATATACCCACCTTCATGATGGTCTCCGAGTCCGCGAGTGCCTGCTTGGCTAGGTACCGCTCACGCTTGATCTTCAGCTCCAGTTGGTTGGGGATGTCCGGCACCACCAGGTCGATGAGCCGGCACACACAGAACACCACGTGCTGCAAGCGCATGAGTCACACGAGTCACACGAGTCACGCAGTGAGCCAGCGACTGTAGTGAAGTCGGACGGCCTCTTATGGTGTGGCCTATGAGGGACGTGTGGTTGGTCCGGCAAATATGATATGGTGTACAGTCGAGGAGACAAGGATAAAGTTTTGTTGGGCCTCAGAAGACAACAAGCCCTGTTGTTATTATCAAACACCATTATTACCATTATTTATTATTATGTCGGTATTATCGAAGAGCAGGCATAATCAAACACCATTCAAGCGCTGACGTCGGACTTCGACTGAATCTTATTTCACAAAAAGCAGGCTATTTATATACGAAGGAGGCGCTACCAGTGTCCCCGGGAGGTCAGTTATTTCGGGAGCACGACAACAGTTACGCATAGCAGCAAAAAGCAAACGAAGACATATATCTTGTGACCACTCGCGTTCATTATTAACATATCTGCACGCTCACACAATGCCTACCAGGCTGAGCCTACTAACATGCTAACCTTTAAATGACATACTTCGTTTTCTCCACAGCAAGTGTTCCGCAGCGACGCAGTAATCTTTTTCACTCAGATACCAGACTTCGAAAATTTACCGGTTCTTCTGAGTGCTGAGCGTCCGGCTGGAAAATTCAGCCATTAAAGGTAAGACTAGAAAGCGAGCCAGATGTTCTGGAACCCACCGTTCGTTGTTCAGTTTTAGTTGCTGGGTGCAAAGGACGTGTTTGTGCGTCAAGTAGCAAGCCTGTTGTTATTTCACGCCGAGTCATGCGCTCTCACTGACGAGGCAATATACATACGGGGACGTGCTTTTGCACCGGCTGGTGATTGTATAACCCAGGCTGCATCAGCGCGGACGTAACGCACGAACAAAAAAAAAATGACATTCACACGCACTCGTGCTCACCTCAAATATAATGACGAATGCTAGCCGTACAGCAAGTAGTTTCCAATGGAAAAAAGTCCAGTTGCCTTTATCGTCTCTTAGGTCGCGGTACCTGCAAGCCATCCGCAAGCATACACGGTTGTCGTCAGGTAAAAGGAAAATTAGCAAAAATTAACAACATGAGGGAGCGGAAAATACTGATGCGATGTTCATTTGGTGTAACGGCTGTATCAGACTGCTACGAAATTTCTTTAGTATTTTTTTTAAGACCGCAAAAGTCATGTCAAGTATATATATACCGCGGCTCATCTGTGCTTTTTAGTAGATTTGCACTCTGTTGACTTTCGGAGGCCTGTAAAGACGATCCAGTACAAATACGTAAATGCAGCGAACAATATTGCAAACGCTCGCCTATATCGATAACTGCTGTCAGTCGATGCAGAACTGCTATCAAAGTGCAAAATAACTCTGCCCCTTTGGGTGCGTGGCAGAATAACATATGGTATGACTGAAACGGTAAAGATGTCTGCGAACTAGGGGACCATGCGCCGCTGAACTTCTCAGAAATGTCGGGCACCAGTGTAGTTTCTTCCTTGCAGCTATCTCGCATGGACTTGGTCGCTTAACTCGCTTTTCTACAGCGCACTGAGGTGGGACCTATAAATCATGTGTGAACTGGCGGCATACGCATGCGCTGCATATAATCTGGTTCGAAAGTATCGGGGTCCAATGCATTGCACAGTGTTTCACCCACCTGCAAGGAAGCGATAGCGAGCCGTTGGGCGCGTGTGCTAGCGTGAAGTTGATGTAGCCTTTGAGGTCCCAGTCGAACTCGTACCGGTACATCGTCCTTGTCAGGAAATCCGAGGTGAATGCGATCAGGAAAGCCTGCGTCCAGTCGATGGTGTTCCACGTTCATGCTTTGTGATACTACATGCTACTATAGTAAGTGTGTAAGAAGAGCACAAGCATGTTCTCTGTATATAACTTCATAGCCCTGTATTGAGCTATATATGCTCTAATCTATGTAAAATGGCGTGTGCCCATCGTGTAACTGCCCAGGCATACACCGTGCATGTTTTCAAAAATGCCATATAAAGCAAAGAACACAAATATGCTGCAGTGTAATGCAGCCTTTCAATAACTCATCATATGTGCTATAAAAGGCTACCAAAATACTGATCCCGAAAATTCAGGCAAACTTATTATCATTGCGGAGCGGAGTCGGTGATCAATGCCACTGTAAACATGGCCCAAGTTCGACGTACAATTTAGAGGTAAAATAGCAGAAAATAGTGCTTACTGCTCAGTTCTATAACAAAAAGTGAATCACAATCCTCTAGGTTGGTTAACTGGTACTAACGTGGGGATGAAAACAGAATACGTGCGAAAAAAAGAACAACGATCATTTTTGTAATCTACCCTGACATGAAACCAGCATCCGCCCAATACAACGTATGCATTTCTCAGTTTATCTACTTTCAATGTGCGGTTCCTCATGTAGATGTATTTTCAGCGTTACGTCACAATCAAAGTTCGGTGACCTAAATTAGGCATTCTTTTTCCTGAAAACGCAATCTCCCAGAGTATTTTTCTCTCTTTATTGCAGATCTATAAAATAAGAAAGCAAGGCGACGTCATGCACCTTGGTGCACTGGACTAATATAGCACTTTGTTTAGCGCAGGTTTGTTTTCAATATTTGCAGTTATCTCTGCTTCCTTATTTTTTATACCCCGTTGGGACCAGTGTGAGCAACCCACTGCAAAGAAACAGAGCAAAATGACTCATTTGTAGTGGATAAAAGCTGGGTAAAGCCACGTTCACTTCTAGCTATAACGCTGCTTTCAAAGTGCCATTGCATCCGACCCGGCCACGCAGTAAAGATAAAAGGCAGGACATGCTGAGCACCGTGCACCTCTACGTCCTCTTTTGCTTGTATCGCTTTGCTTCGTTATGCGGCTGCGTTGGATGCAATGTGGATTTGAAAGTAGTGACCGTGTTATAGCTAGAAGTGGATGACCCTGTACGTGTATACAGGCGCAAAGTTAAGAGTGCGACGGATCCGTTTTTATACCCGGCGCTCGCGTATCCTTACTACAGCGATCATTTTTCTTCTCTGTAAAAGAGTTTGAATTAAGAGAGTAATTAATAGTTAGCATGTACCCAATTGCACTGAATACGTCTACAAAAGAAAACTACGAAGCTTTAAACCTTTGGGTACACCTGCGGTGTGGAGTCATCGCATTTGCTTGCGGGGTCGCACAGTCGAACATAGCTAATTCGCTCGGTTCTGTAAACGTAGCCGAAGAACTGTTATACTCGCGAAATTTTTCAAACATATTAAATAGCATTAAAAATATTTGCGAACGTTTTATACTCTTTTAATGCCGTGCTATTTACTTTTGTTTTACGGTCTTCTTAATCTATAGTTTCCAAGTAAAGGTGTTTGATGCGGTCATATTGCAATTTTTCCGTTCGTGCTTAATTTCTGTAGGTCTGTCGGAACGCAGTGCAGCATGCTTGTCACATTTTTTACTTCAGGTTCCTATGGCGTAAGCCCAAAGCGAAAGTCTCATTAGAGAATGCATTGCTCCCCTTTTATACCTCGCCTCGAAAACATACCATCTCTCAAGTTATATGCAAGAAATGCAAGAAATGGAATGAAAAAGAATGAAAAATTGAGGGCGTACGTTGGTGATGACAGCTGCCTTTGCCAGGAATTCGAGGATGGAGAACCAGATGCCGATGTTTTGGGCTCGCTCGGGCACGCATCGGCGCGTCTCGCACACGAACTTCTGCGCGTCGAGCCGGATCTCGACCCAGTTGTTGAGCAGCGCGAACAGCGGAGCCAGCGGGAACGCCGCCACGAAGATGGTGATGAAGCCGAACTGCAGCACTGCGTATAGTAGACGCAGCATAAGCACCCTTCAGATGATCATATATATAAGAATGACATCGTGTATTGCACGAACGCCAACACTGTGTGTATATGCACCACGACTTTCCTGCCAGCCACCACGGTGCGGGCGATCGGTGCTCTCAACTGCTACGATGTTTGACCAATGAAATCATATGTGCTCTCATTAGATCTTCCGCGTCTTCTTTTTTTTTTTTTTTCCTGGGGGGAGGGTGGTTGGGAGGGGGTTGCTGTTGCGAACTTGAAGGCATCCTACTACTAAGATATAAGATTATAAGAAGGCATCACATACTTCACGCGCATATCAACAGTGCTGTGTATGCACCACTGTTTTCCTGCCAGTCACCACAGTGGGGACAGTTTGGCCTGTTAATGACTGCAGTCACATTTGCGACGAGTCTATTATAAACATACGCACTCATTAATTATTTCGCCTCTTTTTACTTCTTTTTTGAGGGGGCGGGGGAGGGGGCTTTTGCGTACTTGAAAAAAGCGCAAACACTGATCATGTTTAGAAGTTTATGTAGAATAAATATACGTATATATAATCTTGCCTCCGTGGCGTTGGGATGAATAGATGCCATTAGAAAATAAGCGGCGGAGGAACAGAACAGATGCAAGCTTGGAGACAGTGCAGAAATGACCCCTGTTATCTGCGCTCAGTGTCGCCACTAAGATGTCAGTGAGATGCATATGCATTAAACTCTTTACGAGCAATGTGTTACAAACGCTAAGTTCATTTTGGCAGTCACACGCTTCGAGGACGCGATTAAACATTTTTTGCCCAGCGTGTTATCTTGTGTCGGTTAAGCGCGCTTTTGCTTCAATTGACTTGAAAAAGCAAAAACAGTCGATAAAAGGTAGAATACACTAAACTTAATGTAATGATTTATTTCAATTCTCCAGCTGATGGGCACTGTGTTGGCGATGATGCTCCCCACGGAAGCAAATAAACATACACTAAGACAGCCTTCGAGAAAAGAAACAGACTGTTCCATCACCACCCCCCAACTCCCTACCTCATTCATTCGTCTACTAACACAAAATTCAACCTAACATATTTTATACACCAGCTAAGGCATTTATGTACCATCATCGTGCCACACTTTCATGTGTCAACTGCCCAGAACGCTACGCCGACTCTCACCGTCTGTGTGAATGCTCATCAGTCATACAATCACCGCATTGCCCCTACCAACACACAGAGTATTTCACAGAGTGCCCGACTCGCTTTCGGACCAACTTCACTAGCTGGCTCTCGTGCGGCAAGCCTTTACCTACTTAGCGGCTAAAAAATTGGCAAATAAAGTGTCTTCTCCTTTTCTTTCCCTTTGACTAGTCCGCAGCGCTTGTGCAAAGTGGCGCCGATTTCGTGAAAATCGCCAATACCCGAACCCACTGCGCTCTGCATTGATAGGAAGATGTGCTTACCCATTTCCAGGTACTCCTGGAACAACCCTTCGTTTTGGATAAGCGTGTAGTCTTGCTCCCAGCGCGTTAACGACTCACGGTACACCATCTTGGTCTTGTGGCGATGCCACCACGCCTTCACTTTCCTGCAGCCCCAAACACATTGTCATTTATTGCCTGTAATAAAAACTAAGTTGAGTAGGGCTACTATTTAATTATGTGTATACTGTTGTCTCACAGAGTGAGACATTACAGGATTGCGTAGATACGAAAACAATGATCACAGTATATCAAAAAGTGTACAAAGGAAAGCAAAGAAAATAAACAGCCACACATTGGATATAAGAGGATCTGTTGATGAACCCCTATCCCATATAATTTTGTAGCTTATTGGCAAAATTGTCATGCGGCAATGCACGAAAGGAACCATCCAATGAATTGCACATTTCTACAGAGTGCGAAAAAAAAGAGTGCTTATAAAAATTAATTGATGATCGATTGATGACGACCACAAATCGTTGACGTTACTGGCTGGGTTATGAATAGGAGGCCAGCGGACGTACTGCATGCTTAGTGCCTCCATAGTTCTAATTGTATCTATGTTAAGTGATGTAGACGTACGCGCTAGAAATATTTTATACCTTGTGCGACTTTTTTGTTGCATTTTCAATAGTGCCCGTATCTTTTTTATCAGATTTCTTGTTAATTTATTAGCGAAAGGTCTTGACGTAAAATTGTCAGGACCTTAAGAAACGATCAATTTGTTGTCATTTTATTACCATGAAGTCAAAAAGCAACGTCAGATTAATTTGTGATGGCTTCAAACAGGCCAGTTTTATACTCCTCCACGTAAATTTTGCGCTTACCTTCCAAGAGGTTCAGAAGCTGTCAAGCCCAAGATCAAACAGCAAACATGCGTTTTTATTTCAACTCACGAGATAGCCTGCACCGAAAGAGGAATTTCCGTATACTGTAAGACAACCGATACACCTTCACTGAACGAACTGTGAAACGACGTTTTTTGTCATTCACATCGTTTACCCATTTCCTGTGGCTACAGAAAGTTGAGATTTTTATCGAGAACGTTTGCGGGGCCAACAATATATAGGTTGTCTTGTAATCCAGCTGCGTCCCAAGACGGTCGAATAGTGATACGCGATTATTTGCCCTCCTCAAGCTGACCTTGATGAAACCTTATATAAAGTAATCGTCAAACAACATGGAAACTGCCATGCGTGAGAAACTTCGGGATGTAAAAGGCCGTAATGAGGGATTCTAAAGAAAATGTAAGCGAGCATGCGCACAAAATCGCGTGCGCCTCTCCATAATCACACATGGACATAAGAGACACCATTAATTTTGCATCGTCTACGACTCGAGAAAATAAACGACAGCCTTGCGTGACGTAAGCGGTTGACGAGAGATGCGTCCATTGGTAAAGCGGGTCGGAGAGAACGGCTAGAGTGCGGCGCACACTTACGGCACGAGGATTTCCTGTGCGTTGTTGATCATCTGCTTGCCCACCATTATGACAGCCAGTTGCTGGGCGAGCTCCGAGAGGCAGTCGCTTCCACTGCACTGCAATGCACGACACTCGCTAAGACATTCATTCTGAACACAGTCGATTACTCTGTGCGGTACCAAACGACATAGCCGCCACATGCACAAGTAACAAAATGCACATGCTAAGTTTATTTACTTCCTCAGCCATCTTAAACCATGTTGTGCGACCCGCTTGTCCCATATTTAAACTTTGAATGCATATATGTATTCTCATGTTTTCAAAAGGGAGTTAATGTTTTAATTCTGAACCAGCACGTACTATAGTTGCTGATCTCGATCCTTCTCTTTGCACTTAAATTATTTTTTTATGCATCACATGTTCTCGAGACTCAGCGATAAGCACCAACATTTACACTGCCTTACGTGTGATTGCACAGTGAAACTGCGTAATTCTCTTCAAACTTTATAAGGATGCGTTAAAAAATGGATGCTAGTTCATATCCAAAATACTCACGCGTAAAGAACATAAGAACAAGAAATAATGTTGGTTTTCCCAATAATTTTTTTTTTGTCCTTTCACTGATCTGGCACAATCCAGCTCTGCAGATGACGTACCGTTTTTCTCTATCCCTCGTATTCTGGTGGCAAGAAGTTACCGGTGTTTTCTGGTATCAGTTACAAAACACTTGAAGCGGTTTTATAAGTGTTATCGAATTTCGATACTTGCCTCTTCGTTGCGTAAGCCAAGAAGGTGCCCATATTTTCCCGGGTAACCAACGAACCTGCATTAGTGTGAGTATCACTGCCAGCTCTAAGCAAGCATGATCGTTGCACGCCCTTACCTGCCCTTGAAGAAGGCGATGTAAAAAATGGACGAGTAGAAATTGACAAACTGGAAGAGGAACACTTTGAGGGTGAGGTTGTTGTCGAAGTCTGTCTGCGTGCGGTGCATCTCTGCAAGAAGGACGCAACGCCGTAATGAGCGTTACGGAGGCTGCAGTTGATGCCATGTGATCAAAATTGTGAACACATGTGCTACTAACCCCATTGAGTGAGTCGATATGCGAGGCGTTCGTACACCTTTCCGAGGATCATGATGAAGATGAGATTGACGAAGGCGCCCGAGCTGCTGGCGATGACCGATGCGAGCCCCTTGAACGACTGACTCCGGAACAGGGGGATCGACACCAGCACTCGATACACGATCACCGATACCATGAACACCAGCACCAGCGCAATCTGCGGCGGAGCACCAGAAACCAACAGTCCCACATATTCCCAGAAACATTTCTCGAAGATGAAAGTCTTGTTTTTATGCACTGCAACATACAGGTCTGCACGGTGAAAATTATGAAGTACTTGACTCGCTTCTGCTTGATTAGGGACGCTACATAAGTTAAATTAACAGCTATCTCAGCCGACTTGCGTGCCAAGCGTTGAAACCTAGTACGAATCGAGGTGGCACACAAATATTTGTCGATTTTTTTTTTTTGGTCATGTGGAGTGCTAGCCGGGAGTTCAGCTGACTTACCATACTGAGCCTCGCACAGAATCCCCCACACACAAAAATGGTGTCACGATGTTGCCACCGACGACAATCAGTTGTTTACGTTTCAAATGTCATTATATGAGGCTCTGTACGAGGTTTTGCGACAGCATACACACACTTGTGCAGATCTTCACTTTCTGTCAAGACGATACTGTACGACTACATTCTTTCAGAACACTCCGAGACACGAGACTGAACGACTTGATGTCAAAAGATGTATAAGCCACTGCTGTAAATAATCTGTTGCAGCTATCGTCAGAGACAGAAAATGCGAGCGACAAGAGGCAGAGCAAGCGCGGCATGTGCATGACTCGCAGTTTGCAGTGCTGAGCCTCTGAGAACGCATGCCGCAGCACTCACCATGAGAAGCAAGATGGCGACTCCAGCAGCAATCCTCTGCTTGCGGACGCGGGCTGGAAAAGCGGGCTCCTTGGCACCCGTGATCGGGTTCCGCTCCACATGCGATGCCCTGGCCGCGAACTCAGGCCGAGGTCGTTCCTAAAATGAAAGCATCGACGTCCTATACGCGTCGTTCGGTATGCTGCAATTAGGCTACTGCTCGCCACAGATACGGATTCTCGATGACGGTTCATGTACTCTATATGGCCAGCCTATATACCGATGCTATTTGATACTGGTTTATAGCATAGCTACTTAAGCAAGTGCCTCTGACAGTGATGTGCATAATACCCTTAATTACCCTGTCTTTATCAGAAGCGCCGTTTATAGTGCATTTTATCTGCCACCTTCATCAAAAGCTTCGTGATCGTTCGCAGGTTATTTTGAAAAGAAGGCGTGATTGAATGACTTCGGTTATATTGTCACGGGTTCTATCGCTACCCGGACGGCAGTCCAGAAGGACAGGGTCAAAGGACGGGGTTGAGGCACAGGAGGCAGAGAGCAGGCGCTTCACCAGGCAAAAGCAGCGGCGTCCCAGAACCACGCGCACTCCGCAGAACTTCGTCTTCTTCTCCCTCCAGAACTGACACGGTTAGCGCGGGTTACACTACTCCTCCCCCTGAAAGGCGCATCGTCCCGATGCGCGCTCCAGCGTTACTGAAACGTTAAATCGAGCAGAGCTCAGAGTCAGAATACGTGGTTCTAGCGTTCACAGTAAGTTTTGAGGCGAACCACATGCACCACTTCAGGATGAGGGGGCCGACGAGATGTGCTCGGAACAATCGGAATCACCTCGTAATTCACGTCGCTTATACGGCGAACGACCTCGTATGGGCCAAAGTAACGTTTTAGCAGCTTCTCGCTGAGACCGCGACGGCGAACGGGAGTCCACACCCACACTTTATCACCAGGTGCAAAATTAACTTCACGATGCCGGAGGTTGTACCTGCGTGCATCGACGTGCTGGCGGTCTTGGATGCGTAGTCGTGCCAACTGTCGGGCTTCTTCTGCGTGCTGGGTTACCAGTTGGACATCGTCGTAGGAGTAGGCCTCCGGCTCATGGGGAAGCATGGCGTCAAGCATGGTAATCACCTCTCGGCCATGCACCAGGCGGAACGGCGAAAACCCGGTTGTTTCCTGAGTTGCGGTGTTATAAGCGAAAGTTACGTAGGGAAGAATATCGTCCCATGTACGGTGCTCGACGTCCACATACATAGATATCATGTCGGCCATAGTCTTATTAAGGCGCTCTGTGAGCCCATTCGTTTGGGGGTGGTATGCGGTAGTTTTGCGGTGGTGCGTGTTGCTTAAACGCAAGATCTCTGCCATTAGCTGGGACACGAACGCGGCACCGCGATCTGTGATCAAGACTTCGGGAGCACCGTGACGGAGGACGATGGACTCGACGAAAAACTTCGCTACATCAGCCGCTGTTGCAGAAGGTAAAGCTCGCGATTCGGCATACCGTGTGAGGTAATCCGTAGCAACAGCAATCCAGCGGTGTCCCGAGTTGGACGTAGGAAAAGGTCCGAGCAGGTCCATGCCTACCTGCTGGAACGGAGTCATAGGCAGCGGAATGGGGTGAAGATGTCCTGCGGGTTGTACGGGCGGAGTCTTGCGTCTTTGACATTCGCGGCAGGTCCTGGTATAGTGACGAACAGTCTTAGCAAGTTGAGGCCAGTAATACTTGGAACGAATTCGTGCGAGTGTTCGGCTGTATCCCAAATGCCCGGAAGTTGGGTCGTCATGACAGGCGTCCATAATTTCATTACGCAGGTCAGCCGGAATAACCAGTAGCCAAGACCTCGCACTCGCTGCGAAGCTCTTTTTGTATAGCACATTGTTGCGAAGACGTAATGCGGGCAGAACGCGCAAGAAGACGCGTGGAATGGTGCCTTCTTGACCTTCCAGATGGGCGATTACTTCACGGAGTTCAGTGTCGTGTCGCTGCCGCGCTGCCATATCGACCGTGCTTATGGTACCTATAAAAGCATCTTCATACTCGTCGTCTTGACCGTCAGATACTGATTCTATAGGCGCTCTGGAGAGGCAGTCAGCATCTGTGTGCCTGCGACCGGACTTACTATTGTAGCGTCGAATTCTTGCAACCGAAGTGCCCAGCGTGCAAGTCGCCCTGAAGGGTCTCTCAGAGTGCTGAGCCAACACAGAGAGTGATGGTCGGTAACCACCTGAAATGGGCGTCCGTACAAGTAGGGTCTGAACTTATTAATCGCCCAAACTACCGCGAGGCATTCTTTTTCAGTGGTCGAGTAGTTAGTCTCCGCCTTCGATAATGTTCGACTTGCGTAAGCGATTACACGCTCGGTCCCGTTCTGTTTTTGAATGAGCACGGCTCCGAGGCCCTTGTTGCTGGCGTCTGTATGAACTTCAGTCTCGGCGTCCTGGTCAAAATGCCCGAGTACAGGGGAGGTCTGTAAGCTTTGTTTAAGGCGGTCGAATGCACGCTGCTGTTCATCCGACCACTGGAAGGCGACGTTCTCTTTCGTGAGGTGAGTAAGCGGTGCAGCGACATGAGAAAAATTGGGAACAAAGCGCCTATAGTAAGCACAGAGGCCCAGAAACCTCCGTACGGCGTTCTTGTCCGATGGTGTAGGAAAGGAGGCGACGGCGGCTGTTTTATCGGGATCTGGACGAACACCCGCGCTACTGACGACGTGGCCAAGAAATTTTAATTCATCGTAGGCAAACTTGCACTTTGTTGGCTTCAGAGTGAGGCCTGCGCTTCTTATAGCTTGTAGTACTGCTCTCAGGCGAAGAAGATGATCGGAGAACGTGCTTGAGAAGATTACAACATCGTCAAGGTAGACCAGACAAGTTTGCCACTTCAGTCCGGCCAAGACGGTGTCCATAACGCGCTGAAAGGTTGCTGGGGCGGTACAGAGGCCGAACGGCATCACTTTAAACTCATATAGACCATCCGGGGTGATAAAAGCAGTCTTCTCTCGGTCGCGCTCATCCACTTCGATTTGCCAGTAACCACTTTTCAGATCTATGGATGAAAAGTAACGGGCATGTCGTAGATGATCAAGTGCGTCATCAATGCGAGGAAGGGGATAAACATCCTTCTTGGTGACGTTGTTGAGACGGCGATAGTCAACACAGAATCGAAGAGTGCCATCCTTTTTCTTTACTAGTACCACTGGAGCTGCCCATGGGCTGTGCGAGGGTTGGATTATATCGTCGGCCAGCATTTCTTGCACTTGGTTCTGAATAACTTCACGTTCTTTGAAAGAAACTCGGTAAGGCGACTGACGAACAGGGTGAGCAGCGTCATCGGTAATTATTCTGTGTTTGGCAATGGTCGTCTGGCGAACTCCGGATGACGTAGAGAAGCAGTCTTGGAATTCTGCAAGCAGCGCTATCAATTTGGCCCTCTCGCTCACGGAGAGATTAGGTGCAATGCTTACACCCAATGGTGCATCGTTCTGCTGCGAAGAGGAGGAGAAAGCACCTTCGGACAGGGCAACAACTTGAATAGGGGCGGTAATGCTCTCCATGGTACCGAGAGCCGTGCCTTTCGTAAGGCGCTGTGGAGTGCCACAAAAGTTGGTGACTAGGACGTGTACGCAGCCAGTATCCAGCTGCGCGATACCTCGAGCAACACCAAGACCCCGTTCAAGAAGCAGCTGAGCACTTCCTTCCAGCAGAACTTCGCCAGAAGCAACGTGGTCGGACGTGACAGGGAGAAATACGCTAGACTGGGGCGGTACGGTTACGTGCTCCGCCAAGACGCGTGCTGTGCAAACTTGGGGCTTTGTTTGCGCCGAGGTATATCGAGGTTGACGAAGCGTGAGGCGGCGGTCGGTAAAGTCGATTACAGCGCTGCAATCACTCAAAAAATCCATTCCGAGAATAATGTCTCTGGAACATTCCGATAGTACAACAAAGGTAACCGGGCACCTGAGACCGTTAATCTCAATACGAGCAGTGCATCTGCCGATTGGTCTCACGAGGTGGCCTCCAGCGGTTCTGATATCGGGGCCATCCCACTGCGTCGTTACCTTGTGAAGTCGGCGGCATAGCTCCCCACTCATAACAGAATAGTCTGCACCAGTGTCAACGAGTGCCGTCACGTCGTATCCGTCGATCACAACATCGAGGTTATTGTACACTCTGGCGCGACGGTCGTCGGAAGCTCCGTCGGGGAGTTCGTCGTGAAGTTCGTCAGAAAGCTCGTCGGAAAGCTCGGCGGGAAGCTCGGCGGGAAGTTCGGCGAGAAGTTCGGCGCGAAGTTCGTCGGGAAGGTCGTCGGGTTGATCGTCGGGTCGCGTGGGGGAGCGGGGCGAAAAACGTGGAGGCTCTTTAACAGGAACGGGTTCGGCAACGTCACCTCCAGACGTCGCCGGGCTTAGTTTTCCCGATGAGGGGACAGGCTTTGCCGTCGATTGCTGCGAAGGGGAGAATCGTATCGGCGGGACGGTGTCGAGCGAAGGTCGCGACGTGAAGACCGGTCGGGTGGTGGTGAACGGCGCAGATAATCCGCGATGTCGCGGGATTGCTCGCCGAACTCTGGGCGGGGAGCATTCCGCTGGAAACCGCGAAGACCAAGCTCGCGGTAAGGGCAGCGACGGTAGACGTGGCCTGCTTCTCCGCAGTGGAAGCATAGTGGGCGTTGGTCGGTTGTCCTCCACACGTCAGCCTTGCTCATTCATTGCTGCTGCGGACGAAGATCGTACACAGGGGTACGGGGTTGTGCAGGCAAGTACTGTCGACGAGCAGGCGGCGGTGGTGGCTGCTGCGGCGGCGGGCGACTAGCAACGGACGCGTAAGTCTCAATCGGCTGAGTAGGGGGCTGAGTAGGTGAAGAAGCAACGGAGCACTGTGGATAAAGGGCACGCTGTACTTCTTCGCGGACAGCATCCGTGAGGGTGCAGGATGCCGTACCATCAGCAGGTGGAAGCAGCTGCCGTATTTCCTCGCGTACAACTTCGCGGATGATCTCGCGTAGGCTTGCGGTGTCGAAGGAACCAACAGGGAAACGAGCAGCTGAAAGGTTCGAAACGCTGGGACCTCCAGCAAGGCGACGATAATGGTCCGCTCGCGTAACCAAGGCTCGCTCGATGTTCGTCGCCTCATTTACAAATTGTGCCACTGTAGTCGGCGGATCACGAATAAGCCCGCCGAAAATGTCACTCTTGACGCCCCGCATGAGTGCACGCACCTTTTTTTCCTCGGTGGCACGGGGGTCGGCACGGGAGCTAAGTCGTAGGACGTCTTGAACAAAACTCGTTACAGTTTCGTCGGGTCGTTGTACTCGTGTTTGCAGAAGGTCTTCTGCTCGCTGTCGCCGATACTGATTGGCGAACGTCCGTCGCAGCTCTTCCTTACAGGTGTCCCAGGATGTAAGGGAGGCCTCGTGGTTTTCGAACCAGTGCCGAGCCGTACTGTCCAGGCAGAAATACAAATTCTGAAGACAGTTTTCGGCATTCCAGCCATTGTGGCGGGCCACACGTTCGTACTGCTCCAGCCAATCCTCCACATCTTCGGAGGCATCGCCATGGAACGTGGCAGCCGCTCGAGGAGCCATCGGTAGGTACACCACGGACGGTGCGAGAAACGAGTCCGTCTGTTGACATTGGGTCGTGGTACTCCGGGCCATTGTAAGTTGTGGTGAGCCGGAGTTCGGCAACAGACCAAATTCAGGAGCAAGTCCTTGAAGTCGCCGGCTGGCACGTATCTCGGCCTCCTCGTCGAAGGGGCGGCGGCTGAGACTTGGGGGCGAACTCAGAGTAGCGGGTTTTGAGGGGCTGTGCTGCATTTACCCCGCACCTCCACCAGAATGTCACGGGTTCTATCGCTACCCGGACGGCAGTCCAGAAGGACAGGGTCAAAGGACGGGGTTGAGGCACAGGAGGCAGAGAGCAGGCGCTTCACCAGGCAAAAGCAGCGGCGTCCCAGAACCACGCGCACTCCGCAGAACTTCGTCTTCTTCTCCCTCCAGAACTGACACGGTTAGCGCGGGTTACAATATTTTTATTTTCCAATTATCTGAATCGTTTCTGTCCTCAAACGTACTTTTTTACTCTGAGTAAACGACGACAGTTTAAAGGCACTGGCTGAAATATTTAGTTCTTGGCTAAAGAACACAGATTTGAGAAGCAATAAAAATTTTGCACGGAGCAAGAATTCTCTCAATGTTTCTGAGGCTGCATGGCTTCAGACAACAACAGTTCATGCTCAAAAATAAATGTTTGTGCCACGTTTGCCTGAATCTTATAACAGCGCGCTCGCTGTGGTGACAGATGGCTCATTTCAGCTAAATTTGAAGCTTACTACGCATTTCCGATTAAGATGCCTTTCGTTTGGCGTGCCCTCCTAAAACGGACGACATTCACAGTTGCGGGTAAACAGCGCATAAAAACGACAAGCCTATTTTAAGTACAACAAATAGGAAACTGCCCTGTCCTATACAGGAAATATGTTTAAAACGTCTGTCTGCAGGACATGAAGATTTGCGTTTCTGCTCATTTGAAAGTACTAAGTTGTCATGCCGGAAACCATTGGTGCAGCTTTTGAATTTGCACTCTGCCTGTCTCCACTTGTTAGCATTCGTTTTTCTTCTTTGCTCGCCAAATTCTTTAATGCACCGGAGATATATGTGAAGTATATTGGGAAATTCTGCGACACGTGCATACTTCTGTACACGCAAGCTGTACACTACGAAAAACTATACATTTATACCCCTTGTTTTCAAGAATCCTAATATAACATGAAGCGAATGGGGCGGCATCAACTATATGTCAAATCCCGGACAGTGGTATTCTCCCGGTGTTCGGCCATCACTTTGGAGTTCGGCCATCACCCCTCTTGCAATGCGGTTTCTGAGCCTGTTAAAATTAGCATGGTTATCAAGTTGAAACTTGTCTACAAAACCATATTTATGACTTAAGTTTTCGCCAGTGCAACTGTAGGCATAAGAGCCCAAGAAAAATGCTAGGCACTGTACTGCGCATGCTAAAAGAAGCTGCCAGAGGGATAACAGGCTATGGGCCCACGGAAGGGGCTGAATTTCATTTTGTTTCCACTTCTGCCATACAAATTATCAAACACTGTTTGAACCCACAACCAAAGGCTAGTGTGTAGTTCAAAAACAAAAGTGCATATAGGGAAAAGTACACCTTTTGCTCGAAACGAAATGATGCGTCCTTAACAAAAAAATAGGGTTTAAACGGCCGTGAAGCACTATAATAGATTTATAGCTCTAGAAACCTGTCCTATGTTGAGCTTAGAATATGCAAATATTCACCTTTGCTACAAAGCATAGCCTTTTCGAATTTTACGCTCGTATACCTCCTATCTCCATCAGGAGGGATTCTTGTCTGAAAGATTTCATACTATAAGCGTAACTATAACCAAGCCTCGCAATGAGTTGAAATATTTATTTTCACATCATACTTTCTGTTTATAGCCCATTCGAGAGGTACATGCTCTCTCATTGTTGATGCCATTACTCATAACTTTTACCAGAGTAACCCAAGCTAGTGTAGTCAATGCCCGCATTCGCGGTATAGCACTTTTGTAATCCGAATATTTGGCTGACATGACTTCAGCGTTTTTGTTGTTTAGTTTAACTAATATATATATATATATATATATATATATATATATATATATATGTGTGTGTGTGTGTGTGTGTGTGTGTGTGTGTGTGTGTGTGTGTGTATGTATGTATGTATGCATGTATGTATGTATGTATGTATGTATGTATGTATGTATGTATGTATGTATGTATGTATGTATGTATGTATGTATGTATGTATGTATGTATGTATGTATGTATGTATGTATGTATGTATGTATGTATGTATGTATGTATGTATGTATGTATGTATGTATTAACCATGGACAGATATGAATTGAAATACATATACAATTGCGAATCGAATCGTGGGCACTGGAACTGTTTTGTGCTAGTGTGAAATATTCACCAGGAACATCGACATAAAACGGCGAGACGGCTTTAGAGGCTTATTCAAGCAGGCGATAGTTCAGTTGTAAGCTATCTGAATGAACTTCCCGCGGTCCGCGAAATAAATACTGTCGAAATTTCACAGTTAATTGCAGCCCAGAGTACACAAATGTAACTGCTATCAATTAGTCGTTGCCCTTGTACCTGGGCCCCCACCTCAAGCCTCATGCCAGTTACGCAGATCAGAACTTGGGAAGTTTTGCCTGAGCGCAGTTGATAACCCAAATGAATTCGCATACAATGCATTTTTCTGGAAGATGATCACATCAGAAAATCAGAGCGCATGGGAAAAGTTCAAACGGGTTTCTTTCAAATCACACTGCACAACTCGCACAAGTAAAACAGAACAAAAACACGTTGCTATATTCGATATTCGATGTAATAATTTGTGTTGACCCTGATGATGATGATGAGTTGAGGCCATACCCTTACGACTTACGACATTCATATCCTTTCTCGGAAGGGTGGTGCCATCTATTGGAAAGATTCTGTACTGTGCTTGGAATAAATGGTGCGCTTTAAGAGCGATAGGTGGCGGCACCATGTCAGAAGCGTCAGCCCATGACGTCAGTGGAGATGCGGCGGCGCTGGCGACAGCAGTGACTTTCGTTGTGTAGGCAAAAGCATAGGCTGTCTGCATTGGATGCGCGGCGCTTGCTGCGTTTTCGAGCATTATTCCCGATATTCCTGCAATGTGTGGTGCGGTTGGTTGCACCACAAGGCACAAAAAAGAAAGTGGTACCTGTTTTCACTTGTTTCTCGCGGTCGGATGAAGATGAGAGCGAATGACAGAGGCATTGCCTTGGCAGCTAACGTGCGTTGCACTTCTGCTCTGGAACTTGACCAGTTCGTTTGAAACTCTTAATTGCCGTGATTGTTTTTCGGCCACACGACGAATAGTGCAATAACAAACGCCTGCAGCTCGTTCACGTTTCGGTGTATATACTACCAGGCCATAAGAAGTTTGGGCTTGATATTCCGTGCGCGTATGATTTTAATCGAACGCAGCTAGGAAACCACGCTGTGAGTTCCATTCATCTGCGGTACTACCCGTGCACATTTTCGTACACAAAAGCTGCTGCAAAGGGAACTGTAATTATACGGTCACTTCAGCGCTATCATTGCCGAAACAGGCCAAGAGAATTGTGAAGTAGTTTTTCTCTGTTTTCATTTCCCGAATTTAAACGAGTGACGCACTCTTCATCAACGGTCCTAGAAATCGAGTGAACATCTTTAGGATCCGGACAAAGTCAAGCAGCGCTATTTCTCAGAGTATTAAATTTTATTTTTGAAGGTCATTAAGATTATCATGAACGAATTAACCATACAACCAGCTCTGAGCAAGATATTTAATTGTGGTATATACGGCACATTACGTACTGTCCCTAAGTAGAATTGGCTATGGGGGATGAAAAATAAGCAGAATAATATGACGCGCATTTGAATAAAAATTTTCCCAATATATTAAAAATGCTCAGCAGATCGCGCAAATTGCGCTGCAAGTGATTGTGGACATCGTGGAGAACATTGCATTTGCGCTCATAGGAAAAAAAAAAAAAGAAAAAAAAAGGAACTGCATTATTACGAGTTTTTTATTTATATATTAACCTGTGAATGTCCCTGACTGCGTCTGTGCGATTAAACAGACGTCGAACGTCTTTTTATCGAGCAGGATAAAACAAGTTGGCAGCGCACCCACTAGGCGAATGTTACAATTAAAACTAGAAGAGTTCTTATTCAGTGAAATTATATGACTTAAGTTGCTGGTACAGTGAGCTAAAAATATGATTTGTAGTTCAGTATAGTTGCCGGGAATATTGTTTTTTAGAGTGAAGGTGCTTGGAGCAGCAGAAAAGGTACCCATCAAAATAGTCGTCATATGAAAAACGCACTTTCAATCCTACATATTAACGTCCTTGCATGCGCTAACAATAGGCTCGGAAGTTGGACAGTGGACTATGTATTAGATTTTTTATACATTGCGATTGCTCGTTTTCATTAAATTAAATCAGTCACTACAGTCCAACGTTGCTACAATCGCCCACCGTATAGCCGCGCGCTGTTGATGCCACGGAGAAGTAAGCCAATGCAGCGCTCTTCTCCAAGTAATTCCATCAGTAATCGGCTAGTAAAGTGCTGAATTACTCTTTAGGCATAGACCAAACTATTTCTACGTAGAAGCAAAGCTTACGCTTTAGAATATTCGCACATGCGAACTGGTTTCGAAGGCGGCGTCGCTTGGCGCAGTGTAGGCACGCTGCGTTTTTGCCTACACCCCTGTCGCTGCCGATCGCAGCGCCACCTTTGTTTACAAACATGACGCTTGCCTATACGGTCAAGCACACCGGTTTACGGGAATGATAAGGTCAGCAAGAAAGGCACATAACGTCACGACAATCGCACGTACACGCTATCACATTCGCGCATATAAAAAAAAAGTTATTTCAAGTGGACGTAAGATTTGCCTTTTATAAGGCTGGTGGCTGATGAAAGGTATTTGGGGAAATGATTGGTTTAGGTTCTTTCAATTTAAATCTTCATTTCAGTTATTTTTTACTGTAGTTTAAATTATTTTCGTTTCTATACAAATGAACGCAGTGTCTGAGCTCGTGCTTTGTGATCCCTGGCGCGTTCGAACACAAATCTGTTTGTACCATGTAACACCACTTTGCATAAAGAAAACACGATCGTTTGAGGCACGGTGCTTGGAAGACCGGACGGCGGATGAGCGAACTGCTATCATGACTTTTTTTTTTTTTCGCAAGTATACATGATGTCATAACCAACAAAACAACATACTAGTCTGACAAAATAATTATTGCTAACGTATATAATTCTACTGTAGCGCTAAGCGGGCTCATATCTTTCTGTGCTTGAGATTGTACTGTCTTTCTGGGTGGCATGGGCTGTTCGCAATACTTACATGGTGTTAAAAAACCTTTATGTATGAGATATATAATTCATGAACAAGGATGCTTCTGCAGCAGCGGCGAAGAGTGCAGGGATTTCAGGGTACCCAGGGAACCGGGTAGAGGATCTCCACAAATGGTCTCAATACTCAATATCGAACATCATTTCTGACATTCATAAAACACCTGCGTGGCCATTTGTAAAAGATCATCTCTTAGTAGACATCCACTTGATATGAATTTTGCTTTATGATATCTGAATGTGACTTTATGCACATTGTTGAGACGTTACTGTGGACCTTTCTGGGAACTATTCTTAATTGGACGCTAATTATATATACACAATGTTCATGTGCCATCACAATCATACACCCATAGCTCGTAAGTCTTTCAAGCGGCGTATACGCTGCAATATATGAACAGCCCCATTAAAATTTGAGCTTGGAAGAGCTCTTTAGAAGCACGTACATTTCTACCTATGTATTTCTACAGTGCTCGCCTATTAATAGAGCAAAAGCGCAAACTAATATGATTTCTTAATTAACCGGTACCAGCAAAATTATGTGATTACAGGGATTTCTCTTTTCCTACATCACAAGTCTGCAATCGAATGAAATAACCTTACCTGGTCGTCAAGGCTCACTGGCTCAGATAAGAAGACCACATGGGGCGTACATATATAAGCTCGACAGAATTAAGTCATTGGTATGAGTGCGTGTTTGCAGAGCAATGATATCTCATGACATCTTTTAGTTGAGTGTTTATGCAGCTTATTATTTAGTGTATAATTGACTGCTTCATTTCCGCGAAAATGTTGGGTGTCAAAATTACATTTATCTACTGTGGAAACATCGGCCATCGGCGCCGGAAAATGTTAATGCCTTAAATTAAATATTTTTGCTTCGACTGAGAATATGTAAATGATACACATAAATATGTTCGCGTGCCGTGTTTTTCCTAATTCCTGACACTTTTTTTTTCTATTTCTTGCGAAAATGTTATTTGCAAGCATTCTGTAGACGTCCATCTTGAGGCAATATAGGGACATATGTGTTAGACACAGAATGGACTAAATGTGGTCGTTGAAAAGCACCCTTTTTATATCAGATATAATTGAAGATATATATATATATATATATATATATATATATATATATATATATATATATATATATATATATATATATATATATATTCTGTAAATGTACAAAGGATGTGCCTTAGGTTCTGCGTAATTTTACTTTTTCGAACTTATCCTATACATAGATGCGCAATGTTGAAACAAATGGATTTTGTAACACACAGCTACAAAACGGGGTACGCAGAACCGAGTGCTCGATCTAGTTTTCATTTCATTCTGATCAGAACGAAATGAAAGCGAAATGAGGTACAGTTGCACCTGGTCGTGTAGGTGCAGTATGCCCCGATTGATTTGTCTTCGAAAAGGCGACCTGGTTTATATACTAGCTCTCCTTCTGGGCACGCGTTCCTGCTTTGCTTCTTACGCTACTGTTTCTCCTCTTTTTTTCTGAATGTTTTCTCCCTTACAAGACACCCTCGCCCAATTGTGTTCAGAAGTGCATAGTAGCGCATTCTTAGTGTAAAGCTAAACACTAGAAAAAATTATAGAATGTGAAAATTTTCAGAAAATTCGAAAAATGTTACGAAATATTTCAGTAATGCGGCTAAACTTTACGTGCAAAAGTGTCGCCGCTGACTCCGAGGCGCTCCATTGTGTCATGGGTTTAATTTTATTTCAATTTCTGCACAAAAAAGAATTATACCCTAAATAAATTCTATGGACGTTCTCTGGACGCATGTTTTAAAATATTTCACCATCCTAACCGTATGTACTCGACCAAATTGCTCCGATTCTTCTACGGTCACTTTATATAGCGTCAGCCCATCTTCGGAATATGCTGAGTACACCTCAAATAGCGTTTTCTGGAATGTATTAAAATGTTATAATGATTAATCTAAACACTCTCAGTTATTTCAGAAACACACACTCTATATGTGCAACCATTCTTTTCCTCGCCTATTCAGTATTCTGGATTCCCCTTTGAAATCTAAACCTGACGGCCACAGCCTGACAACATTTTGTAAGAGCTTTAAGTTTCTTATTGCTTTTAATTATCAGTGAATAATTAGTTTTCACTATTGAATATGTTATCGGGCATCAAGACAACCGAGTGATTGATTCATGTTCATATAAATTAAAGGTCTAAAGCATAAATTATGCAGAATGTATGGAAAATAGATTCCAATCGAATATAGGTAGCACATTTACATTTTCAGTCAAATTTCAAAAGAGGCCTGATTAGAGCGCTGCATCGTATACTTTCTAAATCTTATACTCCCTCAATACTTTCACGCGTTATTTACCGTTCATATTAAATACTATCTTTTTTTTTTCGCCGTGATATAGTATATTAGCGCCTCAAGAAAATGAACTTGCTAGCTTTCCCGCAGAACACACCAATGGTAATTTTTTACACATATGTGAAAAATGTCCTGTTGACTGGTAAGTTCATAGAAATTTGTAATTATAAAATGCCAGCATTTTTGGAGCGAATACCCTAGGGATCCTAAGAATTTATTTTCTTCTAAAATGCATATGGATGCTGTGAATTCACACACACACACACACACACACACGAAAGGTTTTTATTGGTGGTGCTGATAAATATATACATTGCAATAAAATGGCAATGAACCTGTTACCGCGCTCAGTGCTTCAGCAAACTTTATTTGCGGCGTGCACTATCTAAAGCAAATAATAAGCCATGAAGCAAAAAAAGTGAGCAATGAGGGACGCCAAATACGAAAGCTTCAAGTTCGCAATGAACAGGACTATTTTAGTTCACAGAAATTGCCGAACAAGAGCCGCGGCGACTGCGCGCGCTCCGCCGCTATTCCAGACCGGTTATATTCAGTTTTGATAGGTTTATTAAACCTGCGATTCATGCGTCGCGGCTCGCCATGGCCATTTGTATAAGACAGAACTTATCTCATCTGAGCGAAGCACACCTGTTAGTCGCCCAAGCTAATTAATGGCCATTTTCTAATAATGGGGTGATGATGCACCGGAACACGTGATTTAAAATCAGTACGTTTTTATCATGATGGTGTGCTATAAGGATATCTAACGTATTATCCAGTTCGATTCCCTTCCACAATACTGTGGCCTTGACAGTCTATAGATAGAATATTTTCGATAGAAAAAGACCAAAACAGCGGAGCACTTCGGCTTGAAGAACTTTCAGTGATAGTTCCTCAAGTTGTCCAAAATGCCTATCGCACAATTCGCAATAACATTGAAAGATTCATTGTGCTAAGCTATCTCCGTATTGATTTACGCTTGTGAGACACTAATCCCGACGCTACTGTGAATCCTTACTTTATCGTATGCAAAGGCACGACCTATGGTTGGTTTGTCCCAAAGCAACTCAGGCTATGAGAGACGCCGTAGTGGAGGACTCCGGAAATTTAGACCACATGGGGTTCTTTAACGTGCACAGTCGGTTTAAGGGCAAAAGAAATGTTGTCATATGCTTACTTCTTCCTCCTCGAAGTCCATGCAATCCCAGTGATGGGCCAGGCTGGCGGATTTGCGTTTCCAGTACTCCAGGAACGTCACAGCTTTGAGAGAAAGAGAGAGAGAGAGAGAGGGGGGGGGGGGGGGGGGGGGGACTTAGGGCTTGTTTTATTTCCTGATCATCAAGTATAGAGGGGTGTTTTAATTTAGCGCCTTCAAAAGTAAGGGAAAGGAAGTACTGTTTGAAAAAGGAGTGTTTACCACTCGACCAACCAGTAAAAAAAATGTACTGCTCAAGGGCTCCGGAACTATATTTGAATAGGAGAAAGGGGAAGGGTGAATTCTTCGTTTCTTTTGCTATTTTTTGTTATATTTGAGTATTCGAATGTTACTTTTATCTCTTCTCTCTTCAACGATGAATTTGTCAGTACACATAAAACTTAAACTGAAATGGGAAGATTTATAATCATGTTCACAAGAGGAGCGATTGTATGTTTCAGTTTTACTAATTCCGCTCATCAAGGGAAGTCAATAAGTCAAACATCTATATTTCTATTCATTTATTTATTTGTTTGTTACATTACTGTCAGAGCTCGTGGACATTACAGATGTGGTAGGAATTGTACGTTACACCAAAACAGATTCAAACAATGTACAAGAATAACAAATGTAATAAATAGAGTGCAAGTCAAATGGTGAAATGCGTACCACGCTGAGGAACAAAATTGCTACAGTTACGTAAAAGTGGTTACAAATGGGTAGATCAAAATGAGGGTGTGTCTTCAACTGAATTGATTGGTGGGGGAAAGCGGTTCCACCCCGCACTCGTCTTCGGCAGAAAAGAATAAAAAAGGACGTTCATTCGACAACAAAGAACAAGAAACTTCGTGGCGGTGATCTATGCGGGATGATACGTACGTAGGGTTAGGCTAAACGTTCGCGTTTCAGGGAATAGTTAAGAAAGAACACTTTGTGAAAAAAACCATAGACAGAAAATGTTTTTTCTTCCAACTTTCAAATCGGGTAAATTAAGGTTGGACTTGTGCTACTTTTCTGCTACTATACTTATAGCTAGGTACATGGGAACAATTTCTTGGTTCAATGTATTCAAACCAAGTAGTGCTTGTGATTGGGGCTAGTTGAGACATTTTAAACAAAGGTACATGCGCTGCTTGTGATTTACAAGGACAATGTTAAGAGAAGACAACAAACGTTTAAGCGCTATTTACCGACAGATTTAAACTACGAACTGCGGGGGATGTTCGAGCTGTTCACAATTCTGTTTTTTTTTTCTTTTTACTTTTGGGTCTCATTATCTCTTACCTGCTCGCACGTATTCTGTAAGCTTTTGAAAATATTTAAAATAAACCCAGCTTGAATGCTGCTAAAGGCTGCCCTTCGTCTTCTGCCTACCTTATCGCTCTGTGGTGATGTAATTGACCCCGATTCCTGATCGATAAGGCTGAGCTTCACGTACACGTTGTGAGTAGGATGCGGGTATACGTTAAATTTTGACTTAAGCCATGTGCATATAGGCTAAAAACGTCCGCAGTACCTTTAGTGAGAATAGACTGAACATGTTGGACGTATCATTTGTCACTTCGAAAGCATCAACCGGGTTAATTCGATGTATCTTCAGCCGCGGCCTTGAAACAGCGATCGGGTAGGTCCGACGTACCCGAAAAGAAAAGTGTAACGGGTACGCTTGACGTACTTTTAGCCACAATGTTTAGTGAAGAATAAATATACGGCATGGACATTAACAGTCCTACGACCTACCCCAGAAGGAGACGAATATCGCGTAGAACACAGTGCCCGGGTGGTCGAAGAGGTAGGTGATCTTGGTGAAGATGCAATTGTCGCTGATGTACCAGTAGTCGCAGCCGTACTTTTCGTCGCAACGCGGACACATGCGGTACTTTTTGTCGCTGTTGCAGATTTCGTTCCTGAGAAAGCAGAACCACACAGCGGAACTGAGCGATCAAACAGAGACATGTTCTCCGCTTACAGTGCCCCGGCGTATCAGTATTGACAAATGTGAATTTCTAGAGACCAATATTTTTTATTTAGATGAACAACGAAGAAGAAGTTGGTGTCGCATAGCGACTCCGGCCACTACTTTTCAACAATTTATAAGAACCGCTTTGCCTACAGTTCAACATAACATATACACTACTAAATAACATTACACAAACACAAACTGTACACATATAATTTAGAACAAAGTACATGAGTCAGGAGAAGTAACACTAATGAGCGATATAAACTCTTTAAATACGTGTAGGTGTGTGTAACTCTGAACAGAATAGTACATACTAAAATATACATAACAGGTATGAATAAACAAGGACATACGAACGAAAATAAGCTTATTTGCGGTATACACAACAAAGTAAATAACAAAGCTATTGAAGCACTCGCTAAAAGTAAATCAAAAGTAAACGTTTTGAGAGCACTGTGGAATCTGCACTGCATAAATGCGAAAACCAGAACGTTGCTGGTGCACACGGTGCATCACGTTTACTTTCATTATCATTATTGACTAAATGCGCCGTCATTATCATTGCTAATATCATCACGGTCATTATCACTAACTGCAGCGTCGTTGTCATCGCTACTATCATCCTCATGGTAGACAAGGAGAATTATGATGCGTGTTGCACGATCCCGGGTGTGGCGCAGTTAGTTAAAGCGCTCGACTGGGGATCCGAGGTGTATAGTCTCGATCCCCAGTGGAGACAGGATTTATTTATTATTTGTAATTATTATCCTCACGGTAGACAAGGAGAATTATGATGCGTGTTGCACGATCCCGGGTGTGGCGCAGTTAGTTAAAGCGCTCGACTGGGGATCCGAGGTGTATAGTCTCGATCCCCAGTGGAGACAGGATTTATTTATTATTTGTAATTATTATCCTCACGGTAGACAAGGAGAATTATGATGTGCGTTTCACGATCTCGGGCTTGGTGTATGGGTTAGAGTGCTCGGTTGGGGATCCAAGGGATGGAGTTTCGATTCCTCGGAGTTTTATTTTGCTGTTGACGTTAGTTTCGGTTTCGAGTGATGACGTCATTTGATTGACAGCTATAATGTCAATTAGCCATGAAAGGCTTTCATCTTAACAATCTTGCAGGCGCAAGTACAGGATAAGCAAATAACAGAGAGATTAATACACTCACTCACATAAAAGGGAGAGCTCTAACATTGACTGGGCCACGTGAAACTAAATCAGTAGTTCCCAAGGATGCCCCAGTCCTCAAGGAATGTTATAAATGCCACAAATGCTCGCTTCACGAAATACGAGAATGTATGCCTATTTACCAGAAAGGGGAAATTATGCCGACGTCACGACCTATTGCGACGTCTCGTGGACGCATGGACGCATCTCGCGAAGGCGAGATATTTACCATGAGCCCAAAAAGGCTTTCACCTCAATAACAAACAGGAACTGGCGTCATAGTGAAGGGCTCTGAAATAAGTTGGACGACCTCAACGTCCACTGGCATCATACGGCAAATGGGCGCTTTTAGAGTTTTGCCTTTATTATACATCTCTTAAGTGACATGATGCAAGATGCAAGTGACAATATTCAACATCTATTACAGCCCCACGAATAAATAACCAATGCATTTATGGTTAGCGTAGTCCATTCGCATGCAAGAAAGCAGGTTTTTTGCATAGCTGTGAGGCCTTGTGGCAAAATATGTTGCGCCAGAAGCGCTAGTGGTGTAGCAGTAGACATTGAGGAACGGGGAGAACAAGAATCGGAAGGGGAAAAAGCAAGACACAATAATAAAGAAAATCGATTATCTGTTCCGAATGGAGTGCCGTGCTTTTTCTGGCAGCGGAGACAGGAGTAATTATTTGCGTGTTAATTTAGTTGAAGTCCCACGTAACATTAGTCCCACATAGCCTGAGTCGTTTGAGAGGTTAAACCTTGCAGTGAACCATAAAACAGTTTCAGAGCTTCACACAGTATGTCAGAAGCTAGAAGGAAACATGTAGCACTATTATTTCAGTTTTCAGTACTACAGGTCGCCACAGATGTCTGCGAAATCTCGACCTTCAGCAGCAACGTCTAGCAAAATGCAATCATAGCCTGATTTGTGGGAAAAGACGCTTACGTGGGGCCGTCGTTCCCAATGGTGAAGATTCCGTACAGAAACACGAGGAAGCCAACGGCAGCAGCCGGTAGCAACCAGCCGGTGTAGAATCCTGCGAGTCGTTGAGACACGCGCAGGGCTCATCAGGTGGCCGAACGTGATCCGAGGATCACACGAGGCGACGAGCCGGTAGATTAACCTGGACTAACACGTCGCTTAAAGCACGCTGAGCTAGGTGTCCTCTCATGACTCATGTGTATAATTAAACGCCATTAATTACGGCCGTGTAGCCCTGTTAGGAAACAAATACAGTAAGAAAACGACAGTGAGGAGGTAAAGAGGCAGCGCATCTTCTCTTCACGAAAACGGCACGCAAAGCGGCTGATCTCACGCTCTACAATACTTATTCTAATACGAATCCGAGATCATATACCAGGTGTTTCTTTTAGAAGGTCCGAAATTAAAAACAGAATAGTGGCTGACTTCAGATTGATTTTAGCCCTGGAGCTGTATTGGGTGCTACGGCGGACACCAGGTAATAGGCAGCATTAGGCAGCAGTCTTGAAATAGTTCGCTAATTGACTAAACAATTTAATTAACTTATAAATTTCTAGGGGCAAGTTGTATTTTCAGAATTAGAGCTCGCCCTCCAAATAGTATAGCCGCAAAAATGGCTTTTAAAAAACTCTAGCGCGGGCTGCAAGGCCCGCACATGTCGCCCTGATGGGCGGCTCAGTAATATCGGCGCGTCCGGCGGCTCGCCGCACACCGGTATGGCTCTCAGATGATGCCAGCGTAGTGACGAAATCTCTCAGTGGAGCGATTTACGTCACAGGCGCTGTGTAACTATGTGGATCTGCATATCAGGGTAACATTTGTGAGCCTTGTAACGCGTACTATAACGTTTTCAAAGATATTTTTTTCGTGGTTATGCTATTTGGAGGACCAGCTCGAACTCTGCAAATGTACCATGCTACCTAAAATGAACATTTAAAACGTTAATTAATTTATTTAGTTAACAGCGACACAATTGAAGCAGCCAGCCTTTTACCAAGCGCCTGCCATAGCCACCGATCGTAGCTCCGGGGCAGAAATATATCTAAAGCCCCCCCCTCCCCTCCCTTCTTCCCCCATTACCTTTGCTTGAAAATTTTGGACCCTTTTCGAAAAAAAAAAAAAGAACGCTTGGTATACTCACAGAATTGCAAAGTCTGTTTTTACATTAGCAAGTTTTTAGGCTCGATCTTCTGTATTTAAACAAAAGGAAAGTTGACCGTTTTAAACACCAGGCTAACGGTGTCAACCTGTTACGAGTGCCTTACAGAAGTTCGCCAGGTGAAAACTGATACTTGAGTAATCTTATTTCCGTCCATTTCCCCAAAGAAAACAGTGAACAGAGACAAACACACGGGCAAGCGTCGATAAAACAAGTAAATTTAACCTGAAGGTACATAGGCACACATTCCAGCACGAAGAAAGAGAAATACAACGGATTGACAGGAACTAAAAGTAGAATACATTCCGCCCTTGTGATTCAAATAAATTTAGTTTCGACATCAGCGCTCGCATGTGTTCTTCCATTCTGTCCTTGTCTGAGCCCGTTGCTGTTCGCTTCAAGGTGATTGAGGTGCCAGCTTTTTATTTCTTTCAAAACACCTCCACCCCCCCCCCCCACACACACACACGAAAAAAAAAAAACAGTGGCAGGAAGGTTTCATTTGCATCTATGCTTATGTCAACACGGCATGTAGATCGAAATGTGATTCCACCTTGGGTGCCGTGTCATTTATGGGTAGCATCGGTAGGAAGAAATGCTCACCAAGCCATGCGAAGTAGATGCCGATCTTCTCGCCGAAGTATTCCCGGATGTGATCTAGGGGCTGGTACTTGTACCAGCACGACCAGCGCGCCCAATACTCGTACAACACTTGGCGCCGATTCCATGTGTTCGGAGGTACGTTGCCCACCGGCTTCCGGTATTCGCCCTGCGCGATACCGGTAAGTCTTCGAAGGATGATTGCTCGATAATCATGCGCACGCACCATTAGGTGGCATGTCCACGTACAGCGACACTTAAATGAACCATAAATTGAGCAAGATATATGACCCGACGCAGCAGGGGAAGTGAGAATGAAAAATTGCCGATGATTACGTTGCTTCCTAATTCGAAATTTGAGCACAGCTCACCATCTGTTTGAGTTTTTCGATAGATTGTGGCATGCGTTTCGGCTCGGGTGGTGCACATATCGAGATCCGCCGTCACCAATCCGGCGCTCTGATTGCCGCCGAAAAGGGGTGGCATTGGAGGAGGAGCGAAGAGAGCAATTAAGTTATCGGGAGGTAGCTCGTGGGCCCATAAGGAACGTTGCGCGGCGATAGCAGCGACTGACGTCGCTGACGCCGCTAGCGAGTCAAGTCAACGTGGCTGTGCGTTTCAGTTTGGGATACACGCACCGTGATCCGCTGATGCCGAGCCGGCGCTTCGGCAACCGGAGTACAGCGTCGCCGCGCCGCAGGAAGAATGAGGTGGGGAGGGGGGACACGCAGCGGCGAACGGTGGCGGCAGAAGCACGCGCAGCAATCGGAGAACAGGCGCGGCCGCCGCCACGGAGGAAAAGGGAGGGTGGGGTGGGGAGGGGGGGGGGGGGGGGGAGTTACACGCAAAGGCGAACGGTGGCGGCAGGAGCGCTCGCAGCAACCGGAGAACACGATGGGAGTGGGAGGAGGGTGCACGCAGCGGCGAACGGTGGCGCTGCGTTTCGATGGAGGCGAAACGAAGTGGCGTCCGTGTGCTGTGCGATGTCAGCGCACGTTAAAGATCCCCAGGTGGTCGAAATTACTCCGTAGCACTCCACTACGGCTCCCCTTTCTCTCTTTCCACTTTCACTCCCACCTTCCTCCCTTCCTTTACGGCGCGGTTCAGGTGTCCACAGAGCAAGTGTGACAGTTACTGCGCCTTTCCCTTCCTGTGAACCAACCAACCAACCAACCAACCAAGGAGCGCGCGCTTCATGGGCTGCGGAGCTGGTAACGAGGGACAACGGCGGCGACGACGCGAAACGCAGGAACGGGCGTCAAAGAGCTGCGTTCCAAAATAAATTTAAAAAAATCTCTAAGAGGATTGATAGTTCTGCTTGATGGGATATCAGGATCACAAACTTGGCAAGTTGGTAAAGATACATTGGAACTTAGACGACCATTGTCGTGTCTTTAGGGCCGCTGTTTTTGTCAATAAATACTTCAACTCCAAAGGGCATGCTTCTCGAAGCAGGTCGTCGCCGTGCGGCACGAAGCGCAACCGCGCGTCCACTTACCTCATGCAATGGAAAGGCGGCCGTGTAGACTCCCTCCTCGAGGAGCCTGTCGATGCCGATCTGCGCCTTGCGGCGTGCGCCGTAGCGCGACGTCTGCAGGATCTCGTAGGCGACGCACACGCGTTGGGTCACCGTGAAGTACTCGTCCTGATTGTCGCTGCCCAGGAACCTGCGATTCAAGCGCACATGAGCCACGTCGGTTTCGGCCATTTCTTATCCTTCCTCACCGACAGGGGGCTTCTGGCGCGGAGAGCAACGCACTTGGAGCGAGCCCCAAAAGGAGGAGATATATGGGTGACTTTTGGAGGGCCGATACCATTTAAAGCCTCTGCTTTTTTTTTTTCGACAATCGAGTTTAGAGGGGTTCTACCATGGGAAATGTTTGAAAAGCGCCAACATAGTTGAATTTTAATGCGGAGCAGAATATCCCGAAAATTATAACAAGTCAACGATTTCCAGTGCCGCGAAGAGTTGACGAGACGCCGAATATGCTTATACGTGTTAATGGGATTTAATTGTCTTCACTTAGAATTTATAATGGCGTCTTCTGATTATGTACTGTAGACAACGCAGTAAAATGTGCTGTACTCTCACGAAGCGATCCGTCGGTTAAAACATCTTTCTGGCGACCTGCCAGATTGCCACACATAGACGACGAGCACTAGTATAAACTAAGGAGAGGAAGAAAGGCGCACCTGTCTAGTTTTGACTTCTTGAAGGTGCAGGTGTAGTAGTCCAAAGGCTTGTTGGGCACCTCAGCTTCCATGATGTTTGGGATGCGCAAAGCCGCCAGCACTCCCGCCGACCAGTTAACGCTGGGGTTTGGGTGTGCCTGTAGCGATCGTGCAAGAGAATTGGAGAGTATATAGAGTACAAATAAATGTTGAGATTGTAGAAGTGAAAGTGAAAATAGAAGCGAAAAATTATGCTTGAATCTATTACGCCTGCGCTATTCGTCCTTTTTATCTCAAATTGGGGCTGAATTGAAGTACATTGCTCAGGTATGGCGTATAATAAATAAATGAAATTATTCTATAAGAATACGAGAATCAATAATACCCCAGAAATGTATGATTATATTTGTAGATGCGAATAAAATGCGCGTCTTTCACTTGCGGCACCTAGCTTTTCGCCACACCCTCCGCATGTTGGCTAACTGGTAGCAATGCTGCCAGGTGTTGACTGCCCGCAGGCCGTCACTTTTGGTAATCTTTTCCACGGGCCCATGCAAAGAAAGTGGCTGTTCTGAAGCCTGTACAATTGCGCCGTTGATTAAGACACACCCACTGGTCGATACCTTAGCACACTATAAGACGCCACCTGCGACATAGTCTTGAATTGTTTATGGCTGTTCAAAACTATTGCAGCAGATGGCGGAAGTTGAAGGGCATCAACAATCGTTCACTGCTCGGGACACAGTCTATGTCTTCGGCTGCCAGACACGAGGACCGGGCCCGGATTTCTGCTTCTGGTTTTTTTAGTCTATAGAAGTAGGTAAATAACTCTTATAGATGTACGTAGCACCATCTGATATGACTTGAGTGTCTTCTACTGACGCGCAGGACATATATAAGTTCCAAGACAAACGTGCCGTTGCTTGCTTTACAAAGCTGCTTCGAGGGGGCTTATAATCGGATCAGCGAAGTCGGGCAGTAAGCGCAGTGCTCCATCTGGCGTGCAGATTACCTTGAGTGCTTTATGATTTCCCCAATAGCTCAGCTTAAGAACGAAACAGCTGCTGGAGTCCGTGCTGTATGACACGGTGTCTGCTTGTAGGCCGGCGGTGTCGAGCGCACACTATAAGCTGGCAGCGCAAGGTGACTCGCGTACCTGAAGCGGGGCGCGGAGGCAGAGCTCCTCGGCGTACCGCAGCAGCACTGGCCACGGTACAGACAGCTTGATGAAGTGGGTGGACTTGCTTTCTCCCTCCACCAGCTCCTGCGAGGGCCACGCGGCCAATCAACAAATGTTCAGCGCATTGCGATAACTGTTTATTGCTAATATGGACAAGGTGCCAGGAAAAAAGCAAAACGTTATCAGCACTGTAGGCATGTGCTTCAGAAGAGGAAAGGTAACCATATGGTGAAGAGGAGGCTGTTGGTCTTTCAACCTGCCGATTCGTATGAGTCACACAGTCGGCGATGTAACTGCGTCCCTTTAAGTCGAAAGGTATTTTGCTACGAACTTCCCAGAAAATCAACAGTTTGATTGCATGCTTATTTTACAGTTTATCTCATTAACTAATTATCATTAAGCGCTACAGAATGGAAAGCAATATGGAAAGGAGCAAGCAATGCAAATTACACAGTATAATGTTAAATCGAACACTTACACAACCTAACAGCAGAGTCATAGTGGAAACAAAAACAAATCAAAACACATAATTGACGGCCCATAGAAACTTAAAAAAAAAAAGCACATTAATCGCAATGACATCGCGGCAATATCGTAAGGATTGCTGAATAATGCAAGCGCGTCCTCGACACTGGGTTTCAATTTGTATGGCGCATGAAGCGCCCTCTGTGTGTATATCTGAACGTCAGCGCGTACCTCCTCCATGTCCAGTCCAGCCTGCCGTAAGTTGGCCATGAATGTAGACCGCCACTCATCATGCTTGCCCAGCCGTGCTCCTTCGCTGTCCTCGTACACCAGCACGTAATCTGCGTCCATGAGGCAAGAGAGAAGGTCGTCAACACCTCCCTTCTATCAATAACGCGTTGCCGTAACTGTAACGCGACGCGTGTCTGGGGATGAATAACGGTGGCATGTCGGCTCGCCTGGGTTCATTTATACTACTCTAATTATGGACGCAATAGTCGCAGTAACGCTCTTGATGCAGGATAAAAATAGCTGCTACTCAAGCATTTGCGTGAAGGAACGAGATGATGTACGGCTGTTGGTGTCACCATGGTGACGTGCTTCTAGTGTCACTAAATCTTGACGTTCTCCATTCGTTGCGAACAAAAAAGAGAGGAAGCAGTGGTGGAGATCAAATGCTCGCCGATACAAAGGCTCGGGAGAGGAAAAAAAAAGATATGCCTATTGATGTGGAAACTTTCACATCTGTCGTCAGGTGTGCTCGGTCCCTGAGCCCGATAGGCACAAGCAGGCGAAGCAGGAATCGGTTATGCATCAGAAAGGGTTCGCGAGCTTCCTTTCTCTTGTTTTCTTATGGTGACGGTTCAGTGGGAAATACCAACATGTTTTCGGAAGAAGAAATGATGGGTAGATGGCTACGATGCTATATATGTATATAGTAAACTTGAGGTCATGCTGTGTTTACTATACTGAAAGAATGATGGAGTGTAAACGGGAGAAATTAAGTGCAACGCTTCTGATCTAGAGCGGGATCACATGTAGTTAGTTTCAATAATTTTCTGAAGCTCATTCATAGTTACTTCAACAAAGATTCAAGTACAAATGCAAAGAAAAAAATGCTGTTTTATGAATAACTTGAAGGGAGCATATGAGCTGTTTTTCAGTACCGGGCTGGTATGTAAAAAAAAAAAAAAACAAAAAAAAAACAACAAAAAAAAAAAGGAACTGCGATGGTCAGGCAAATTAGAATACAGAGCGTCAGTACTACCGTGGTGAGCACTTTAACCTAATAGATATATTTATAGCATGAATAAACAGAACAAGCGTGTTTAACAAGCATGACATTAGCACAATTGGGCAACAGTGTGCAGCTTGACGCAAAGAGAATTGAGTTATTCAGTTACTATGATAAGAGATGTATTAAAAACATACTTATGTAAATGTAAATAGAATTCCGAACTATAGGCGGGCTCACCTATGCGGCGTTTTCCGTCTCGGAAGAATAGCGGCGCCTGGTTCTGGACGGGCCCCATCACGAGCCCATGGTCGCTGGCCTGCGACTCCAGCTCGTCGTCGGCGGTGTTCTGCGCACGCGGTCGGCCTCCGCTCAGCCTCTGCTTTTCAAACACGCCAAGCTGAAACGCCACTGCAGCCAGCCAGGGGACCGCGCGTCAGCCACCGCGCAATCTGTGCCGCTTCTTTTCGGCTCCGTGTAGCACACCCGGCACCTTTTCATCCTTCGCGTAATGGTAGCACACACTTTAGATATATAAGCGCCCTTTTTACGCCATTGAAGGACCATCACATAGGGGGGTTTCACTGACGCCGTGCTGCTAGGCGGCGCTAGCGTCGCTCGGGCTGGTCGTTGTTCGCACTCCAGAAACACTCGCGCGCACTCTCTCAAGTTCGCCATACGGGATACAGGCACCGTTGGAAATGACTATTGAACCAAGATAATTGAACCGTGTTATTTGTGTTTAATTGTGCCCACGACCACCTACATTCGTGGAGCTTTCTGCGCTGAACGATTAGTCAGTGTTTTGTGCTGCGTCGCCCAGTGCGGTTGTCGAGTGTCAACAGTGATGAACAGTGCTGTGTTCGGATGTATAGTAATAATTAAAAAAAAATGGTGTGGGGACGAGAACGATACTCAGGTTGATATTTTTGTTTTTAATTTCCAAAGTTATTGTCTATCGGTGCAAGAAAACTTAGGACCTCGGCACAAGACAGAATGCGGAATGGTTTCGGCGTACCATTCGCAAAGTCTTGGACCGCTTGGAGTCGTCGTATAATCATACGGGTAGATGTCGCCGCAGAACCGAACCTTCTAAAGATATCGGCATTTCTCTACTCCACGCAGATCTCGCGTATATCGACTGAGTCGCATATTCACGCAGAGAGCAAAGCAGTCCCGTCGCACAATAAAGTAGCGTTAGCGCGCGCGTCATCTGCAACAAAGACTATTGCCATGGCGAGCATAGCCGCCAGCGCCCCTGGCGGATGACGTCAAGTGAAACCCCCTATAGTGAGAGTTGTAACTGTCCAAAGCTTTGGAGGACGCTACACATACAGCCTCGGCAATACTTCCGCAGTATCTTGCGTGATCACTGCACAAAATATTTTTAGCGTTGATCTGTTCGCAAGGTTCTTTTCAAGTTTTCATGGCCAGTTTTGTTTTTAGGCCTTCGCTAATATCACGCATAGTACGTTGATGTAATTATTTTTTTCTCATCATAGCTAAACGTAATGACTCAGTTGTGGACTTTAAGACAAAGTGGCTTGACAGAAGACTTGTGGAACAGTTTGTAAACACTAAGTAACGCTCCAGTGCCCGTAGACTGGTCACCAACATTAACCTCTGAAACAATGGTGTCGACCTATACTGGGAACCGGTTTTACATGTAAAAAATCTTCTCAGCCTCAGCTTGCAGGTTGCAAGCTTTAAGGGAGTCTGCTAAAATTGTCCGCTGCAGCCCTATACGTACGTGTCAGTCGCTGGTCATTTCCTTTAGGTCCGAAAATACTCAGCACTGAAGTTTCCCACGTGGTTTTTCAGCAATGAGGTCATCAATAGACTTATGCCGCTTACAATGAAGTCCAATAATTTTTATCCGTACAACCCTTTGTGTTTTATCTTCAGTGCAGTCTAAATTGGGAAATTTGTGTGCTGCTCCGGGCTCAGCTGTTTTCTGTTGAACGCTATGAACTAGTTAGCGGTGACTAATTTCAAACGAATTTCAAGCACCCATGTTACGGCCGGCGCAAATAAAAGTGAATAGAGGACATTGAAAGGAAGAACAGGGGGGGGGGGGGGGGGAGCGAGGAAAGAGGGGGAGGACGTGATACCGAGATAGGACAGGACAGAGATATGTTCCCGTATTTACAAAGTGCAAATGATAAACTGTATGAACCGCTAGCACGCGAGCGCTATAGCTCTCCGAAGTATAACTGCTCGCGAGAGACCAGAGCATAATGCACGCAAAAAAAAAAAAAGAAAAAAAAAAGCGCCGTCTATAGCAAGACGTGTGCGCGTATAGTGTCCTGTTATTAATTAATCGCGCGCACAGCACAACACACGCGCGGCTGGGGTTGGGCGCCAGACCGCATATATTCTAAAGCAGCACAGTCGGATCATTGACGTCACTGCACGCACTACTCTGCGGGGGCGCAGTATTATCACCTCCTCTCATTTCTAGCTTTTATTGGCACCAAATGTAGCACTGTGCAGTCTTTAAACAAAAATGTGAGTGATGTTCGGACTGACAGATTGTCATCGATGATAGAGCTGCGAAAGAAATAGATACAGACATGTGCCTCTAGATATTCTGCTATGTAGAGAAACCGCCATCCTGTAAGCAATTAATTTAAATGCACGAAACAGGCTGTTCCTCCTCATTTGATATGCTCCAGCGGAAAACTAATCAAAGCACTTAGAGTCATATCCAGTTTTAACCGAGGAAAAACCTTTCCGAAGCTGATAGGCTCTAGACAATGCGCAAGTTTAGACTGGCAGCCGCATTGTGTGCCTTCTCGTGTTGTGTGGTTTTTTTTTTGTATGCTTATATTTGTATGCCGCTCCCACAATAGCCAAAACATTGGAATGCAATATATCCAAATAAATAAAGGCAGAACTCAGCATATGCTTCCTGGGCAACAAATTGGGTGCAAGGTTACAGGAAAAGATGTATTTAGTCGCTAGCAAAATAGAATGGCACAATGTGTTTTCAAGAAAAAATAAAAGCGTGATCTTGCTTATAGAAAAGCTAAATGCAGCAGTATAGCTTTTCGGTGTCGCTCCACTAGGTAATGTTTTCTTGCTTTGAAATTTTGTTATTGAATGGCCTTAATAAAAGATATCCTCAAAATATTACACCAAGCAGATGAAGACATCGGACGGCATTTCTCTCTTTACGCTCCACTTAAGCTCTATATATTCGACTCGGTTACCTTCATAAAGACCAGACGGCAGTTAAAGCTAGCTCTCTAGTTATGCATTTTAAATGACAGTGTTCAAATGGTAATTATAAGGCAGTGGCCAAATTCAACATGCGCCCATTGGGGCTAGATCGAAGTATAAATGGGGCACGCCCAAAACATGGATGTCACTGACTCAAGTGGCATGTGTACATGAACTTGTCTGCTGATGAGCCCCCTTAATGGAAGCACCATCTTCACTCAACTAAAATGAAATCATCATCATCATCATCATCATCATCACCCACCCCACCACCACCACCACCACCACCGTCATAACGACTATAGGTCTACTGAAAGACGAAGGCCTTTTACGCGTCACTCCAGTCGAACTTGTGCTCTGCTATAGGTGCTGTCACAAGATTCCCAGGAACTTCTATAGAGGTATGAGATGTGCCACATCAAAACGTACCCTGCAGACTCCGCTCCGATTCCGGTGTTTTGGGGAAATCGCCACGGTCCAGTAACCCTTCGTGAACTGAGGCTTGCTGCTCTTCCGTTGGTTCTTCGTGGTTACCTTCCTTCAAATGCTCGCCGGAGCTCGCGCAGGCGTCTATCTCAGGACGAAGCATCTGGAGCTGTCGCCTGTGCAGTCTTTTCCCGGAGACAGCCAGTGCCCCTTCTCGTCATTGCTTCGCTCACTGTCGAGACAAAGGTATTGTTCGTCCTTCACATAGCAGCGCATTTGACCGTCCAAACAGCCCGTCAGGACGTATTGTTTCCCCTCAGTTTATAATATCAAAGAAAGAAACTTGCTCAGCTATAGGAAATCTGCACGGAAGTATAATGGAACGCAGGTCTGCCCACCGTAAGAAGGTCATCCAGTAATCACATGCTAATAGAGTGCCGCGTATAGGCATTAGCCGCTGCAGTGCGCCAAACGGAAAAGTAATGCGGGTGAAAGCGGGGAATCAACCAGATAAAAATGACGGATTTTATTGGCACAAGGGCAGCTTTGGTCGAAGAGATCCACATCACAAACATCTACTCAAGCTGGGGTCAGAGACCCGTTTTTTAAGTCTGTCGCGCAATGTAGGCCATGGGAAAGCGTGTCTCGTGGCATCACCGGAGGGCACCCGGGAGCATTGGGGAACTGAATCCAGCAACTTCTTCTTTAGTGAGCCAGCATGATGAAATATAAGCCTTGCTTACTTACATACCATTGATTGATTGAAACACGTTTATTGACAGCCCTGTAATGCACTTTTGCCTACATACCATTGCCTGCTCAATATATGCAAGTAACTTTGACGTGTCATTTGGCAAATGACGCTGATAATTTGTCCACGAATAGAAGCCTATCAATGTGCTACTGCTTGAAAGTGATTCGAGGTTTCATTTTGTTTTTTCTCTAAGTATGTCGAAATGAACATCCACATTACTACTGTTACTAATGCTGGATGCCTCAGAACATTATACATCCGTGATGCACCTCAGCTGTGCATCAACCTATGCAGCCTCAATATCCGTTACGTCAGTGCAAACTCGCCTTAAATGCTTAAAAGAAGACAAGATTCTGACTTCGTTAACGATCTAGCAAACGCAGCCGAGGTCAACGCCATGCAAGTTGCTGCGGAATGAATGCGGTTTAACCGGCGCACCTGTGTGTGCGTGCGTGCGTGCGTGCGCGCACTCTGTCTCTCTCTCTCTCTCTCTCTCACACACACACACACACACACACACACACACACACACACACACACACACACACACACACACACACACACACACACACACACACACACACACACACACACACACACACACACACACACACACACACACACACACACACACACACACACACACACACACACACACACACACACACACACACACACACACACACACACACACACACACACACACACACACACACACACACACACACACACACACACACACACACACACACACACACACACACACACACACACACACACACACACACACACACACACACACACACACACACACACACACACACACACACACACACACACACGCTCACCGTCGCCGGTATCCTTATGTCAAGTTTCATTACCACATACGATCACATGATCCTTTCCTCGTAGCCTGACTCCCTTTAGGACGTGAAAACATATACACCAAACGAAACGAAATCTTTAAACATGAACAGCTTGTTAGACTCGTTCTGTGTAGACTAACCTAGAATATAGTCCGGAGCAGTTCAAGGCTGTAGTCTACATTCTAAAAGAAGTCAGTGGAATACAAGATCGATGTTCGCAGCGGCCTTGTTACTGTCAAATTATTAGAGCGCACGATCTGACCGAAACATGCTGCGCCTGTTACTCTCCGTGGTTGAATATTGTACCGCGCTTTCTTATGTAGCAATAGAATATGTATTTGTTACGAGCATCAAATACTCATTCACGTCACGCCCGCAGAAATGGCTCTCAGAGCCTATATACGCAATTAGACGTGTGTGTATCCTATCAGGAACCCTTTCATGCTCGTTGCTAGGGGACCCGTCCGCCAAGAGAACGCGGCACAAGCGACGTCGGACCAGCTGCTCTCGGCTGCCTCTGTCGAAGTGGGCAACCGCGGCGCCCAGAGCAGCTGTGCGCCCTTCAGATGCACGCGTTTTGCATAAATCTTCTTCACTCCCAGACGCCCGGTCTCCCCGAGGCATGCACAGTTGCCAGTTCATGCACACTGAGCTTTGGACGTCCAAGGAAGCGCCATTCGGCTATTTTGCGTTACTATGCGTCAAGATTGCATCGGATGAGTGACGCTTCCTTTGAGAACGAATCTGTGGCTCACGAAAGATGAAGGAACTGCCGGGCGAGCCAGTGCATTGATATTAATTCCGAATTGCGCCGAAAAACGCCTCGCGAGGCGAGGCGTTGCTGCATACGCTTCTTGAGCACATAACCTGGCAACTTCCTACCTAGGCGGCCATTTCGTAGTATTCACTTGCGGCTGTGTATACTGTCTATACAGCGTTATACATGCGTATCAGCTCGTACATGTAAGGCTGCAGCTGAATGATGCGTGGGACTCGACAATAGCCGATGTATTCTTTCGTTAGTAATCGCTTCTTTGAAGCTTTGCCACAGGGATAAAGACAGAGAAATGGAAGATTATGCGCACAGGGCATCCTAAGATTCAAGTTTTAGATAAGGTGCATACTCACTCCAAAGAAAAAGTAACGCAGCTCTAAGGATAAACTTCTAATATTAAAAAGCAGTCACTTACAAACAAAAAAGTGCATGGATGATTTTACTCTGCTATACTGCTTCCAATTCCTTCTTTTCATTTTTTTTTTATTTTACAGTCATGTAGTTCGAATAGTGTGCTTGAGTACTGGTGAGCTTGTTCACTTTGTTTCAATTTCTACATTGCATTGCTTACACCGTTAAACGTGCGTCCTTTCATTGAAACAACCGTAATTGTGCAGACTTTGTCCTCGAACGTATTTGTTTTCTTCTTCGCCAGCTGTGTGCCATCCACAAAAACCCCACAGGAAAATGCCGTTCTTGATCGAGCGAAAACTTCGGTTTCCTCGCGCACTCAAACTTGTATTTTCCTATGGAGTGTATGGACCGACATCATTCAGGAAACTAAAACTCAGACAAATGCTGTTAGATCTGTCGTACAAAGTTTCATTTCTTGTCATTTCAAAATTTCTGTCACCGACGTGATAGCAGTACCGTGGTTTATTTATCCTGCTTTCCCTTCACTGCCTCTATGCTCGACTTTCTAAACTGTTCACGCGTGTTTAAGCGTTTGAAATCGGTAACTCTCTAAGCGTGCGGATTTCTTTTTCATTTTTGACGACGGAAAGCTGTCTTTCGGAGGTCCTTTGCATTGGGGTTCAGTAGGCTGTCACAGCGTCAGCCCTCTTCACGCGTCTGTGGTCGCTTCGTATTCATTGTGGTTGCGTGAAGACATCGCGGGAGGCTTTGCGCTTAGTGGTTCATTTACCAGTCGAGCTTCGGTGCCGGTGGTGGCGTTTCGTTTCAGCAAGTGACGCAGAATACACTCAAAACACGGAGAAGCCTATAAGGGAGTAAAAAGGGAGTAGCTTGTCCTCTAGCGCATTTCCTATTAAAGTCAGGGCATGCTGCCCGAGCCCCGGGGTAGATTTTCATCACTAGATATTTGGAAGCCATTTCTCATTTGACATTATGCGAATTTCTAGCAATTACGAAGATTTGGATGAAATCTTTTGTCCTCTAATTCCTAACGTCAAAACGCCTGGTGCAGTCTTTAAAAGCCACCTATCATTACCAATTACATCAAATGAGCATTAAGAAGGAAATATGCTTCTGTTGCCAAAGTATAGCATTTCGTATAGTTAGTGGTGAAAATCTACCTGAGAGCTTGGAGACGTACAACGCCGTGCTCCTACAAGGGAGTGCACCAGAGAACACGCTACTCTCTTTTTACTCCCTTATAGGCTTATTTGTGTTTAGAGTGTAGGGGGCATACGCAATCCACGCGTCCATGGTTGCACCACTGTCTTGTTCGCTCCTCCGAGCGGTGATCGCGCTGAGTGTGAACTCCTCCCCCAGGACAGACGCAAGATCCTCAGATAAGCTGTAATTGGAAGCCGAAATTCGGTGCTCGTGAGCATGAGCCACTCATTCTCCATCTGTACATGAGGCGTAACGCAAACCTTTTAGGCTTCACAGTCTAACCAAAGATCATCGCCGTATGAAAGCCGTTGTTGTGCCGGTGGAGTTATAACACGGTATCCCACCGACAACAGGGTTGTGCCAAGGAATTGGTTGCGTAGCGCTCGTCACCCGTTTCGTGAACGAGGGCTGTCAGCTCCCTGGGCGGTAGCGATGGATCCGAGTCGGCGCTGGTGAGATGAAGAAAATATTTATACACTATTTACAGGCATTTACACAACGAGATCGTCCCTGGGGCCGAAAGCTAACATAGCCATACGCGACTGTTCTTGCGCAGCGACGGCCAGGGAGGTTTCGCCGCGTCCGCTCTCTCAGGGGGCGAACTGCTCCGATGGACGCTAGTGACGAACTCACTCTCGGAGTCTCGAGCGGAAGCACTTGAGTCTCCGTAAATCGAGAGTCCGTTGACGCTCAAATGGTCCAATTCGACGGCAGCACTTTCGCAGGACCAATGGGAGAACTTGCTGCGCTCTTGCTTCAAATATGCCGCGTAGTGAGAAGGGTTCCACCGCCAGGGCCACGGCGCCGAGCTGTCCGGATGCTGAGCTCATGTTGAAACACGTCGCTTCTCTCCCCTTGGCACGGCTCGCCTCCAGTACACCGGTGTCTTGCAGAGCAGTATCCAGATTTTGTGAAGGAGGCGATCGCCGGAGAAGTTTGGCGTCCGGCTGAATTTCTGGGCGGCTTTGGCCGGGCACAACACCGTGTATGTATGAGGCTGTCGCAAACGTAAGTGTCCGTGGCCCTGCACGGGACTTAGACGGAGTCATCGTATGCTAAAGAAGTGCGCGAACAGCACTGTTAGGACAGTTTTAACCTCAATATTTGTGTTAAGCTTAATGTAGCTAAGTCTTTGTAGATGTTCTTCAATTTTCTCCCAAAACTGGCGGATGAAGTTGTACAACATGCGTATGTTAAGCTCTTCTAAAGCTACTAAAGCTATAGCCACTCACGGCGATTTTTGGCTGCCCTTAAAGAAAGCAGCCGTCACCTTTGCCACTAAAAATGAAGTTTGCTTAAATGCTTTATAATCACATTGTGTTCGCTGTTCTGACTGTTGCTCCGATAAAAGAGTATTGTCACTAATCAAGGTGCCGTTAAGGGTGAATTTCGAGGCATAAATCTACAAGGACGCGATTAAGCTTCGCCAAACATTGCTTACAAATCTATATTGGGCGCACTTTTGGTCATCATTCGGTAATTGCGGGAGACACTGTTCCCAGCTGGGGAGGCACGTGCCGCTCGCCGGATATCATCTCAAGGGTTGTACCGGAAGCGGTCGCGTGAACGTTGCGAATATCAATCCCTGCGCGGTCTGTCAGGGGAATGCCGCCGAGAAGAAGAAACTTTGTTAAAGGGAGCTTAAAGGTAGCATGAATATAACATGAGCACTATCGTCAGGGGATATATTAGAATGTAAATAGAAAGGCTTCTACAGAAGAGTGAAAGACGTTCGCGCACACGCACGCCCACAGAACGAAAGAGAGAGAGGAGAGAGGTAGCTGAGGGAATAACGTTGCTTTTCTTGCGTTCCCAGGCAGTGCACAAAGACGGCCAGCCAGCACTAGACTACATAGGAGGACCGACTGATTGATTAAAAGCGTCATTTATTTTACGTGCTTTAGGCGCAGATTGCTTTAGTAATCATTGTGAGCGTGCGGCTTGGCATCGGAGGCACGCCGCCCTCTTTCATCACTATCGACCGCGCATTGGCGCGCAGAATAGCGCAGATACTGTTAATCCTGGCCGGACTGGTAAGCTCTGGCTGCGATGTGCAGTTCCGCTGCGAAGCCTCATTGCCTTTGCTACGAGGGGGCGTCTTAAATGGCACTTTCTTTTACGTTTTTCTGGCCCTCTCATTTGCCGAGTAGCGGCGCTCTTGTCTAGCGAAAGGCGGCGCCTGCGAGCTCGCCGCGTTAACGTCGTGCTCGGGCTTGCTTTCAGGCGAAGCTGTTGCGTGTGCGCGGGGCCCTTTGTCACCGCAGCTGCGCGCATCGACGCGGCCGAGCACGAGGCTCGTTTCGGCGGCGAAGCGACACGGCCAAACGCGCCTTGTTTACACGTCCGAGCGCGCGCGCAAGACGTCGACGATACGGAGAACGCGCGCCGCCGCCTGCTGCGGCCGGGCGCTCCGACGAAGACAAGCCACTAGACAAGCCAGGCATGGCTGGGCTCCGCAGTTTGCTCTTGCAATTAAACGGCGCAGCGAGATGAATGGATCTTCTGTTTGCTAGAGGCACAGAATGCGTTGGATGCGCTGTGCTCAACCTGCGTTATCGTATTTTGTTTGTTTTGACGCTGGAGAAAGTATAAGGCACGCAGGCAGGCAGCAAATTTCTACGGAAGAGCGGTAGAAAAAGAGAAAAACTAAAGAAGACTGCTGCTTTTGTCTTTTCGTAGTAGGTAAATTTCCAATGCCGTGCAGCAACCAAATATAAGACAACACGGAAAAAAGATAGATGTCCCAAGAATGCTGAAGTCCATACAGGTGACCCTTTCATGTAATTCTCACTAAGATGAGAGAAAAGACTGAATACGCTTGCCGTAGCTACGGGGGCTGTGCAAGTAAGACTTCGCCACGCGTAAGCGAAAATGTCTAAGTGGTGGACGCCGTATAGTTCAAGAACGCATCTGGAGTATTTAAACACCAACAACCATGTGCTGAAACAAGAAGCTTAAGTATTTCATAATCTTACGCTAGGTTTGCTGGTTCAAGCGCCCGAGGCCAATGCTAGTTTTAAATTTTAGAAGCGAATGCAGTTCAAAATTGTGACGGTCTAGTAAAATATAAATAAAACCCTTTAAAAGGAGTGGATGTTTTTTGCGTCTTTAAAAGAGCTCACGTGGTGCTCGGCATGAGGAAGGACCAGCCAGAGGAATGCTCACTTAACAAATAGGTGGACAACAATAAGGGAAAAAAATGAGTAAAATAGAAAGGCCATAAAACGGTGTGTTCAAACATTTAGGATTAGGAAATCAGCACGCTCTTATATAGGATCTGCACTATAGTTTGCTGGTTCACGCGCCCTAGGCCAATGCAGGTTTTAAATTTTAGAAGCGCGAATGCTGTTTAAAATTGTGGCGGTCTTGTAAAATAATAATAAAACTCTTTTAAAACAGCGGGTGTAAGAGAGATCACGTGGTGCTCGGCATGAGGGAATGCTCATTAAACAAACAGGTGGACAACAATAAGGGTGAAAAAAAAATGAGCAAGATATATAAAGGCCATGAAATGGTGTGTTCAAACATTTCAATTAGGAAATCAGCACGCTCTTATAGGATCCTCAAGCCCGGCCAACGTCTCACTTATGGAGTGTACATGAGTAAAAAGTTCAAACACACTCCCTGCTTCGAAGGGTAGCACAAGCGACCTAACATATGCTTCCCAGGTGTCACTGAAACTTGAGCAAGCGTCTCCACTGCAAACTACTAGCAAGTTTTCTAGTCTCCATGACATTCAAAATAAACATGCTACATTGTTTCCCCCAAACCACAGATGAGCAGAAAACATAGACTCGCCGACCAACTTGAAGAGAGCGAAGCAGAGCGAGACGATCTCTTTAAAGTTCTTGAGCCTAGTCCCCAGCCTTGTTTTCTTCGCCACGAGACTAAAGAAAACAGACCGTCGCTGCTGTTTTGCGCTCCGGCCTCGATCTATACAGCCAATTACCAACGCAGAGCGAGGGCCGCAGCGATCGACGTTTCCTGCGTCCGTATCAGCCTTCCCAGGACGTTTCGTAAAGCTCGGCTCGTTTGCAATTCGCTCTGGATTTCGCGAGAGGCGGATGCAAGAAAGCCGTTCGAAAGCATGGGCGCGGGTTCTTCACCCTCCAGTCAGAATTGCGAATGCAGAGGTCGCTGCACCATCGCCATCACGCTCCTTGCTTCACCCCAAGGCTGGGGCCGAAAAGTCTAGAAGTTTCTTCGCTACATCTTCTTTCGGCTGAAAACCCATCTTATTCCGAGCTTTTTGAGATAGCTGTCTCCCCATGCACTTATAGGCTGTCGTTTGGAAGCTCAACCCGCAACTCACCAGCTTCTTCGATGCTTGAAATACGCGGCAAGCTCCCTACATTGTGCACTGCGATCGCAAAAGGTTGAAATCATCGCCATCATCTCTACCATCCTCCCCCTTCTCCACCTTCTCCTCCAAATCATATGATGCAGACTCACTGCTGTGGTTCGACGGCTTTTGCGTCTACCTTCATGCATAGTCTCGGGGTATTATCCGGCCCCGGGATACGAATTTAGATGGAGGCGAAATGCAAACACGTTTGTGTGCTGTGCGATAATAGCACACACTAAAGAACCTCATGTGATCGAAATTAATCCTGAACCCTACACTACGGTCTCCTTCGTAGCCCCTTTGCAGCTTCGGATTGTTACATCTCAAACAAAGCGTATATACAACCGCTGTGTCCCCTGCAGACTAATGCGCATCTCCTATAGCACTCTTTAAATATCCCTGAAATGCGACAGCAGCGACCACCCTACCTTAGCTCACCTCTTAAGTTCATCGTTACCCTTACTTTCAACAGAGAGCATATATATATATATATATGCCATAAGCGGTGCTGAATACTCCGTGCAATAGCTGATATCCTATAAGACAGTATGCTCTTGCGGCCATACTATATCGGCGGATTATCTGCAAATTTGGGCTGCAGGGTAGCAATATAAATGAAGAGAAAAGTAGCAAAATATGCGAATTCCTCAGCATATTTTGCTTAAGAGTGTCGCTTAACTTTAAAAAATAACAAAAGCGACAGACAAGAAACAGTCTGTCGGCGCTTAACTTTAAGGAATAACAAAAGCAACGGAAAAGAAACAGATTGTCACCCATGAGTAATAACACGGCAAAACAGGAACAATGATTTGTTGCTTTGATGTGCGATTCTTTTCGGCAGTTGAGCATCATTTGCTTCTGTGTCGTTCACGCTTTCGATTGGAGCTTTGCTCTGTCGATGGCTACTGTGACCGCGTCTAGCGACCTATGACGTGTGTCATTTCATACGTGGAACAAAAACGTGACTTAACCGAATCGAGCCCTGAAGTTACGACTGCGCCTATTACATCGAAGGCAAAGTTCTGAATCTGCACTGTCTGACGTCACTCACGATCACTCACAGCTCTGAGCCCATCCCGACCCGTTTAAGTTATCTGGCACTCAGCTTGTCGAACACGTAACGAACACCTCGGCACACAGCCTTCATGCTCATTCATGCGTAGAGAAGCAGCGGCAATCCTTTCGCCTGTGCGCAGGTGGCCACGCCTCACCCTCGCCACTCTTTAAACTACCCCTTCCCCTTCGCAAGGTGCAGCCACATATGCTACAAGCGGGTAAGTTCGCAGAAGCTTTGCTGAATAAACGCATTCCGCATTGAGTACGGTCCGCATCACTTACGGCATAGCCTTATGTTATTTAGGGATTACCTTCGCAACACATTGTCCGTAGCGCTGTGCGGGGTACCAACAAATCAGCATGAGTGTAATTCTTCAGGATCCGACCTTAAGTTCCTGCGGCTATAAACAAGGTCAGGCACACTGAGCAGCAAGCAACAAAAGTGAGGCTGTTGCGCTTCTTCTGGGTGTGCATTTGCGCTTTGTGATACGACACCCTTTATTCAGCGAAGCACCATATGCCGAAACGCATAACACATTCTAGTATATTTGCAAATGCGTCGTACATATTACACATGACATTATATGATATATATTCATAAACATTTGAGAAAGCACAACGAATCTACCCTGTCTACCGGCTTCCTGTCTCTGCAAAATGGTTTTCGATATCCTTTGAGATATTTGCTCTCTACGCGTTCTATGCTTTCACAGTCTCAGTCGTTATTCAAACCCTGCGCTTGCGCAAAACGCATCATCGCGATAGATGAATGAAAATGACGTACAAGAAGTGAATTCAATGAAAACAAAGAAAAAGAGCCTCTAGTGTCTTTCAAAAGAACAGTGTGACCATTCTGCCGAGCATGGGGATGGAATAGGTTAAGCGTGTACAATGTTACATCCATTTGCCCTTAACCGGCCCCTTGTTTCATCACTTCTCGATGCTTGTCATTGGAGCGGTGGCTCACAACCGCTTACAACAGACGCATCGCTACTCTGCTATAACAATGGCTTTTGTAACACGCACGCAACTGAACCAGATATCAGAAGAAAGCCCCTATCCGTTAGATCCGATTCTTGTGGACTGAAGGTGACCTACAAGATTTAAAATTGGTTTTGTGTCGCAAAGAAACTCATCTTCTTGCCTTTTCTCCACCGTGGATTTTTTTTTCTTTTTTTTTTTTTTACAAGGGTGCGATAGAGCGAAGGCAGGGAGATTACATTATCCTAGAATACAAAGCAAAATGAACAAGGGTTGACAAAATGATGGTCGCTAGCTCATGAAAGTTTACCCTCAATTCTTTTTCATTTTACTTTTGTACTTTACGAGAGTAGTTGTGTGCGACACTTCTCTAGAATCAAAGACGTCGGGCAGCAATTCCTGACCGCAAGTTCAGTGAGGATGCAGCCTAGAGATGAGGTGACTGAGATCTCCTGAAAATGTAGCCAATATGATCTTGTGAATCCTGTCTATAGTAAGCTTAGCCCATGAGTTCCTTCATGTGAACGTATAGCACTGTACACATGAATGGCATCCTATGGCTGCAAACAAGAAGAGGTAAACGCCACAGGTTCGGCGCGAAATGCAGAGAATGAATAACCATAGAAAAGTTCCTTAGTTATAGCAAGTTGGAGTAGACTCCAACTAAAGGTAAGCGATTGGATTCCAAGGGAAGGTAAGCGTAGCAGGGGGCGGCAGAAAATTATTCGCAGGGGTCCAGTGGACGCAGCTAGCACAGGACCGGGTTAATCGGAGGAAAATCGGAGGGACCTTCGCCCTGCAGTGTGTACAGTCCGGCGAATGATGATGATGATGATGATGGAGTAGACTCCAGGTAAGATCTAGAAGTTTGTTTCTGAGCAGGGAGGCGCATCTACCCAGGACATGCATAGCTGGAGATCACTGGGAGGTGCCTTTGCTGTGCAGTGTACAGGGGTGAATTGATGACTGATGATGATGATGTTGCACACCGATTGTTCTTTACGGCAAATGGGAGTGAAATGCCTGAGAGGTCATCCAAGGACGGCTGATGGAAGCCACCTTGGAGCTGCTTATATGACGGCAGTCGAAGCCTTCGTAATCGCAGTCGGAAGGAGGATAATTGTTTACGTCTTCGTCGCCTTCTAGTTGCTGAGTATAAAATCGAAGCTTCGCTTCTTGGAGGCGGCGACGGTACTCTGATATTCATACACACCAAAATCTTGACGCAGTGATGTATGCTCAGTCGTCTGAAATGGCGTTCCCATTGTTCGGCAAGTGTACTCTGACACCAAAGAAAAACAAATACTCTAACAGCTTTATAAATCGGTCCAAATACGCTTTACGCGTACTTCTTGCGACACGTACCGTGCATGCTGCAAGTAACGCATGCTGCAAGTAACGCACTTTGCAAGCGCTTTCGCTCACTATATTGCCACCTAGCGTTGCCAGGTGGCGCATGACTGAGTGAAGAACGACGAAGTGTCGCTTGCGGGTTTTGCGTCTGTGCTGCTCACCGCTGTTGTATCGGAGCTAACCCCTTTGCTATTCTTTATATCCTCAATCACCTTGTACGTGACATTCTGGTGGAGCTGCTGGGTAAGATCACCTATGCAAGAGTCTCCATCTGAAAGACGTCGCGCCAGCCCTGTGCCATTGGACACCCCCGTGCATCGCTGCAGTCGACGGCTCCAGGGACTGTCTCCGGAGTTTCAGCCATCACCCGCCGCCATGACATCTAGTGCTTCTGCTCAGCAGGTAACGGGCGTCGCACCGGCCTGTAACTACATCTTGCAGGCCCCTCGAGTACCGAAGCCTTTTCATGGTGACCTCTTTGAGGATGTGGAGGACTGGTTCCTTCAGTTTGAGCGTGTCGCTGCTTTGAACCAGTGGGACGATACTGCCAAACTAAGGAACGTCTACTTCAGCCTTGAGGATGGCGCCCGGATCTGGTTCGAGAACCGAGAGCAAATGCTAACATCGTGGCAGGAATTCCATCGTCAACTGCTCGAGGCCTACACTAGCGCGGATCGTCGCGAACATGCAGAACGTGCCATTCACTCCCGCATCCAGATGCCGAATGAGAGTGTCCAAGCATACGTCGAGGACATGACGCGCCTCTTCAGGCGAGCCGATCCCGCCATGTCCGAGGACAAAAAGGTCAGGCACTTAATGCATGGTTTGAAAGAGCAACTGTTCGCAGGACTTGTGCGCAACCCACCGTCGACTGTAAATGAATTTCTTGCGGAGGCCGCCACAATGGAAAGGGTGCTCCAACAACGTGCCGCGGCTTATAACCGACCTCTCCATACTGGCACAACTGCGGAGTCATTTGCATCTTCCGAGCGGCATCCTGATGCTCTGCGCGAACTAATTCGCAGTGTCGTGCGCGAAGAACTGAGAAAATTCTGGAACCCCCTGCAGCAATCGCCAGCTTCCGTTTCTGCTATAGTGCAAGAGGAGGTACGACAGGCGCTCAAGAGCCCTCTTTCGCCTCTAGTTACGAGCCCGCCATTGCTGTCGGGGACCGAAAACCGTCCCACATATGCGGAAGTTCTGCAGAGTCAGGCTCCTCCTTCACCGCCACCCATTCCCGCGCCGCCTACAGTTCCGCTGCCCTCGGTGCAACCAGTGCAGTACTTCAACGAACGTCCCCTGCCCCGACGCAAAGCCGACATTTGGCGCACGCCTGACCGCCGTCCACTCTGCTTCCACTGCGGTGAACCAGGCCATCTCTACCGGGATTGTCCTTATCGACGCCTCGGTCTTCAAGGCTTCCGCATCGACTCGCCTCCTCCCCGGTTTGGTGAACGACCCCGCGTTATTGAAGAGTACCTGGCGGAACAGCATTCATCTCGTTCGCAGCGTCAGTCCCGCTCCCCTTCACCAAGGCGCTCATCGACGTCCACCCAAGGCTCCTCGCGAGAGGGGCAAGGCCGCTCGTCTAGCCTTGGTCGGGAAAACTGAAAACAGCGACCTTCGGGGGCGAGGCCGCTGGTAGTCGCTGCGTTGAAGACCTCCCGTCGTCGCCGCTTCGATCCGACCGCGAGCTGCTGGTACCGTCCCCTAGGGAAGCCAAAAGCGTTTCTCTGGACATTCCTGTTATTTTAGACGGTCGCACTCCAGTCAATGCATTAGTGGACACCGGTGCGGATTATTCGATTTTGAGTGGTCGCATGGCGACTGTTTTGAGGAAGGTGCTCACTGCTTGGCCAGGTGTGTGCCTTCGAACCGCCGGCGGTCATATAGTTACCCCAAAGGGGATGTGCACGGCTCGTATTCAGATTAACAGATATACGTTCATCGTTAGTTGCGTCGTTTTGAGTGACTGTTCCCGTGACCTTATCCTCGGCATTGACTTTCTGCGAGAATACGGAGCAGTTATCGACCTGCGAAATAGACGTGTCACATTTTCGATGGGACAATCTGCCGAACGAGATAGTAACAGTCCTTGCAGTGCCGCACTTCGCGTTTCCGCCGAGAGCGTATCGCTGCCGCCGCGAAGCAGTGTTCTTGTGGAAGTCACCTGTGACGATTTCCGTGCCGGCGATGCTGTAGCGGAAGCGAACCATTCACTCCTGCTTGCTCAAGGCATCTGCGCTGCTCGAAGTTTATTGTCGCTTCACAATGGCCGGGCTGCACTCCTTGTCACAAATTTTTCTAATGAGCACCGGCACTTGTTTCCGGGAACTGCTATCGCTTTCGCTGACCCTGTTACGCACGATCCGGTCTGTTTTACATCCACGGCAGTCGAAACTAATGAGCCATCTCTTGACAACCTCGACATTAACTGCCTTTTGTCGAAGGAGAAACGGCGGGCCTTAGAGCTACTGTTGCTGGACTTCAAGCACTGTTTTGCTTCTTCCTCGAAGGTTCGTCAAACGCCCATCACGCAACATCGCATCATTACTTACGAAGACGCTCGCCCTATACGACAGCAGCCTTATCGTGTGTCTGCCAAAGAACGAGAAGTGATCCAGACGCAGGTTCAGGAGATGCTGGATGATGGTGTTGTGCAGCCTTCACAAAGCCCGTGGTCCTCACCAGTAGTCCTGGTCAAGAAGAAAGACGGCACTCTTCGATTTTGCGTCGACTATCGGAAATTGAATAATGTGACAAAGAAAGATGTATACCCGTTGCCGCGCATCGATGACTCACTCGACAGATTGCGACGTGCGAAGTATTTTTCTTCTATTGATTTGAAAAGCGGCTATTGGCAAATCGAAGTAGACGAAAGAGACCGAGAAAAAACCGCATTTGTAACTCCAGATGGCCTATATGAATTCAAAGTACTCCCATTTGGATTGTGCTCTGCCCCCGCTACATTCCAAAGGATGATGGACACCGTCCTCACTGGCCTCAAGTGGCAGATCTGTCTTGTGTACTTGGACGACGTAGTTGTTTTTTCCGAAACATTTGACCAACACCTCGAACGCCTTCGAGCTGTACTGGAAGCGCTCCGTTCTGCTGATCTCACGCTGAAGCCCGAGAAATGCCACTTCGGGTATACACAACTCAAGTTCCTTGGCCATGTTGTGAGCGCCGATGGGGTGCGCCCGGATCCCGAAAAGACTGCTGCCGTCGCACGGTTTCCCGTTCCAGCTAACAAGAGGGCTGTTCAGCGCTTTCTCGGCCTGTGCGCATATTATCGGCGGTTCATTGCGGACTTCTCTCAAATAGCGGAACCTCTAACGCGCCTCACAAGGAAGGACACCGCCTTTGTGTGGAACTCTGAGCAGCAGACGGCCTTTTCTTTGCTTCGCGAGCGCCTTCAAACATCCCCTGTTCTGGCGCACTTCGATGAAGCGGCTGACACAGAGGTGCACACTGACGCCAGTAGTATCGGTCTTGGCGCGGTCCTTGTTCAGCATCAAGACGGGATTGAGCGAGTAATAGCCTATGCTAGCCGCACACTCTCTCGCGCCGAAACCAACTACTCCACCTCGGAAAAGGAATGCCTGGCGGTCGTGTGGGCCACTATGAAGTTTCGCCCCTATCTTTACGGCCGACCATTTAAAGTCGTCACGGACCATCATTGTTTATGCTGGTTGGCAAATCTGCGAGATCCATCGGGACGACTTGCACGCTGGAGTTTACGACTTCAGGAATTTGACATAACTATTGTTTATAAGTCAGGCCGCAAACACGAAGACGCTGACGCGCTGTCACGAGCCCCCGTTGACACTGACGATGCTGCAACCGATGGCGACAACGGCTTTCTAGGAGCTCTCAGTGCATCTGAGCTCAGGGATCGACAAAGAGCTGATCCAGACATCCTTCCATTCATCGATTATCTGGAAGGGCGTGATACGACGCTCCCTCGACGCCTATCTCGGCACATTGGTTCATTCTGTATGCAGCAAGGCGTCTTGTATAAAAGAAACTCCCAAGGCCAAGAAAGAGCTTTCCTCCTGGTAGTACCATGCGAGCTCCGTGCGGATATTCTACTTGCTTGCCACGACGAACCGACGTCTGGTCATTTGGGTTACTCACGGACGCTTGCTCGAGTCCGCAACATGTATTACTGGCCAGGACTCTCCGCAACTGTGAAACGCTATGTAAGAAGCTGTCGCGAATGCCAGCGCCGTAAAACACCGCCCCTGAAGCCTGCCGGATTTCTCAAGCCCGTTAGAGCACCACGTATTCCGTTCGACCAAATCGGCATGGACCTCCTTGGTCCTTTCCCTTTGTCGCAGGCGGGAAACAAATGGATAGTAGTCGCTACTGACTACCTGACCCGATACGCTGAGACAAAGGCAATCCCTCATGCCTCAGCTTCCGAAGTAGCCGAGTTTTTCATGCATAACATAGTCTTGCGGCATGGCGCCCCTTCGTATGTCATTACCGACAGAGGGACAGCTTTCACTTCGCAGCTCATCGACCACATATTTGAGTTGAGTTACACGACGCATCGCAAGACCACAGCGTACCATCCGCAGAGCAATGGTCTTACCGAAAGGTTAAATAAGACGATTGCGGACATGTTATCAATGTACGTCGATGTGCAGCACAAGACCTGGGACGAGGTGCTGCCGTACGTCACATTTGCGTATAATACAGCCCAACAGGAAACAACGCGCTTCACACCATTTCGACTTGTGTACGGGCGTGAAGTTCAGAGCATGCTCGATTCCATGCTCCCATGCCCAGATGATGACCAGCTTCCGCCAGATGCCCAGCAGTACGCCATCCGCGCTGAGGAAGCCCGCCAGCTTGCCCGTATGCACATCGGGCGGCAGCAGACCTCTGACGCGGACCGCTACAACCTCCGGCACCGCCAGGTTCACTACAAACCTGGGGATCAAGTCTGGGTGTGGACACCAGTTCGCCGTCCAGGCTTGTCAGAGAAACTCCTTTCCCGCTACTTCGGGCCGTACAAAGTATTGCGTCGTGTGAGTGATGTCAGTTATGAAGTTATTCCAGACGGCGCCGCACTTTCAAAACATCGAAAGCCCAGCTCGGACATTGTGCACATTGTGCGGCTGAAGCCGTACTACCAACGATAACGCACGGCGACCTCCTGTGACGACTCTCTTACTTTGCACACCGTTCTCACCGCCCGTGTTCACTTTTTTTTTTTTTTTTTTCGGAAGGGGGAGTAATGCCACCTAGCGTTGCCAGGTGGCGCATGACTGAGTGAAGAACGACGAAGTGTCGCTTGCGGGTTTTGCGTCTGTGCTGCTCACCGCTGTTGTATCGGAGCTAACCCCTTTGCTATTCTTTATATCCTCAATCACCTTGTACGTGACAATATTTTGGTTCGAAACACTGGACTGTTTTTCTCGGAACACTTCTGGAGGGACCACGCTCGCGGCGGGACAAAGCGGCATTCTTCTTACGAGAAACGGTGCCCACTACGTCACTCGTATATAGGAAGTGTATTGTCAGTCTGAACGTCTTTGCACAATGCTCTTGTCGTGTAGTCTTCGGCGTCGCTGTTGGACACGCACAAGGCTCTGCTCGTGGCCATCATGCCGCGGTATCAATCCGACATCTGCTCCCTCCATTCTGCGACAAAGGAGATCTCGCCGGCTTCGGCTTTCGCTTCCGTTTATCTGATGAGGAAAGCATTGCCGGTATCCACCTGTCGCGACACAACGCAAAAATTTCGCTTGAAAGGTCACAAGAGAAAAAGGCCTGCCTTCTTGAACACATGAGGTCTGAAGAGGCGGACTGTTGGTGTGTAAAGCAAAAGTGCGACATTTTAACTTGTAACGGATTGACTCTTGAGTTATGTGTTGTGCAGATAGATGTAGTAAATGACAATTCTTTACCTTTTCTGCCTGTTCTCTCTATATTGCTGCTCCGTAAACAAACATTTTGTTGTCTATTTATTTAGGTTGTAGTAAGCATCGAAATAGCATCCCTACAGAAACACGTTAATTAAGGCTCAAATAGTTGCCGGACCTTCTAGTTGGCCTTCTAATAAACCTTGTGCGCTTTATGCCCGAAGCAGCCATAAGGAACTGGTCGCTCGATAATGGTGTTGTTTGCACTTTACCTCGCGTGGCAGGATCCCGGAAACGACCTTCACACCACTATTAATTATAAAAACGTTCTGACGTATGCCATATAGATTATGGAGGTGAGCGGATGATTTATGTCAGCACTTCAAAATGAATGTAATTAAAACACCTGAGGCCAAACGTTTTATGCTCTTTAGTCATGCAGATATGCTAGTCCGCACGGTGAGTGTGCATGCTGTTGTAAACTTAATTCCTTCGGAAAGAACCGAAAGGCCCAAGAAACGGTCACAAGTGATGTTTTGTTTTATTGATTTTTGGAGAAGGGAAGTTATTGAGTGATCATTATTATTTTTTCCAGGGCATTTTTTTGCTAACTGGCATCACTGATTCCCTTGCCTGCATCCGGCATTCGTTTTGCACTGAGCACTGAACACTAAAATGCACTAAACAATTAATCATGAAGACCGCCATCCATACTTAGGCACTGCGCTGCTTTTGTCTTTTTCATTGAACTAGGCGGCTGATCTTGAAGCAAACGAACTGCGACTGGGCTTTATTTTTGGACACACGTTCCTTACATTTTTTTTTCTTCAGTGTTTGAGGGTTTGGCTTCGGATAATGTGCAATTGTTATAATGGATGACGCGTTAAGTTTACCATTTTAGTAAATACACAGCTAACTTGAACTTCTTTTAACCTCTTCGTTGCTGTGTTTATATAATACGTTGCTCAGACGGTATCAGAAAGATTAGTAATAAATGTAGGTGTAATTTAAAGTGGTTCAAAGATAGTTGAACCTAGTTTCACGAGAGTAGACCATCGGCCGCAGCTTCTGCTTCGCTTCCAAATAGGCTTGGTTCCGCTTTTCGTGAGTTCTTCGGCAACGGGCTAGTCTGGCATCTCGTTGTTCGGTGGTCTCAGCATCCTTTCTAGTATGGCTGAGGTCTGTCTTTAACGAGAGCAGCTTTCTCTACGCCACGCCGCCTCTTTCTGTCATGAGGCCTGGTGGATTCGGCCGACACTACGCTCGCGGACCACGGCCGCACTCGCCCATACGGCGTATGTGTATGGCGTATTTACCTAGGTTAAGTGAAGGAGCGCCACAGATTAAACTTCAGAAACACAACGATATTCACCGTACAGCACGAGATAGTGTTGCGTTTGAATTTAAAGCTGATCTGTTCTTTCTGGCGCTGATCTGCAACCCGGTTATGGCTATGTTTCTTCCGGCGCAGCTGTGGTGAAGTGCAGATTGACGATCCTGATGCATGCGCAGCACTTAGCCTGCGCAGATGATTGATTTTGAAAATGGAAGACGACAGTTAAGCTCTAAAATGGTGGTTTTGTTTTTGTTAGGTAGGTTATATTTGTTATACACTACTAACGCTTGCCTTAAATGAAGGCAATCAGGCTAACTAATTAGCAGTGTGAGAGACAAATCGAAGTTACCAAAGTACTCTGACTAATTTCAAATTTTGAACTGTTTATTTACTATGCAAGAAAATTAAAAAAAAAGAAAGGTTTGAACGCAGTGCGCGCTCATTAATGTTCATAGCGCGTTGAAGTGCCTGAATCTCGATAATACCTTGAAAGAAAGCGTGAAATGAAGCTAAGTCAGCTGAATTAGCTCGAAGAAAAAACTGCGTTATGGGCAGGGTAAACAATTTGCCTCTCAATGCCTCGGGGCGTGAAAGAAAAACAGGCTTAGCTCGTAAGCAGTTTCAGCTTTAAAAAGAAACCATTAAGCGCGCTGGGACTAGTGTGAAGCCTTCTCGGTTCCTGACAGGACAGCCTCCATTTGCGGCGTCTAAAAAGATTGTTACGGCTGCTTCGCACCTGCGCTCTGGAGTAAGCAGTGGTCTAGTGCGGAAAAGTTCTGCAGGTACACCTCTGCGGCGTGTCGTATATTTATTACTTGTGCTTCCTGGGCCTCAGCGTCTCTTCTACAGCGAATAGGAACAAAAGGGAAATAAAAATAGAAGACGGCATGGGAGCATGAACGGTATGTGACAAATGCCAGTTTGCTCTTTCACTAAGCCTCTTCTCCAGCTGTCCTGCACGCTGGCCTCGTCGTATGCCTATAAATGCATGTGTCTTCACTTCGTGCTATTCAGCAGGATATTTCGGCACGCATTTGTGTTGCGGAGGTGATTGTTATTTTTGACACTAATAATAAATGGTGGTTGTGCTGCATCGCACTGTCCCTGTCCTGTGTTGAAGGTAATCCGTGGCCGCAGTGCGGTCCCGCAATGGATTGCTTCGTATGATCAGACATCGAAACAAAAGCACCCGAAAAAGATTCGTTGCAATCTACAGTATATTCGGCGTGAGTTCCACTTTACACAAGCCTCGAAGCTCTTGCATGACGCGCCCATTCAGTGAGCCACTGCAGTCAAGCCGGCTGTCTCAGTGGCTTGAATACTCCATACCGAGCTGTCACTGTGCGCTTACTACGGCAACCTACTACCACGGCCCTGTCACGTGAGATTGAGTGGGTAGGCCACTGGTGAGGATTCTCGTGTACCTACTGATGTGCGATTTACTTTCTGCCATACTGAAGCGCTTAAAAACTGCATTCGATGGATAATACAGCATGCGTTCGCGCCGGAAGTCCAGTAAACCATGCGCAATTATTGCCATTAATTATTTTCTGCTCCTTTTATGGCACGCAGCGAGTTTGTTGATGCAACGCGCTTCTCATAATTAGCCGAGAGCCTGCTGAAAGTACAAGAGCCCCTTCATTCCCGAGGGACAGAGCGTATGGTTTGTTCCACGCCATGCTGAAAGAAGCGTTTGCTCCACTAATGAGCTGAAATGCACTGATGAGGGCATAATAACGGCGCGTAAACATAGAACTGCAGGGACAGAAACTGGCAAGCAGGAAACTTGGAGGTAATAGCCCTTAACTTTTTTTTTTTTCCCTCCTGCTCCAATGTGTCACTCCTAAGGGTATGGAAGGTTTCGTCTTGAACAACAGCCTGCCAAGTGCGTAAGTGCGCTTCTTGTATACGAAGCAGGATTTTATCCGAACGGTGTACGGAACCGTGCGCTCCCATTGAAAACAACCGCCGGCACAACTGGAGTGCCGTGCACACGAGGCGCGTCTCTGCTGTCAACGAATCTTCACACGGCCCGCGCGAGTTTTAAAGGACGTCTTAATGGCGCGCGAAACGTGTGTATGTACGTCATCGGTGGAGTTCTTAATGTGCACTCCTGCGGCTCCTGTCATTTTTTCCCCTCTGCGTCGAATGAACAACCACTCTAAGACACAAGCTCTTACGATCATGAATATGCCATCGCTTGCTTTGCTGTGGCTTTAACACGGTGTTTGCACGTCCTTAATAATAGCAATACACGCGTTGGGAGGGTCGCGCACACCAGTTCGTGACTGCGGGAAGAGCAGTTCGCTCCCCTCGCCGCTCGGCGCCCGCGTCGAGATCCCTCTCTATGTCTTCACGGTATTGAAGGGCGACGGTCCTGCGCTTAATTTAGGGCGGAGTGGTATACGCGCGGTATGTAATACGGCGCATAATTTGATGCTCCGAATTCCGGGGCAACCCTGAACGCATGGCTCACGCGGTCACGAAAAAAAACAACGAACCATTGCACCTGTCCTTATGCTGAACTCAACCCAGTACCAGGGGACTGCGCGCATAAAACGCACCAATTTACCGTTTTTAGAAGGATATGAGACAGAGGCCGAAAGCAAAGACAGGCCTTTACTTCTTACAGGTAAATTCGACTTGATCTTACTGCGCGCAAGCCACAGCTATGGAGGTGCGTTAGGAGCACAAGGTACTCAAAGAGAGAGAGAGAGAGAGATACAGAGAGAGGATAAAGGGGCTTCTTTACATTTTTTGCCAGCCTGCCCTTCGCATCAGCGGGTCAGGCACTGACCGATGATACGAGGACGACTGAGTAGAAAAGAGGGAGGGGAAAGGGTAAGAAAGGGGCGTGCCTACCGTGCATGCGTCTAGCTGTCTCTCCGGCCGAGTGGCTCCTCATGCCACGACTTGGCGCGCGATTCCTCGAGCGAGCGTCGACAGCGATGGGGCCGGCGACACGCGCTACGCTGCAGGCACTCCGCGTGTGCTTGCTCGCCGCGGCGTCCCTTCTCCGCTTCTGCCGCCGCCGGTGAGCGCAGCAGCTGCCGGGGTTTCGCGATCCCGGTGACGACGCCGCCAGCGACCGCCGAAGCTCGGGACTAGCTGTCGCGCCCGAAGGCGAGCCGGTAAGAAAGCGAACTCCGAGACAGGTGGGCAGTGCGGAGCCGGGATCGGGAGAACACGGAGAGCGCGAGTTCCTCGATCGCGCACTTCGCTGGCGACCTCGTACACGCTTTGCTTGTTCGCCGTGCTCAGCGATGTTGATTGAGCGTGTGACGAGTTTCTAGACGCCACAGCAATAATTGTTAATTACGAGGTACGCTGTAAGGCAGATCCCTGCGTTATAATTTAAATCATACAAGGATAGTTCATTAATCTTGGTGTCTTTAAATAGCGCCAAAATAGCAGTAACCGCTGAAGATTTTACTCTGCGAATTACACCGTACGAAAGCCAAGAAAAATTTGGGAAGCACTTAAAGTCCGCCATGTGGGCATGACGCGAAAGCTTTAACGAGTCACTTCAGCGGCTTGGGTACTCTTTGCACATTAGTTCGAGACAGGGTTATTTATTTTACTTTATTTATTTATCTTTGTTTACCACAAGGCCTCCCTTTAACCATGTCTAGCGAACGTTCATCGATGGCATAGGGATAGCGTATTTCATTCCCGACCCAGACGTCACAAGCTCGATTACCAAGTAATAATTCAAGTTTTCTTGTTGGTGAAATTAATTCACTTTGCTCTCTAACATCCTAATTACGTCTGATCCATGTTGAGACATTAAAATCATAATGTACCTGATGTTTTAATCACTTTAAATTCCGCGTAACATCATGACCCTCTAGTGAAATCCACAATTTATCACCACCCCGATGACGCCGGGTTCTCCATTGAATGGCAAACTTAAAGCTTCGCATTAAAGGGACGTTTTGAAGCTCAGCCTCACAGCCGTACGACTGCTCATAATTGCCAATTCGCTAACTCAACTTGCGTTCGCAGTATGAGGGTTCTCCGCCGTTTCCTCTATGCTAGAACACTAATATCGCCATAGGTTTATTAAGCAAAAGCTTTTAATTGTAGTGAAATGTCAGCTACAAAACAAGAAAAGCACTCAGTCACTTTAAGCCATATGGTTAGAGAGAGGACGGAATAGAATAGAATAGAACAGAATAGAACAGAATAGAATAGAAAGGCAGGGAGGTTAACTAGGCGATGCCCAGTAGGCTACCCTACACGTGGGGAGGGGAACAGAGGGAGAAAAGGGAAAGGAAGAGTGTCAAGGAAAGGAGTCTGTCACATATGTCCAGAGATCCATAGTAAAAGGGGATAGAGAGCGTACACTTAAAGTCCTGAACTCAACTCCGAGTTAAAAAGTTAAGGAGCGCCTTCACAGCATTCCTTCCTGATGAAGGTGTCGTCCAAGGGCCCAGAATCTTAGCTTGCTAAAGAGGACGCGAGTCTAAGGCACGCTCACGCTCAAATTGAGGGCAGTCATAAAGTATGTGCGCAATCCTTTCAACAGACCCGCACTGCTCATGCCATTCCGATGAGATGGGAATGGGCGTTGGTAAACGCCACTGCTAGCCACAGGCGGCATAACATTGTAGCATCACAGCGGATGAGGCTGAATGGTACCTGCAGTTGAAGTAACTGTCCAAAGTGGTGCGAGCGGGATGTCCATCCTCCAGGCGTAATCCTTTCAACAGACCCGCACTGCTCATGCCATTCCGATGAGATGGGAATAGGCGTTGGCAAACGCCACTGCTAGCCACAGGCGGCATAACATTGTAGCATCACAGCGGATGAGGCTGAATGGTACCTGCAGTTGAAGTAACTGTCCAAAGTGGTGCGAGCGGGATGTCCATCCTCCAGGCGTAGATCATGATTGTCTAGTCACGATTCGGGCGATCAGTCGAAAGTGCCTCGCTGCGTCGGCTCTTGTCAATAGTGTCTCGAGGATGATAGGGTTAGACTTTTGCTTTTTGTTCAAAACTTTCGAAGCCATGTGCACCCGCCGCCGATAATTCAGAGCCACACACCGGTGCTCGAAGTACGCGCTAGCCCTGTTGTTCACAGTGGCAGCTAGAGTTCTCATGGTTTCACTCCAATGGTTACGCTTTAGGCGGACTGTCGATTCATTTAAAGTTCTATTAGTATGGGTTGTTGTAAAGTATCCTCGCTGTCTTTAACTCTTCATTTCAAAAGTGCCAAGTTTGCTTGCTCTCATTTGATGCACAACCGAATAGAATTCGCTGAGCTTTGTCATTCGCAACAGCAATTACCCTTTCAGGAGTCATTTGCTATTGCCATTGAAATCAAGTAATTTTTTGGCGCAAATAACAATCATGTAGAAGCCTCAACAAAGTCAACTGGTTGGTTTTCTAGCTACAAACACATATTTTTATTTTTCTGCAAGAGCGTACAAAATTTATTTTGAACTGTAAATATATATAGGAACTAATCAATACTATGTGTTTTGAACTATTTTGACAGTTTGTAATAAATTTCGGTTCTGTGCTAGCTGCATCCACTTGACCCCTGCGAACTTCTTAACCTCATCCGCCCACCTAACTTAACTTTACTCTAGCACAGGACCGAGTTAAGTGGAGAAATATGGAAGAGGCCTTCGCCCTGCAGTGGGTATAGTCAGGCTGATGATGATGATGAATAAATTTCGATGCTTTATGAAACAAATGCCACAGAAATTGTGGAATCATTTTGTGTTCCGAAATTTCAGGTGATGCAAGAAATTCGAAAAATAAAATAATAAAACATTGGTTCTTTCGAGGGGGAAACTGTCAGAAAGAAAATGGTGGAATACGTGCGCCCAAGCACACTATTTTTGCGAAATAATGTTTCTTTTCTGTTTTAGCTGTTTTCACTACCACGCATACAAAAGCTGCATAACGACAAGATGTAGGATAACAAATTGTTGTGCGATGTCAGTGCACGTTAAAGAACCGCAGGTGGTCGAAACTTCCGGAGTCCTCCACTACGGCGTCTCTCACAGCCTGAGTCGCTTGGGGACGTTAAAATCCACAAACCAAACCAAACAAAACCAAACCAAACAAAACAAAACCAAACCAAACCAAATTATTTTAAAAGAAGAAAACGATGCTAGCTTGGGCACATTTTCCGAAAAACACGATTTCGAAATATGAACTGTGTACAAAGTGCGTTGAAGCTTTAACAAGGTAATGGGCTGTCCCACGGCTACCCTTACTGCGATCTGAGTCTTGCATTCACTCTTTCCTTTTTTCGTCCAACACATTTCTACGCCTTGACCCGCAGACTCGATCACACTAAGTTTTACAATGTTTCTGATGGATGTCTTTACTTACGAGCTCGGCGTCAAGAACTCTTGCGTGAGCTGCGCACTTTTCGGTGGTCGTAAAAATAAACACGCATTCCATGCTGATGTGCTTAGCCCTCGGTCTTCGACCCACGCAGCCAATAGCTGTGCTTGCACACCACCCGGCGACGTTTCTTGACGAGGAAAGATCTATACTTCCCCAGCATCTCTTATCCAGTTCAGCTGATAGGCCAGGTATTGTTTCTTCGCACCGGCCGCCTGCAGTTATCGTTTCGGATACGCTCATTCACAATCCTTTTGTACTGACACCGATTGATCTGGTCATCGTCCTACATCATGCCTTGTTAGCGTACAGTTTTCTTCCTCGAGGCCACTCCTGCCCATAACTCAAAACACTTCGCTGCTGAAAAAATTCTCGTCGGATCAGTCTTGTAGTGTGACTTCGCAGAACCTGCATCAACTTGAGCTTTCATCAGCTTCAGGTTATGCAATCTGTAATACGCTGCGCCACGTTTATATGTAATCAATGTTTATTCTGGTTCTTTGACACCCCATAGATGCTGTTATTTATAAATGACGGGGTCTGCGACCTAGCGTACAGTAGCTACTGGGCTAATGTGCCTGCTCTAGCGACACAAACAGTGTAACTGCCACGAATGCCCTAAGAATCACCTATACGCAAGATCAGCTGTGATAAGTAAGTACCATTCCTTGGTCCCTATTTTCTCGGAAAAAAAAAAAAAGAGAGACGTCTTTTTTTTTTTTTTTTGTACCCATGACTACTTGCAAAATGGGATTAGCACAACTAATAACTTCAGGGTGTCATGCATATATACAAGGTGAGAGACTTTTCGCTACGCTAGGTGCTGCAATATGCACGGTAATCATTGTGGAACAGTGTGGAAATGCAGCGAGTTCATAATCGTAGGCACCAGTGCTCCTGTTTTTGATACGGCTTGCGAAACCCCGTTAGTCCGCTAAGCACTTCATTGTTGGTTCATCGGATGTCTTCGCTTTAGTTCAGTGAATCATTTGTCCATCGGGTTACTAACAGCTGCTACTGTATGGGGATGGGCCTCACTTAGTTTCGCTTCTCGTTTTATAAATGTGAAAACCCTTGTAAAAGTGTCATATTCAAGGGAGGCGTCGCCAATTCGGCTTCCCTCGTGGCGTCTGTGGAGCCGATTGTCGTAAAACAGAACCCCCCCCCCTCCCCCCCCCCCCCCCCAACACCGCAGCATCTCTGTAAACAGATCAGAGCTAGGATTTCGAAATGCTGCATCCATAGTCACTCCTAACACCCTTCCCCTCCCTTGGTACTGCAGTAGAGCCAATGCTATAGCTGCTCATCTTCCGACATGCCAAGGGTATGCCGCGTGAAAGAAAGTAACACACAACACTGGAGGCCGGAGTTGACGCAGGTAAAACGTATGTATCCTTCCTCTTCGTGCTTGACAAAAAACAAGCCCCAAGTCATGGTTCATCCGTTCACCAGTCAACGACTGTACTCGCAGTTAAGCAGCCCAGAACTTACCTGCTGAGTATGCAGCCCAAACCACAATGATTGGGAATTCTGTCTACGTTGTTACCTGTCAGGTGAGTAGCCTGCTTAGGTGAAGCACGCCGCGCCGCTCCAGCAAGCACTTACCAGATGGTCGTGGCTGAGTAGAGCCCCCTGCTCGTCCCTTCGGAAGGAGCCGTACGAGGACTGCGGCTGCTCGGACCCGCCGCCGTTCAGCTCGTACTTCTCGCTGTAGTGGCCGAGGCGCGGCATCGCGGGCACTGCGGATGGGCCGGCTGCCGCCGCCGACGAGGGCACCGACGGTGGGTCGCCGCTGCCGGTGCCGAAGACGCATGGACGGAAAACGGGGACATGAAAGAAGGAAAATGCGAACGTTATTACAGCAGCTGGCACGCAGCAACAGTGCCCATCATTCAATCTGGTAGCTCTTTAACGAAGTGCGGAAGAGCTGTCAGGTGAATGGTCACGCTGTCACAATGCAGCGCAACTAAGATGGGACGTATAGGGAACACAAAAGACTAGTGCTATAGCAGCTCTCGCAACGAATGTTCTCGAGATGAAAAACAAAAACAAAAAAAGGTAATATTTTGAAGGAAAACGGTGACCATTCTACAGACCAAACTCTCGTGCACGTCGTCGATTCGTTAGAAAATAGGGTGGTGGACCACGACATATAGCACCGTGGGGTGTATACCTTTCTATATTCCTGTAAAGATGGCAGGGATCAACGCAGAATTTAAGCTTCATCCTTTCCTTGCATCGGGCACAACAGAATATTGCAGTCAACTACTACAAGGCTTTATAATGTCGTTCGTCAACAATATACTTGCATGTCCATGGCCAGACACAGGACCCGAAAACGGAAATACCCGTTAAGACCAGCTGTAAACCTAGTAAATTGTCTTACCATGTTGCTGCCTGTTCTACACGTGCAGTAGTCCGCAAAGCTGCTTTCATGTTCCAGATTGTGCAGTACTGAAGATCGGAGTGCTTGCACCCACTTCCGAAGGCATAAGGAACAGCCTGTTGAGGCACAAGTTCGACAACATGCAGTGGGCTCAGTCAGTACTCGCGCGTCAAGGGTGAAGCTAGGGGACGCTTTCCAGTTTCAAAGCGTTCCCGCCGTGGCACAACCGACGCACGCTCGTCTGTGGCCTTCCCGGGCCGCGACCCGCGAGGCGTCGGCGGTCACGCTACGCTTGGTTGCCTGGTGGGCGGCGGTGCAACGCGTCCGGAGACAATGGCTGCCGTGCCGTGCCTAGTGATGCTCGTAATGACCTCGTTAACTCAGCGCCTGCGCGTGCTCATTGCGGTCTCTGCGGGACGAGTCTGCTCTGCTGAGATGCGTTGCCGCGGTTGTTGTTGTTGTTGTTTATCGATCACGAAATAAGCACTCGAAGGTCCTCTGCTGAAGGCCGAGTACCACCCTGGGAACTGCAATACAGCGGCAGCGTTTTGCCACCGGGATTTTATTACCACCAAACATGGGTCGCGACGAAAGTAACGAGCTACGTTTTTACCACTTCAGTTTTCGAGAGCACAAGAACGAACGGTTGGTGGCGCGCGGAGCCATTTATTTTTGCAATGTCGGAGTCTAATTCGACATCGAACGGTGGCATCATATATCCACCAGCACACAAACCGAAATGGTCGCACCTAAACGTCTCACTTCTAGGATGCGCAACCATGTGAAAAACTAATTCTTCTCGAAGGTTGAATTGCAGCTGCGTGAATTCATGAGAGGTTTCATCCATCGAGCATCCGTGAGCGTGAATTAGTGCTGGCAGTCTCAGGTCAAGGTCATGTAGCCTAGGTAGTGCAGAAAGCTCATGCAACAGTCAAGGTCATGCGACCTGTCTCAAAGCTTCGGGCAGCCGCAAGTCTGACTCACAACGGAAGTCAGTAAGGGGTCTAGTGCTGACAAAATAAAAAGTACAGGCATAGGCTACATTCAGGTGGATACCTGACGTCCCTTAAGAGAGCGAAGCCGATTCAGGGAGAAAGCGAGCGTATCATAGAAGAGAATAAAGAGGTCAGCTGAGAATACAAAGTTTGCTAAGTAAGTGTGGTGACTGCGGCTGTTTTTTAGCACCAGGTTATCTGGAAATTTCCAGATGGGGCCTCGTATTGCAGTGAATGGATCTGGGCTGATGACCATCATGATAATGATAAGGGTGATGAAATTCAATCAAAGCGATAAGACATGAAATCTGGCCTGCTGCAATAAAGAAGATGAAAAAATGTTTACCTTATTAGAAAATTTACAAACTGGGTTCCGCGATTCCTAACCGGGAAAAAGAAAGCTCGGAGCAAAACCACTGCAGAAATGAAAAAAAAAAAAGCTTCGAAATGAGCATGATTTTATTCGTTGTGTGTTGTAAGTAAGCTGGTTTCACTGTTGCCAGCATGAATAAAAATGCCAAGTTATGGAGCTTTATTACTAAAACCACCCGCCAAGGAAGAAAGCAAGACGTACGATGTGATATCAGCTATACCAGCGAAATAGGCTCGATATTCCTAGATGCGAGATATTTGACTGCTGAGGACTAACCTCGAATCCGTTAAGCTCTAAGTGGGGCTCGTCGCAGCGAAGAACCACCAAACAAACTCAGCCGTGAACTAAGTGACCTGACCTGGAACAAAAGAACACCCCTAGTCTCCTCGCTTAACTTTTGAGGAAGTTCACCAATAGCGTTGGTTTTCCTTCAGCATTCGTCCTACAATCTTTACCAGGCTTTCACATACTTGCATCTGTTGATATATTCAGATGACTGGAGGCTAGGGCCGAGGCTCCAAAAGCCATCAAGCCAGCAATGGCACAAAATATTTGCAATGCAGAAATGAAGTTCGGCGTGAATATATATTATATATTAAAGCTTCCGACACACACACACACACACACACACACACACACACACACACACACACACACACACACACACACACACACACACACACACACACACACACACACACACACACACACACACACACACACACACACACACACGCGCACGCGCACGCGCACGCGCACGCGCACGCGCGCGCGCACACACACACACACACACACACACACACACACACACACACACACACACACACACACACACACACACACACACACACACACACACACACACACACACACACACACACACACACACACACACACACACACACACACACACACACACACACACACACACACACACACACACACACACACACACACACACACACACACACACACACACACACACACACACACACACACACACACACACTATGAACTGATATCTGTTTTCATAACCGCGTCGATGTTCAGTTCGTTTTCATTCTCGCTTGCAGGGAGCCATCACGAAGTGTACATAGAACATGCTAATTAAGACTCGTGGTTGTACTGTGCATCCAAAGCATAAATGGGGCGTGTGGCTGGTAAGATGCAGCTCGCTCTAAGCGTAAATAAATCGTGTCTCACTGGAAAACTAACGTTGGAGTGAAGTTTGCTGGGTAGGCTCGTGCGAATATTCAAAATTTCCGTACAGCAAGACGAACATCTTATTACTGTATTCACATCAAATCAATTACTAAATTTTGAAAATCATTCCAACCGCATCAACTTCGTTCTCAAGTGTTGGAATAGCTTCGAGTAGTTGGCACGAAACTAGAATAAATTATGTCGTAGCTTTATTCAACCACTCTTTCAAAAACAGGATCCACTCGGACGTCACACACCATGTTGCCGCGTTCCGTTCTTGGAGGATGAGTGGTTCAGCATAGCGCAGTCCGTACGTTTTTGTCGCACCATTTATAATTATAATTCAAGTTCTCAACGATTAGGTAAAGCCACACTGCTCGGGCAGGATTGATAAACCGTGTCTTGATGCCCTATTTTGGAGGTCATGGCTCACACAGCAGCTCTTTCCCTTAGGTTTTGAGATGAATAACACAGATTCGTTCATTGTCGTCATTAGCGTCGAAAACTATTTTTTATCGATATTACATTACGGATATAGGATAAGTTGCTCTTAGCTTAGTGGATGAGTATTTTCGTGTACGTATACCGTTTATGAAAGGCCCGCGGCGCAGACACAATGTAGCCAACGCTGCCAAACAGGGAGGGCCCTTGTGTGTGTGTAGCCGGGATCTGTATAAGTGTATACGCCTATGCTACAGTGAATTCGTCGGCACGCACGTCTAGAGCGCCCCAACGGAGCGCTGTGCTCTTCACTTATGACAATCGCCGCTACGTGGTGGCGCGACACATCTCTTATAGGCGAGGGGAGTTGAACCGACACCACCGAGATTCCAACAAGGCCTTTGCATCACCTTCTCTCCCATCAGCGAACGTCACGACAAGCGGATGAGCGATAAGGTGTCAGCCACTGAATCTGCGCGTACAGGCTTGGGTAAAGGGACGAGATGACACCATGTGACTAGACTCAGATTCGCGCTCGCACCTTCATTTGCTGGTACTTCATCGCTATCCGCCTGTCGTAACGTAGGCTGCTGGGGTGCGCAGGCCTTGTCAAGATCTCGGTGGTGTCGGTTGAACACGGTCGATGTTAGCTTTCGAAGCTGGTGTACTCGTGGATGACAAAACTGTGCTCCCCAGTGAACTACCCTAATGGTCTGGAAAAATGCGTCAACTACACGTTCCTGCTAAGTAAAAATCCCCTATTATACCGACTTCGCGTTGACCCGGTACCATCTATAGTGGAGACCAGTTCTTCGTTTTTTGGCATCACGATTAGGAACGCGCTATTTAACACGCGTATCAGTTTCATGCGAATACGCGCTTAAGTCGGCCATATTGTTTTTTTTTTTTCAATAATCTACTGGCATTGGTTCAGTTTTGTCGCTATTCGATTCGTATTCGATTCGATAGCCGAGCTGCAAAATTCGTATTCAATACCAATGTTTGTTTATTTACACAGCCAGCATGCGCACGATACATTCTTTCATTTAATTTTCATTCACTTCCCGTGCCCCTCAACTTTCAAGGCAAGATACATTACACAGCGAGAACGGTAAAAAAGAAAGAAACATAAAAGAATGAAGGAAGTGCGGTAGTTACATAAATATTTATCTAGCCCCTGAGTGTACAATATTAGCTTTTGCATCGCGGAACTGCTCATAAATATTAATGACGGCAACGCCTGCGAAAAAGGAGATCCAGTTTGCGTGAACTGCGCGGCTAGAACGATTGATAGAAGCCCTCAGTATGCATGAATCGATGCTGATTTTGTGATGACGGTCAGTGTGACGCGACACATAAAATGGTTGAGAAATGAGCCTATCGCGTAGCCTGCGATGGTGGTACAATTTGTGTGAACAAGGCAACGAGATACTTTTCCATACAGGTACAATGAGGGGAAATAAAGGTTTGATTTCAAGGCAGTTATGGTTTCCCTGCGGTTGTAATTAGTGAGGATTAAACGTACAACCCTGTTTTGGACGTTTCAAACGCACTGATTAGTGTCAAAAACACGGCCTCATATCCGTGAAGCTCATAGTATGTGTTCGGGCTAACATACTGAGACATGGACGCGGGTAGACGAAAGGACATCAATGTGCCCTGCTCGTCTTGATTAAATTTGGTTCAGCAATAGAGTAAGCCGGATCTTGCATCGTGAGAGGCCGTATACTCAGCCTCGCAGAGAGAATCCGGGCATACATCAGTAAGGTGGGCATCAAACCATTGCGAACGTTCGCTAAAATGCCGAAAGCACAGTCGGTTTAATGAGGATTTCCGAAACTTCTGGTGCCACACTAAAATGCTAACTTCTGGCATGTTTGTGTAGGCCGGCATCAGTTTTGATACGAGATCGAACGTAGGTAGATGAAGAGGACGCACAGCTAACCTGCTCATCTACCTACGTCCTCTTTTCGAAGTCTCGTCCTCGTCTTGAAGTCTCATAGCGCGGAAACATGACATTCAGCAATACCGCTCTTGTTATATCGCCTTCAATGTTTCACTCATGATCGCCCAAGATCATCTGTAAAGCATGGTTGCGGTCGACAGGAATGCGCCCTCTTTGTGTATTTACGTCCTCCGCTCAAACTTAAAGCTGGCCCGCGTAAACGGAATCGCGCCAAGTAACCCGGAAACCCGTATATGCGCAAAGATACATTACCGCATTTTCGCGAATCCAACTAGTCCCCGAAAGAAGGGAAATAGGGCTCATTTTAGATATTTCGAATCTAGGAAAGAACCCCCCCCCCTCCCCCCACCTTAATTAGGACATCGCGATCACAAAAAAAAAAAAAAGAAGAAGAAAGAAAAAAAAAAGGGGGAAAGGGGTAGGGGGGTGCTGAGAATCGAGTAAATACGGTATCTAGCGGTTTTCACTACTGCTGATTCATGCCGCAAACACACGTAGCCTAAATTTAAACTCTGAATTTTAAGAAGGTAAATCTCCACAATCTGCTGGAACTCCTGCTTTGTGATTGACGTGGTCAGTGTCGCAGCAAGAGCAAACACCGAACGCTGTCTGATTGACCAAATGACGCGCAATGGGAAGTTCGGAGTATTGCGCATTTTGCGACGACTCGTAAATCAAGCAGACAGAAGGAACACCTGCGAAACGCAATGGATTACTGTGTGACAGAGTAGGTTGTGATTATGCTGCTCGTATTGTGAGAATTTCTGTTTTGACCTGGTTGCTTGCTGCCTCAGCGTAGCGCTGCGCAGATGAACTGTTAACCCACAAACCCACAAACGAATAAATATTCGTGGCTGTCAATTTCTGGCAGAGAAGAAATAAGTTGCTTGTAATGTTTTTAAATCGAAGCGCTTAATAGATATGTGCATTGAAAAATGTGTTGGTGTAAGTTTGTTAAATAAAACATTTTTCCTAGAACGTTTTTACAAGAAACTTGCCTATTTAATACGCTTTGTGCACAATTGTGCACATTCGACTTCGCAGCTTTATCTCGGAGGAATTTTTATGTAGCACTGCTTTCTTTGTTTCAGGTAAATTTAGTACGCTTCAGTTGCAGATGAAGTGCATTGCTTTGCCGCTGGCGAACGCAGTATATTATTTCTGTGAAAACAGCAAGCGTAGTATATACAGCGCGCCCGTCGACATTTTATTGCTGAAGTATTGCTCCGTTCACACTCTATAACTTTCTTTATGTGAATTTCGAGCCACAATTGTATTTTCAACAAAGCAAGTTATTCTGTTGTCCATAGAGCTCCAATTTAGGAAACCCTGATGCACCTAACATTGCGGTTTGCCATTACTTTCACAATTTTAAACAACTTTTATACATGCATGTCAAAATAAACGATTCGTGCGCACCGTTAGAAAACTATCTAAAGGCTTTCTTGAATCATGCACGTACTCTAAGAAGGAATATATATTAGCTTTTGAATCGAAATGGTAAAAATGGCACCTGGACGGGGTAATGATCTCAAAGGCATTATATATACATCTTTCGCATATCACACATTCCTTGCAATTTCATTGCAAAGTTCTATAAATTAAAAGCAAAAGAGTCGAACGTCCCTCCTCATATATTTTTCACAATTTTTTGATATTAGAATGACACGGATGGAAAGCTTCAGCCGTCCAAATATTCGGCAAGAGCGGTGCTTACAGCCTACAGTAAACGTACCAACGGAGCCAAATGCAACCAACACTGGTTCCGGCTGATACGCACTGTTATTCTCACATCTCGCTCGTCACGCCTTAAACAATACTATTATGAAGCTTTGCAGATAGTTTACGAAGCCTCAGTAATACGAAGGCGTCAGTACTGGTGCAAGAGAGGAAGAGAGGCGGGGACGTGACAAAGCGCACGTCTCTTCCCGTATATGCTTCAGCGAGCACTGCACCCGAGGCGTCAGTAGGTTTGCAAGTCAAAGTACCGGCGTTTATCTCTTTCGGGCAAGGGTGTGATCGGACGGCGAGTGGGGCTTATCTTCTAAAGTAATTCAAAAGTGCGATGCATGTTATGTGTGCATCAGCGAACTGTCAGCCTGCGCGTCAGCGAACTTTCTTGCATACTGTAGGCGCCATGTAGAGGTACTTCCACTCCCTGAACATACGCTTAGGCATTGTGCATTATACGAGAATTATTACATTTACAAAATTGGCCGGTTCAGACTACGCGCGCATACAATTTAAGCTTGCCTTCACTGCGTGCCGCATTCGTTGCCCGAACTAGATCAACGTCATAACGTTGAAAACAGCGCGTACGTGTAGGATGAGTCAGCCGTAGCAGCACGTACCGAGTCCAGCTTTGTTATCCATTGACCCTTGGCTTGTCCTCAGCTGTCAATGCGGCGAAAATACAAGGGTTCGATGCTGGACACTCACTTCAAACACTCTGGTATGCAGCACAAACCATAATAAACTCGGTCAGCACGCTTTCGAGGAGCGGAACAATAGTGACAGGCCCAATGTAAGCGCCTTTAAACGACGCGACGCAATAATCGCGCCACGGAATGAAGAGAAAAAAGGACATCTGCCGGCCACAGCCGTCGCGGCCACGCAATGCTTTCTTTACGTAACGCCTAATGCCATCTGCCGGTTCGCAAAAGAAGGCAGCAGACAGAATGTCCCGTTAAGCCGGCGGCGGCCACTTTGCATCCCCACCGCGAGCGATTGAGACTTAAAGAGAAAAAAAAAAAAAAAAAATGCAACATGCATAAAAGCAGTCATATGATTTTCTTTCTAATTTTTATGGGTTAATATTGCCAGTAAGGCTAGATTGAGACCACCCCTCAGTTCTGAGGTGTGGAAGTCAGGCTGCACCGTAATTTTCCACCCTTTCCGTCCGCTTAGAAACCATTTACTTCTTTTCCGGTGTCTGGCGAGAGTCGCACGTTCCCTCCCCCATTAGAGCGCAACTAGAGTTGCGTTACGCACAACCGGTCTACGGATGAGGTCACCGCAGCCGGACCAGTCGCCTCCAGGAAGCGCTTTAGGCACCACCGCTGGAAACAGCGTGCACAAGTGTGCGACCAATTTAGCCGGAGTAAGAATGAAGAAAGCGAGCGTTCTCTTCGAAGGGGCGCGGTCTACCTTCGGACACTGAAGAACTGCTTGGTCTGCTTATCGCGGCCAAGGGCGGGCGCCGAGAAGTCTTCCGCGCTCACGTGCTCTATATGTAACGCTGGGTGGGCAATTCGCTCTGGCTCATTTGGATGATGGATACATCGTTGACTGCAGAGATAATGGATGTTCACGTAGTACTGACAAAACAAGCGTGAACGGAGAGGAGAAACACAGAACCTAATCACGAAAACATTAAAATAATAAAAATAAATATATAACAACAAATTAATGGTAGACACCGAGCGTGTTTGCGAAATGCTTACAGCTGCATATGTCTGCTTAGCGTTGTAATGCCGACAAATTCAAAGCTAGCGCAAGTGAAATAAGTTTTCGGTTTGGTCTCGAAGAGGAAGACGATGCATAATAAATATGTTCATATTCATAGAAGCTTCGAACAATGAAATCCCAAAAATAGAGACTCGACTCACACGGATCATATTGGTCAGTAAACATTTTCAACTACATCCTTACCAAACGAAGTGATTTCGACTTTGTGCAAATCTCCCAATCTTAACTCAAATATATTTCGAAAATACGCTCTTGAGCATGTGTCAGTGACCGCCAGTGTCTTGGCTAATTCGTTAATGTGGGTATGCGTCATCGATCCCCTGGGTACAAAGGGCAAAATCAGCATTAGTTATGCCCTACCAAGAGTGTGCACAATCTTCGCTGTGACGTGTTCTTGTCCTTGTCATTTTCGTCCACGCAAAGGTGGCGCCAATCTAACTCGGATTCGGAGACATATCGCGCCGCTTTTTCGCAACGCGCTTCCTGTTAAGGGAGCAAAACGGGAGGAGGAAAGGAAAGCTGCGTTCAGTTCATGAAGCAAATGGCCCTTGTCTGTGTGGTCTTTTGCAAGTTTATTAGAACAGAGAACGTCAACTGTGTGCTTTCGAACTGCTGATCGCCCCTATGACTTTTATAATCTTTCAACAAACCTCTGATGGCCTGAAGAAAAATGAGGTTGTGGCCCTAGACTCGTTGTTGATGCACAACAAAGAGTCAAGCTGGGATTGCTGCCCGTGCTCCTGAGAAGAATGCGTGAGCCCAGTGCGTGCCTCGTTTCGAAGAAGTCGAAGTGGGTGGCGTGCTCGCGCTCGAAGATTCGTTTGCGATGGCCGTCATCCCGGTGCTGCTGCCGCTTCTGTTCCTGCTGGCGGCTCCGGCCGCCGGCCAGATCCGCCGAGTCGAGATCGTCCCGGTGCCACCGCCCTTTATTCGTGAGTAGACAGCCGCCGAAGCAGGGTTGTCTTAGTACTGTGCGCTGCAAACCATAGATGGTTATATAGGTCCGCGAAACATGTAACGAGGCTAAATGCTCTTTTCGACCACCGGGAGGTTTTACACGTAGTACGCCTTGATCAATGTTGTGGCACTGAGACTGGGCACCGTGGCCAGTTGAAAGATCTGTCTTTCGTTCTGTTCTTTTTTTTTTTTTTTTTCCTTTTTTTTTTGGCAGAATGGCAGTGGATAAGGTCTTTTTCTTATACCTTGCACATCTTTCGCTTTTGGGAAGCCTCGGTGAAGAAAGGATTTCATTTTATGGGCTACGGTGTTAGCGCTGTCGGAGGAGAGAGAAGTCCGTCATATGGTGTGTACAATGTGATCACAGTGACGGAGAACACGTTGCGTTATAACGATTGTCATCATCATTCTTCCCAATGGTTTTAGCGTTTGTTCTTCAGCTTGAGTCCATGCAGTATCACTCCTAGCAGATTTGCACATCTGTAGGTTGCCATGTGGACGGCTGTTTGACGGCGGCCCATCACATAACGTGATGGGATGTCGTCCTCCATATTTTCCTTCACGCAAGCATCCATAGGCGTCCAAGCCTACAATGATTGCGAGACGCACTGTGGTAGTTTAGCTTGTTCTGTGCAACGTGTCTCGCGTTTTGTTTTTTGGTTACTGTTAACATACAGCATCATTGCAGCACCTGCTCTGGGAGAGCAATGAGTAAAATAAGCGCTTAGTTTGTGCCAGCACAAAATTTTATTAGGCTATAATGGACGCAAAAACTGCGTCATTTTCATTTAAATGCGTATGGGTGGAATGAGTAGTAACTCTCTCATTTCATAACAATTCTGTAAAAGAATAATATCTGGCTGGCCTATGGCCTAAAGCAGTATTTGATGCTCAGCGAAGCTGTGCGAAGAGCCCCTCATACAGGTGATCGAGCAATGCGCTTAAATATACCCGTGTAACAGGGATGAGAAAAACAGAATTTATTGCCAGATGTATACGCATCCTGACTGATGTTGCTGATGACAGAAGTAAATGAAGCAGCACTGAGCCAACCTATTTATGATATATATATATATATATATATATATATATCTTGTATCGAAAAGATGAGAAAAAAATTATGCCCTAACATTACATCCGCCTTGACACTAGTTGGTATATGGGGAGAGTGGATAAGGAGCAAAAGCTCAACTATGCCGATCAGAGTGCCTCAGACGGATGTAAAACGAATATTTTTAATGTCTTCCTTTATCTCATTTTCGTAGCATTCCGATATATTGTTTGATAGTCTAATCTTCCGTATCTAAAAGTCTGGGACTTTCGGCTATTCGACAGATATGCAAGAGCTAGCACAAATCGCACTTGTAGTTATCGAAAAGAAAGTCTGCGTTACGCTGGAACAGTAGTTCGCTATTAAAATGTTTTTCTATTTTTCTCAGCAACCAACGAAAGAAGAAGATATTCGGATATACAAGACATTCTATCACACATGGGCGTTGCCGTTAAATAAAAAAAAAAAACGCTTACATATAATGAAGAAAAAATGAACTGCCAACAGCTAGTAAAGAATTCTGCATTAATTTTTTTATTTAAACGAACAGGTCGTAGCACTGATATGACGGCTGTATTCTATGACGTGCAGGCAAATAGTAAAACGAAAAGTCACGGTTGTAGCAGACGCTGTAACGTAAACCAAATTTCGCGTTCATTCACCGCAGCATAACAAGGCAGCTTCCTAATGAGGGTAAAGTGCCAGCGATTGAACTCTCGATGATAAATAGTTGTCACGGGGGTTGCTTGTCAAGCATGCAGCAGGGCGCTATCTTTCTCAAAGCGAGTCACGGAATGCGACCTGAATGTGCACAAGCCCCTTATATGCACCTCAGCGTTTGTTCGTAGTGCATTGCCTCGTTTAATCAATGGTCAATCTCGTTTTACTACTTTTGGTCTTACAACGTGAAAACACCATACAGCCATGCATGAGGCAGCGGAGCGGCGAATTGCTTCTTGGTTCGCAGGAAGGGCGCTTTCATGTCATATTAATCACCGGCTCCAAAACCAGGGTTTCGCAGTTTCAGATGTCACAAGGCCACTTCCTTCCGCGTTGCTGAACAGCTTTTATGATGTCGGTCCATTAGGCAAGTTTTCGCGGGAGGCAAGCAGAGAACACATTGGACTTGATGCAGTCTGCATCGATCATGACGGCGGGGTTGTGTTCTTGGGGTGAGGAAAGGGAAGAGGTATCCAGTCTTGAGCGTTAACGTACGTAAGGGATGGAACCACGTATATTTGCTCACAATTTATATTGGCGCAGCTGAGCTTCTCGAAAATAATGTATTGAATTTTTGTGGCGGGCACTTGACAGCTTTGAAACAGAGCTTGCCACTGTAGTGTTCTTAGATTCTTCTTTCTTTTTTCGCTGCGAAATGTGCGTGCGCTAGATTAGTAGCATAAAAATAGCTTCTTGAACGACGGTGCGTGCTGTATAATCAAACTTTCGAAGCTTCCTCCCGTTGGCACAGACCACAGGCTGGAAGACACTGAATTTTAGCTTCAAGAACAGCTTTAAAGGAATTCGAACCTGCAGCAGTAGTCACTTTTCTTGGTCGCTGCTTGCTGCTCAGCTGCGTGTTATTGAAAATGTAATGGGTTGCTAACTGCTTTTGTTCTAGTTGTCTTCAAGCAAGGAGAAAAGTAGAAAACAGCGTTGAAGTCTAGCGCTTTGATTTCCAGGCAAAATATCCGGCCCGAAAAAGTTCGGGAGTATATCGGATTATACCGAAAGAGAACCCGTGGGCTCATTATTGTAACCTTTCGAAGAAAAGTGCGCCTCACAAGGTCGGTCGTATGAGAAGCAGGGAAGACGAATTCGAAGTATGAAATTTATACCGCTAAAAGCGAAACAGCCCCGCCTCTCTGGTTTTCGATAAAGTAAAGATTTCCAGTTTCGACGGGCCTACGTTTGCACGCCAGCCGTCATCGACCGAGAACTAACGGTTTCCAAAATCCGGCTCGATAAATTCCTCTTCATGTTAGCAAGATTGTCGGAGCTTAACTGCTGTCCTCATTTTGTGTGGGAGCTGTTTAAGTTGCCGCGGTTGCTGCGAACAAGTCAACCTAGTTTCTAAGGGCCTTGAAACATTCACTCCATTAAACAGAATGAATCAAGCTTTTCATTTCGTACTATAAAACCACACACACACAAAAAAAAAAAAGCGAACCAGGAATATAGTTGCTCTGCATGGAGGGTTAACAGTAAAAAAATAATAATTATATTGTAGAAAGGTTGTCTTTCTGCATGGTTCAGCTAACATTTTACTGTGGTCCATAATGACAGATTTTATTTGGTCTTTGAGCAGCGGTTGCTGAGGGTAGGAGCGTTAACGTTTATTTTTTGCAACAATAACGTTTCAGACGCTAGCAGCAAAGTCTCCACATCAGCATGGACATCATAAAAATGGGGTTTTGATTTTGTTTTAGGGTCAGTGACCGTGAGATCACGGATATTGTTGGTCCTGTCAGGCTGAAACTAACGCCATAACCTCGATAACCGCGTGAGACTACAGTGAACTTCGTTAACGTGCGCGATTGGCATGCGCAGAGGCACCCCCCATGCTGATGAACATGGTGAACATGATGGAGCGCGTCGTGAACGAGCTCATGCCCGAGCCCATGCTGCCTCCGGCCGCTGGCCCGGAGATCATCGCTGAGGTGAAGCCCGTGGCTCCGGTGGCTGCAGGCGACAAGAGCCGTACCGACGAGTCCGCCCGGCCGCCGCCCCATGAAGATCCCATCGACATTAAGAGGGAGCCGCTAGACGGGCCTGAGCTTCCCTCTTTTCTGCCCTTCCCGCGCGTCGAGCCTGAAGTGAGTGAAATTATGCAGTCGACCCTGCGTCAGAGTTACCTCTGTGGCCAACTTTGCGTGAAATTTGACCGCCAAAATACACGTGATAGGTGATTGCTATTTGCGGTTAATAATATGCTCATTCATAATTATTCGCTTATTTATTTGTTTATTTTAGTTCGCACAAGTAGCACAAGTAGGCGATTACAATAGGGTATCATTCTAACGCGCATTCGTGATAAAATAATAGGAAACGGTTTACATACTGCAAGTGATACATTACAAATTCATGCTGGAAAGAAAGGAAATGTGATCTACATCAGCGCAACAGTATGCGAAAGAAATTGCAGAGGTTTAACCCTTTACGCTTGATTATAACGTGTGAAAGCACCCGCCCCGGTGGTCCCCTCTCTATATTATGCACGTTCTTATACTCTCTGTTCCTGGTACTTTATGGCAGTGTTAATACGCCAATCATCCCTGTTCTTGGCTATGGCCAATTAGCAGCTTTATACTTATGTATGTAAAAAAAGGTGTTCTGTTGAATAAAGCCGCGGGGGCCTAGTGGATAAGGCGCTCGGTTACTGAGCACGAGAATTCGAGTTCGAATGCGGTCCCTTGTTTATTGTTCTTTAACGATGTCAGTGCACGTTAAAGAACCCCAGGCGGTCGAAATTTCCGGAGTCCTCCACTACGGCGTCTCTCATAGCCTCAGTTGCTTTGGGACGTTAAACCCCACAAACCAAACCAAACCATCATCATCATCATCATCATCATCTCTTCTTCTTCTTCTTCTTCTTCTTCTTCTTCTTCTTCTTCTTCTTCTTCTTCTTCTTCTTCTTCTTCTTCTTCTTCTTCTTCTTCTTCTTCTTCTTCTTCTTCTTCTTCTTCTTCTTCTTCTTCTATACCCTGCCGAGGTTGCGCAGTGGTTAGGGCGCTCGACTACTGTTCCCAAGGAAGCGGGATCTAATCCCGGCCTCGGCGGCCGTTTTTCGATAGAGGCAAAAAGCAAGGCGCTCGTGTGCTGTGCGATGTCAGTGCACGTTAAAGAACCCCAGGTGGTCGAAATTTCTGGAGTCCTCCAATACGGCGTCTCTCATAGCCTGAGTCGCTTTGTGACGTTAAACCTCACAAACCAACCAACCAACCAATCTTCTTCTTCCTCCTCTTCTTCTTTTTTCTAAAATGAATGCACTACACGCTGACACGCAAGCTAAAATAATTTTGCTCGGCCCTGAACTTTCGGATTAGGGATTTCGCTCTAATGACATGGATACTGGAGCGAGTGGCTGAGTTAGGTTACAGTTATCGACCGCATTCTAAGCGAAATGAAAGACTGTCTGGTTTCGCACGGCTCCGAGAGAGAAAACCAAACATAGGTATGGTGGGCGGGTGATTTAACTAACATTCTCTCCCCCCCCCTCCTCCCCCCCATACAAAAGAGCCGGATACCTGACAGAGGCATGTAGAGAAGGGCACGAGGGCGCAGAGATCGATACGCACGAAGAGTACGCGTGCGCCCAGCGTAACCAGCGATCCGCGTATTTTATGTTGCGTTGCTTTTGCAACGAATATACTATATACGCATTTTCACGCATTTGGCACGTTGATAATTTAGCCAGCGAAATGTTTCCCGGCAGTTTTTCTTCGTTTGAAAAGTTATCCCCCTTTTGTTATTACGTGCCGCACTTGGCGCTTTTTATTGCTCTTACCACCGTGCACATTGACAAGCTGTAGTATCCATGCTTGTCCTCTAACAACAAGGGTTTTTCAATGCGTAACTGCCCTCAGCAATGTAAATAAGTTTGAAGTACGTTAACAAAGGCAACCTTTAAAGGGAAGATGGTTTCTATGAAATATCACACAAAAGTGACTTTATGAGCGATTCCGCGAAATAAATGCAGATAGCTTTACAAAACTGTATTCAGGTTTCTTTCTTCAACAACAGCAATTTCACGTGCGACATTTTGGTGAGTTGTATAACACTTGCATTTGTAAAATACACCTCCGGAAAGCAACTCTCGAGTTCAAATCTAGTTCAACGCATGTTTCTTAGGAACTTGTCTTGACCACCCAAACCGGGGTAAAAAGTTCTTATCCGATAATGTAAGGCACCGCATGACTTTTTTTATTTTTATGCAGCACGTCATGCGGGTTCCTAAAAAGGGGCAAAACGCACTGAGGAAGAGGCTGAACGCCACGGCGTCTGAGCACAGTCTTCCCCACCACAAAGTTGCTATCCTTGAAATTACCAGGACAAACAGCACCGGGCCTGTGCTGCAAGCGGTAGCGCTCGGCGGGGGAAACAAGTCCATCCAGCACAAGTCCAGTGGCTCTGTCTCTACGCCGCCTAGTTCGCCAGGTATGCAGTCTGGTACAGTCGGACGCGTTAGTGCCATGCAAGCGCCAGTAGAGCCGTTTTGCACCTGTTAGGGTGCAGTAATAGTTTAGTCAGTTTAGGCTTAAAATAATCGAGGGGAGAGGGGGGCGGGGGGAATGCTCCGAGACAGAGATTGGGCTCTGCACGCTTCGTCCTATGATTTTATTGTGTCTTCACCGCATAAGTGTTGTATGGTGAAGCCCATTTCCTAGACGTGCTTTCTTCAAGCATTACTAACATGCTTAGATTAATTATTTGGCAGCTTCATGAGCTACCGGAGCGTTGCTGCCAACTTATTTGTGCGATGCGAATGATGCACTTCCAGCTCTTAATATTCAACCAGTATACAGTGACACATGACACCAGGAAACTACCAGATGAGTTATCTCGTTTCTTTTTCTATTATACTGGAGCAGTTACCATCATGTACAGCATATCTTTGTCTTGCTAGACCTGATTTCATTCGTACTCTGCAAAACATTCATTCAGAATCAAGTCGACTATACTATCTAGACGCACAGTCTCCGAAGTCATATTTTCTCTTCCTCCCTCTTTCCCTCTCACATGCCTGGGACTGGACGTTGTTAGCATAGGCTGTGCCCATACAATATTGCAGGACAAGCCCCCGGGCACTGCATGGATTCTGGCCATTTGCTTTTAAAACATTCTTTTCACAATCTATATTGGTATTGAAGCTGGCCATGAATAGCAACATAAAGAAGTTCATGATGATAATTAGCTGAGAACATCGCTCTAGAATAAGGACATGACATTCCACTTGTCACCATTCGATTCCTTCAGCTTCGTGCTGTGTGAGGTTAGATTTTCTTTAGGGCGCATTAGCCTTTCCAACAACGAAGCGCTCTATTTATCAATTGAAACACATGTCGATTCATTTTTTTTTTGTAGATTGCCGAGTAACGTACCGCAGGAGAAATATCGTTGAAAAAATTACGGCCGTCCGCAAGGTCAGCAGAGTTCAATCAATTTAGCTCAGTTCAAGAACTAAGTATAACGAAACAGTGTCATAAACATGTGCGAGCAGTATCCGGCAATCAGGCAATCAACCTCATGGGAGCAATAAGAACGTGGCAGCGCGAACGTTTTATGGCAGAGGTCCATCGCAACCACTTTTTTTTTTTTTCAGCGGCCCCAGTCGATTGTTATAAGAACGAACGTGAAGCATAAGGATATGAAGCTATTCCACACGCTGTGTGAACGACCGTTAGAGTTTCGAGCGGCCATTTCTAAACTCATTTTCAACTTAGAAACTAGAAATATAACCTTTAATAAATTTTGTGCTCTACTTCACAGAAGTGCTAAATAGCGTTGTTCACAACTTGATTGCTTGAGTGCCTTGCTAGGCATGGGACTTTCGAATGCCGGAACTAGGACTTTCTCTTGATGGTTATGATCACATTATGCGTCATGCCAGTACGTCGGACCCGAATCGAATTGAGGCTCTTGTAGCATGCAAATTTTAATATCAGATTGGCTCAGATGTGTTTGGGGCTCATTTGCGCTAATAAGAGTGACTGATTCTCGATTAGCCATCAACCAACTCAGTCAGATCGCGCCTCTTGCTCCATTCATGCGTGTATACTCACTCCTCATATTAAGTAAGAAGAATAAAAGCAAACATTTGATCCCTATTGTATCATGTTTTTATTTACTATGGACTCTCTCATCGTTTTTAATTAAGACTTCTCGCACGCCATACGAGGTCAATACGGCATTCTTCTGTTAATAATTTTGCTTTGTAAGTTCCCGTGAATAAGGTATATCGGTATGCCAACAACGCGACGGCCAACAACACTGGTTCAGTCTCACGTTTCATTCAATATATTGTGCTTGTTTTTGCTTTTTATTTGGTGGTAGATCTGTGGAACATCACTTATATCCATAATATGCCCCTAGACTTCGAGCTAATGCCAACGACAATGCGAGGAATTCGATACATCATCGATCGGGCGACTATAGCAGGCTGAAATGGCGCAGGAATGGTAGCGTGCCTCGAATGTCCTGCTAGCGTATCTCGAGGGCCGTATGTCTTGAGCACGCATCGACTTTCTTGGGCACACGGTGAGCTCGAAATATATAGTGCACCCATGCACGGCTGGATCAATTGTTTCAGCCAGGACCACGCTAGCAAGACATGTCGACGAAAGATTTACACCCGCCCTCGGTGTATCCCAAAAATGTATTCGTACATCGTGCATATATGACGTAACACTGTGACAAGCGATATCAATACATCCGGCTACTGCGTAAAAATTTTCGCCATCATGACGTCACCGATGTTGTAAATCTGGACGTAACGCAGAAGTGTATAACGATAACCTACACACGGAGTTGTGTCCTAGTTGCGATGATGGACATCTGGCTGATTCGCACGCTGCATTATACTGCATTAAGCTCGTAATATTTGTAGTATTTCGTGCTCTTACCGCACGGAGCTTGTCCAGTGTAACGCAGAATTGGATGTCATGCTTGCAGCACCCAAATCCAAAACATCGTCATCGTTATCGTCCAAAGAGGCGGCACGGCTGCCGGCCAACTCAGCTGCACAGCAGCTGCAAGACGAGACCGGACCCGCCGCTGCCATAGCTGCCTTGGGAGAGTTGGCGAACTCAGCTGAAAGTACGAAGCAGGGCGCACAGACCGTGTCCTCGCCCGGAGTCCGGGACGGCAGCGAGAAGCCGACGGACCCAGCGTCATCGTCCTCAGAGAACGGTCTGGCTGCCACCTGCTACGGCATTTTCCTGCGGCACGGCGTGGTCATACTCGTGCTTGGCATTGTGTGCGGCGCCTCGTGTCTCATGGGGGCGCTTCTGCCGGTGCTGTGCAAGCGGGCACGTGTACAGGTGGGGGCTGCTTGCAACCTTCGTCTCGTTTGCCTCGACTGCCGCCGCCGTGACGCGGGTTCTTTGAAGAAATTTGAAGACGCCGTTCTGGGTCGCTAGTAGCCTAGATTTTTTTTTTTTTTTTCAGACGCCCTCACCATTTTTATTCGCACAAAAAACATGTTTCCGCGTAAGTTCCCTAGCGAGAAAACAGTATGAGTCACAATAACCTCATACAGATTTCTCATATTATACAAGTCTCATACAATCTCACCTATTTCTCATGCGTTGTGTGATATTTGTATGAGAATATGGGAGATTTATACGAGTTTGGTATAAGTTTAGTATGAAAAATTTGTATGAGGTTATTGTGACTCAGAGTTTTTTCGCTAGGGTTGTGCAAGAAAGGAATCTGATTTTGAAACTTATGAAACTTTTGAAACCGTTATGTCGCTAGAAAATGTGGCATGGGCGCTGCAAGTTTAAAAATCACGGGAACGGATGGAGTTGGCAGCCGATATTGCAGGGCGCTGATTGGTTGGTAGGTTGTATGACGTCATGGTGCCACATAATATGACCGAGTAGGCAGGATCTGCCAAGTCAGCCAGCCCCTTAGCAAGGGAGGATGAAATGAGATTCGAACCCTCCAGGGCCTTTGGTTCACGTCAAGACATCACTCTTAGGCCGCATACGCACGTCACCGGGCTTGGTTCCGCGAGCAGAGCCGTAGGCGGGAGATATACCTTAAATAAGAATTAGCAACATTTTGTGGGGGTCGCAGTAGCTGAAAACAAATTTGTGTTATGAGCAGTATTTTAGCTATAGGAAATAACCTATATGTTCCGGCTTGCATGAAGACTTCAACGCCTGGCTGCAGCTTTAGGTAGCGTTATTGCCTGAACAGTTGAGACCATTCAGGAGTGAGCCACGCTATTTTTGTCTTAGCGAGCGCATTTTCATACAAGCGTTGCTGAAAGATTCTCATTTAGTTGCTGATTCGGTGTTGCTCAGTAGGTGGAACAGACAGGCTCGGAAATGAAGCCTTGACGAGGAAAGAACTTATAGTTTTACCTTTAATCTGGTTTCGAGGCGTCCTTGCGCCGGCTCGAGCTACTAAAATGAACGGCGACCAAAATGTTACCTGTTGTTTTTTATTTTTTTATTTTTTTAGATAGCTTACTCGTGCTGAAATTGAAGCAATAGTGTACTTGTAGTGCCAGGGCTCGCTGCCTTTTAAAATCCAGCGGAACATATTTTCTCCTTAGAAGTCTTCAAAAAGCACCTAAAAGTGTACAGCAATAAGACATAGCAAGAAAATAAGATGTATAGGCTACAACAATACTTCAAGGCCACCGCGGCTTTATTTTAGCGTGCCTCGGGCTGTGATGCAGGACAAAAATAGACTCCACCGCCACGAATTTTTTTTAGCGATATATCGTTAAAGTTCCCGCTATACAAAAAGCCCGGCGTTGTCGGCTTTGTGAAAGAAAAATCGAGTATGGCTTCGGTACAGATTCTTCGATGTGTTGTCAAAGTAGCGGTACCACATGACATGACATAGTTAAGGGGAGGTTATCACTCGGGTTGCCGATAGGAGGCGGCTGGATGAGAGAGGAATATCAACTTTCCAGGGCTTTTGAATCGTTCGTAAGGCTTGTTTTAAGCGTGGCTATATATATCGCGTGATCATTTATTACTGGTAGTTGCAGAACGTGGTAGATTAGGACTGTATGTTAAGAATGTGTTGCATATTAAAAGCACAAAATAAAGGATTGGTAACTAAGTCAGCAGAGACTACATGTACGCAAACGAGGATCCGCAAAGAGAACCTCAGACGGCAGCACAAACCTTGGCCCAGTATTGGCACAGTGTTGACAACGTCCGATGCGGGACGGAGCTTAAGTGTCGCCCATAATGATTGTTCAGAGGGTTGGCGTAATTTATTATCTGTCAGGATTTAAAGTGAGGTGACGCTTCCATTCCAAATATACACCCTATACCCGTATTCTCCCCAGGCGTGAACGTGTTTTTATACTTTATCATGAAGCACCATTTCCCACCTTCTAACCTACCCTGTCACTTTGTTTTGTCAGGATTTTTGTTCTTTCACATCAAATGTTGCTGTTTTTCATTCTACGTCTAACCAGACAAACAATGGTCACGTTATTTTCAAAATAAATACCTCAGTGAGTTTTCGAAGTTTCACTTCACAGGACACTCCAGCCGTCGTTTTCTGTTGCCTCCTTTTTTTTCTTTTTTTTTATTGACATCAGGTTCACTTTTTAGTCGTTGATCTTTTGTTGGTCGTTTTGTTATGTAGACGTAGCGCGTAAACGTTGTTTGCTTTTGCGCCGCGGCAGGTGCTTTCATGGAAGCGAAGTGTCCAACAAACCGCCCAATCATGGACATGTTTTTACTTCCCTTAGCTTACCAGGACCAACCCAGACGTCAGCGCTAATTCCTCCCATTGCGGCCGGATGAAAGCCAACTGAAGAGCTGTATCGTTGTCATGGCAGCGGTAACCAGCAAAAAAAAAAAAGGAAAAAAAAAAAGGAAACAGCTATCCCTAAACAGGATTGAAGCCACTGTCGGCGAAAACAGAGCAGTAGCTCCTTGTTGTCTCAGACAAACCAGCCAGCAGTGCGACCTCTTTTCTCCTTCAGCCGTCCGGTACACTTAAAGAATTACAACCAAAACTAACTCATATTTCAACCTCTTGACTCAACTCCATTGGCACATTATGTTTAAACAAGCCCTGGGAAGAAGAAAATATGAAACAGGCTGGCGAGATCAATATGCATCTTGGTCGGAAAAGTGCGTGATGTCAGCAAACACGAGTTGTTTGTTTTCAGGAGAAATATGCTTATCAGCTACCGTAACGATTGAGTCGGCTTGATGAAATGGGAGTTCGGACTGCCATCGTTTGTATAGGAAACCCCTCTGTAGGTCTACACGCCGACAAACTTTGCCACGATATTCATATGAAGAACCAAAAAGATTTTTCAACTTGTGAGAATTCAATGCAAGTCGTTACCTCCTCTCAACAACATCGAAAACAAATGAAAGTCACATTAAGGGTGTATGTGAATAGATGAAGCAGAGCTCTCGACGACACGGAGAAGAAGTAACAGCACTATGCGATTAACTCGAGGGAAAAAAAAAAGAAACACGCACAATTCCGCACTGTTATAAGAATTGTTTTCCAAAATGCAATGTGAAGAAGGCCGTGGAAAAAAATAAGATAAAAGTAAGGCTAGATAGTTGAAGTATTCTCATATGTGTTTGCCTAGAATGAAAATAAGCATAACGTCTAATGCTTGCTGCAGACAAATCATCAGTGGCGCAGAAGACCGATATAAGTTGCACTTTGCTACCAGTACAGTGAGTGTTGGCGTGAGTAAAAAGAAACGAGTTGGCGGTGCTTGAATCCATTTGGTGGCATGCGTTGCCGTGCATGTGAATAATATGTCCAAATTCAATAGGTAACTAAATGCTAAGAGAAAACATTTTCTGACTGCGTAACAACAATCCTTGATGACACGCAGTCAGCTATGGCATATGCCGTTTCTCCACTTTTTATGTGTGCGATAATATCGCGCTTGTCTGGGCTGCCAGTCCGAGTTCATTCGCGCTAACTAAAAAAGTCATTGAGACTAGTCGATGGGCCCGCGTCGAGGATCATTGTCTAATTTAGCTCTGTGCACTTACATAGATATGAATACTTTAACATTCACATATCACTGAAATGTGTTTTGGCTAATGACATTTTTACGCAGTTAAATGAATGATACTCAACAGTACTTTACCTTGCACGAACTCTATTAAGATGTCACATTTTACGCACGGGAAAGCGTATTCTATTCGTGTAATAAATTTGCCGGGCTCTCGAATTGATTAAACTGGAGCAGCTGCCTAATGCAGCATTTACCCGTGTTTTCATATTTCGAGCAGTTACCAACCTAACTGCACTGAGCACAGGTGCAGAATAATGAAGCTCTTGAGTGTTTTGTAGTTATTGTCTCTAAGATATCAAACTGAGCACGTTTCGTAATAGCTGATATTTCCGCGCTCTAGTGTTCGTGCGGATTTTGACGCTACACCCATCTCACAGAAATGGTCCCAGCCAGCCATTAGTGGCCGGCTTTTGAGGTGCTTATTGAGCGTTCGAATACTGTCGTTTTAAGCGAGCCAAAATATGGGCTTTCGACTTTTGTTTATTAGAAAAATTACATTTTCGGTTCCATTTACTGCAACTAACTCCGTTTGAGTGGTTGCCGTATCTTCCTTACAAGTTAGGAAAATAATCTTAGCTCGATTCGACTATGTTCTGAGATCAGGTAAGAGGACAGGTTGCATATTAAATAGGTTGCATACAATAATATGAGCTGTGCTCGGGCTTGCTACGTGACATAGCGTGACATGTAGCAAAGGTGCGGGAAGCCTATCACATTACCTTCACCAGATGTCACCTAGTGGTGGCGGCAGTCAGGAAAACAGCGAAAGGCTTTTAAGGATCGAAACTCTTTACTGCGCCGACTTGCGCCCGCAAAAGAACTGCGCAACTATGTGGTGGCGACAGCAGCAAAAATACTCCGCTGTCTTCGCTGAACCGGATGGCAAATCTACATGCCGTATCGGCTCTGAGTGTCTAAAAACAGTGTAAAGCTTAGCTGCAGACATAATGGTACTAAAGTAAGCAGTGGTTCGATATATGTGTCACGACTGAGGTATTTTTATAACTGACTTCACGTTGTTCAGGAAATATGATAATTCTTTATGAACTGTTCCTACAAAATTTCGATGTGGTGAACAAAAACGAAAAAGGTCGCAAATTTCAGACTTTTGGCAGACACTTGAACAGCTATTGATAGGAAACGGAAGGACGTGAAAATGCGTCCATATAACGAGGCACCACTCAGAGGGCACTGGATGAATGCTCCACGGTTTTTTTAACTTGCACTTACTGCAAGAAGAATGGACACAACTTCATATTTCTCAGAACCAAAGATACCTGAACACCATTTTTACGAGACATCACATGTAATGCGTGCTTTCTGCGCGACCAGGTGTCTCAGTACCCACCCAAACGGCATTTCATCCCTGGAAGGATCTTCGCTGACCCGGCCATGACTCGCATGTTCCGTCGGCGGGAAAACATGGTGGCCTGAGGTGGCAAGCAGCGTAACCTTCTCTAGCTGCTACTGGTATCACACCAGCTTGTCCTCATATAATTTTTTTTTTTTCCTCTTCAAGCCATCGTCAATAAACTGCGCTCTCGTGTAGAACGCTCATTGGCATACTCGCTGTCTGGCTGACGTGTTGTACACTGGACTATCATAACTCCACAACCACGTGCGCGATCCACTCATGGAGCGCGAACCATTCATTACTCGATGCTAGTAGGTGCTAGCGGCCTTCAGGAATAAGGCAGTCAGGAAAGCTGGGGTAAGAAAGAAATATATGTAAACTCTGAAAACATAGACGACGCGCAAGTACTGATGCACACGCCAGCAGAAACGAATGAAGTGCAAACATAAAGATCTAGGGCATGAATACTGAGCTTCTATAATCATATTATTACGGAGGGGTCTTGATATGTCCAGTTAAGCCAGCACAGCACAGTCAGCACAGCGGAAAATATTGTATGGCTGCCCAGTTAACCACACACACCTCTGCGTTCGTTGTCTCCCTGCGCAATCAATTCTTCGTCATAGTATGAACTGAGGCAATGCAGGCACGTGTGCACCGTGGCTGCTAGCGCCTGCACGTCTTCTCTTGCGATAGTGTCCGCGCCCTTTTTTGCAAAAAAAAAAAAAAAACAGCCTTCAGTTTTTGTCGTAACTTCTGCAGAACAGTGAAAACCTCCTATAGGCAACCGCGTCGGCTTGCTGATGCTCTTACTGTCACTATTTGGCTTGCTGGAAGGCGAAACGAAGCAACAGGCAGAATGTATTTACGACAGTGTGTGGACAGACGGGAGATGAATTGCTGGAAAGAGACATTACCGGCCAGAAATTGAAGAATTGGTTTTGACTCACACGGGGCATAGATTGCATCGTACATTATAGATGACATACGAGATATATGACAGCGGCAATGAGAAACGCGGTCACTAGCATCGCCAATGTTATACTGCCTTTCGGTGAAGCGGTGAACATCTTTTCTTTGCGTTTCTTAGAGTGCCAGCGTAGAGCAGTATAGTTCTTTTCTCAGAAGTGAAGATGAGAACGAAATTGCTTTTTCCTCCTTTCAGCGCCTTCTGCATTCTCCAATTACCCTAGTATAGCGCAATCACTACGCCGCTATACTGCGCCGCTGTCGGCCGTGGTCGTTGGCGTCGGCGATATCGACGTGTCTCGCTTTTGCGTCTTTGCCTGTCCACCGCCTACTCGGCGACTAGTTTGGGCGCACTATGTTCCACCGAGGCGAACGGGGGCTGGGATAGAGGTCCTCAGGAAAAGGAAACGAGCTTTCCGCACTCTGCTGCTCGGCGCCGATAGCCGACCTTCCGGACGCCCGGTCTTACGCACTCGCGTCGTGACGCCAGCGTAAGGTCTGCCGAAGTGCACAAGCCCTTAGCGTGGCAAAAAAGAAAAAAAAAAGTTTGTTCGACTTGGAAAGCAGAGTGAAAACGACAGCTATATCTCAGCCGAACTGCAAGCTCGAACGTGTTAAATTTCTCCAGGTGGCATGAAAGCCGTTCGCTGACAGAAGGTAGCTGTATTGTGTTAGGAATTTAACGCATCGAAGAAGCTACGCATGTGTTATATGGACACTGTAGTGGTTTATGCACTATTATTTTTGACCACCTTGTGATCTTTAATCAAGCATTGACATATCGCAACACATGGATCTTTTCGCACTTCTCGCATTTCCCTCGAATCTAAATGTGGAATCAGCTATCTCAGTTTGACCCCACATCCTCATAATCAGCAGCCGAACTCTAAAACCACTCGGTCACCAAGGCAGGTAGAGGAAAACACTTGTCTGATCTGTCCTGTATGTGTGAATGGTTCGCCCTAGACCTGCACTTTGACGATAGTGCAGGCGCATTGCAGTGGAGGACCACGGAACAGCCTTGACCATTGGGTGTTATTTAACGGTCGTAGGAATGGTATCAAACATATGTTAGTGCATCACCTTCCGCAAAAGATCGGTCAACACGGCCAGTATTTGAACCCGGGAACTGTCACTCAGGGTGCACTCGAGCTGAGGAGCAAGGTAACATGGGAACGTGGCTTTGGCTCTTAAGATCTTGGTAACGCCTGCGGGCAGTCATGGCCGCACTGACGCGAAGCTCTGACCGTCAGTATACCTATCTATGCTCGCTCATCCCTTTGCGTTCATTATGTGTAAGGGACAAATAAACACTTTCAAGCTCGAGGTAAATACGATAACATATGAAAAGAACGAAACATCTTGCTTGTTTAGATTTCTATGCAAGGACGTAGACTACGCTGCACACCTAGCTGTGTCAATAATACTACTAGATGCCCTTCGTAGCATTCCTTTCACCTCCTGAACGCATTAAAATGATTGAAATCGGACTAAATATCAATCGTGAACAATCACAAGCACGCGAGTTCTTTAGTTTTCACTATGACATGCCGGCTCTACAGCAACCAGCAACCAAAGTCGTGCGGCTGTTTACCGTAGCCGCATTGAAAACGCACAAGCAAGTTATCAAGCCCCCCCCCCCCCCCCCCCCCCATGCCACGTCGATAAAAAAAAACTACTTACAGCACGATGCGCATGCAAACCCGTAAGCGCCCGGCTGAAGCGCTTTAACAAGAGTGATATTTATGCGGCTGGAACGAGTATTCAGTAAAGCAAAGATGAACCAGATAGTGATGCGGCGCAGCTCTACGTGGCCTGCAGAGAGCCGCTACATTATTTATTAACCACTGCGGACGTGCGTATGGTCTTGATAACGTGCTTCGTTTGGAGAGGAAGAAAAAGAGGGAAGGCACGGGGACCATGCCGTTTTTCGAACACTTTCGCTAAGGGAGGAGCTATATAATTCGATATATTAGCCGCAACAATGTTGTTTTTGGGAACCCGCGCATTATAGTAAGTTCCAAGCGACGGCATGCTCATCAAGCAATGCACATCACAGCAGTTAATGCAAATATGAAGCATATTAGAAAGGTCCTGATTGATTTTTAAAAATTTTTAAATCCGGAAGAACAGCCGACTTCTGGCGAACTCTTTATTTGGGGAAAAATAAATACGAGATTTTTTCCCCGCTTGTGTGCAATATTCGCGCACTATCTTATGGCATTCAATATACATTTTAATTGCTGACATTTATTACCCCAATTACTTCCAATCCCTACTCGTCTCCTCGTGGTCACGAAGAACCGGTGAGGCGCCTACAACTTTAAGATGCTGACCGACACAGCAGCCATACGGCTACGTACACACACTGACCGTATCTCTGACTGAATTATAGAAATAAATAAATTCAGAGCAGAAAACGCGTCTTTTTGTTGTTGTTTTGTTTCTTGAAAAATGACTGCTGTTAGCCTGCTCTTGGTGTATTTCATTCTCTGCTTGAATAAGAATAAAGTTTTGGGTCGAAAAGAAAGATGATGCGATTATACCGTGTACAGAGATGAGCGCTCTCGTCAACACTAGAGCGCTACTCTGCACATAGGGACAGAAACAAAATTTTAAAGCAGGCATTGAACTTCAGCGATAACTATTGCACTCCAGCACAGCATTAAAAGTGCCCCTAGCTAAGCAGCAGCGTTAAAATTGTTCTTCCCTCCCCAGCAGCGCACCCTTCAAACACTCCAGGTAAGCGTGTTGGCCTCTGTGCGTGAAAATAAAGGCGCTATGAAGTCCCGTTCCTACGATCTCTATTCTGCGTAGCTGTTTCTTAAAATGAGGTTAGCAAAATCTAAAACGTACTTGAAAAAAATTATCTTGCAAGCACTTCTCAGGTTCTGTTATGAGAAAAGGCAACCCAACAGGAAGTGCACGAGGCAGGCAGCTTTTTGCATGCACTAGATTCTGCTGCAATAGTTCTGTCAAGAGAATTATCAGTGAAAACGCACATGCACCCAAGCTGCACCCAGAGCAGCTTCGTGAAAGTGCCACAAAATGTTCCGGTATTGCCCCCACTTGTAGTGTATCGCTTTTAACTCTAGCGGTGCAGCCAAACAAAGTTTATCGGTTTCCAATAGGTGCACTGGCTCTACGCTATTAGCTTATGTCTCGATCTTGGGCACGAACGCAGAACATAAACATAAAGGCGCTCGGGAGATGCAGACAATATTGCTAACTCGTCAGCGCACGTGACTACGCATATATAAAAATTCCGAACACATTCACAGTTCGAATCCCAATCCATGCTGCAAAAGAAAACGAACCGGCGTGGATCCCCGGAAAAGACGTCTGCCTCGCTACGCTTGCGGGAGCAATGATTCCTTGTTTCCGTGTGCGTGCGCGAAGAACAAACCGACTGCACAAAGATCGCGTCCTGCAAGTTCGGCCGTGCACACCAGCAGGAAAGGGTTGCGGAGAAGCTAGGCAGGCGCACATCCGTCCCGAAGCTTACCGAAGGGTGGGTGAGACAGCAGCACCGAAATCCGGCCGGCGGAGCTCGGTGGCGTGGTCAACCTTCGGCAGCCATCGCTTCGGCTCCGGAGCCCAAGCACCGCACGTGACGTCAGTGGCTTCGATCGCAAGCGCGAGGCGTCTGACGTCGAGAGGCGCTGCCCGCGCGCGCTGGCTGTTCCTCCTGGTCAGCTGACGGCGCAACAGTCGACTGGTCCTTAGTTGACGTTGCTCTCTCGAGACTTGGTTTCCTTTCTTCGAGTACGTGTCCAGTTGATCCAACGGGGTCGATAGAAGTTTTTCGGACTGCGTTGTAGATTGCAGGCTGAGATGTACTCACGCCTGCTTCAGAGGCCGTCGGGAGCGTCGTTCGCAGGCGATGTACTGCACGTTGTGGCGCGCGTCGCGTCAAGAAATACGCTGTTCGGAGACGCGACAGAGAAACGACCGACCGCTGTGAGCAGTCGTCGCTTTGCAGGAGGAGCCTTCCAAAAAGCGTCGCGCGTAAATAACTCGTCGCGCGTCGGGCTTCCCCCAACAAGTTACTGCCAGCAAACCGGCCGCTGACTCACCCCTGAAGTATAGGGCTACCGCAAAGCGCGGCTTCACCTTTCGGTGCAGGTCGCCCCCTCGGTACAGCCGCCAGTCGCAACAAATACGCCCGGCCACGTATATATCCTCTTGTGCCAAATTGAGCGGCTTTAAAGTCAGGACGTCAAGCTGCGTTGCGAGGCTGGTCTACCGTTTTTATCCACACATGTGAAAGTAGCCGTTATTGGACGTCCAATCGCAGATGAGGAAATACGCCAGAATACCTGCTGCTGCAGGTTGCAGAATCTCATTATTCAAGAGTATAGTTATGGTTCTGGAAATCCAACCGCCAGAAAAATAAGGTCATTGCTCTTCGGCCCCAGCTTTGAAATACATCTCAGGCGAGATTGGTTAAGCACTCGTGGCTTTCGCTTCATGAATAGCCTTATAATTCTCCACATATTTAACATCCCACTTGTTTGCTGATTCATTGGTAAAGAGGGAGACGCCAAATGTCAATGGCAAATGTAACTAGTCAGTGCATGCATCACGGAAGCTCTGGAGGCAGTGCAATGGAGCTTCCTTTTGGTACAACTAGCGTTCCAAATAATCAGTTCGGTTTTCCCGGTAGAAAATAAAGCTTATTTATTTCCCTTCCGGTATTTCAAAGCTCCACGATGCTAAAAATTGGCAGGGGTTACAACTGTTAGGCCGTATATAGTGATAAAGCACTACAATCGGTTTATAAAGCCGTAGTTTCAGCTGTACATGTGCCGCAATCGGCAATTCACCGCGTAAAATGGCGGTTTTACCTTGTCTTCGGAGATCAGCTCCGGTGAAACGGCACACGGAATCGTGAAGATCACAGGTTTGTGGCGCCATCTACAAGCCGACGCGTCATATTGCTCGTTTTACCTTTATAACGAGCAAGAAAACAAGGCGCGGTGGCTGAGTGGTTAAGATGCTAGGCTACTTAATCCTAGTAACTCAAACCCGACATAGTAGCAGAAACGTTTTCCGCTATCAGGCATATTCAATACTTCTCAAATCCACATTTGAAAAGTTCCGCGTGTACAGATACAAACACCGACAAGTTACTATACGACACATCATTTATTCGGTTTATCAGTTATTGTACAAAAATAACGAATTTGCCGGCGGCCTGAGACACCAAGCCAGCTGAGGCACTTTTTGTACTTTGCACTCCTTGCATAACCTTGACGCAGTTGGCATCATTCAGATGCGGAGGGGAAAAAAGCGAGAAAAGGAACGACGGAAACTTACTTTGGAACCAGTCGCTCATGAAGGCGCATGCCGCGTGCGCCGTAAATATTCTGCTCAATCTACATGCTGTCCGGCCTGCGTTGATTTCCATGGCTATTCTGCAAGCATGCGGCAGTGTTTTACGACTTGTCAACGTGCGAACTTGCGAGAACAATTATTGAACAGCTTTACTACGTGCTCAAAATGTCAGGCATCACGTTAGTCTGTGTCAAAGCCGCTGAAACAGTAGGCTAATCGCTGTCAGTAGGGAAATTGCAAATGTTCAATTTCGAATCTTTTTCGCTGCTGAAATAAAGAAGAGAAAAAGTTTGTTCAGGTTAACTATACAAAAGTCCGCGGCCTCAGAGTCACCTTATTGCCTTCACTATCGAAAAGGAAGTAAAACGTGATTGAAGAAGTAAGGTAAAATGACATTAACACTTTTTGCATGACAACCCTTCTCAGGTATGCATGAAATGACATATTAGCAAGGTATAGAATATATGCGGTTCCTTATAAAGGAAATTTACAATGAGCTGCCTGGTACATAGTGTAGTGAAACTCGTCGTTTGCATTCTATGAATGTGGCATGTACTTGCCTTGCCTTGTCATGCGATGTATGAAATGAATTTTACAGTCGTTTTGCTCTCTCCCTTACAACAAAAAATGTAAATCTCCGGCTATGTACAGGTAAACAAAGAAAACGTTGTACCGACCCATCTTGCGCGCATATAGCGAGAATAAAAGTTTTGCCATTTTTTCATAAGCAATCTGGACTGCCTTATTGGATTACAAGATGGCGAACAGAGCATAGAGAGACAGCGTATTAGGTGCAGCAGTAAAAATTGCATAATTTACCCGTTTTGTTGGTGAATGCATTTGTAAAATGAAGCTATAGAAAATGAAAATTGTAAATCAAGGGTTCAAACCGGAGAGAAGGTAAAACCCTTACTGTGAAAGCCACACCTTAATAACATATATTGTTAAAGTGTTGCTCATTTAGTAAACTTTCAACGATCCCCCTAATCATAGGAATGGCATCTTTCACGCTTTTGCCCAAATAACAGCACTTCTTTTGCAGCGCTCATGCAGGAATATTTGCTTTGTCTAAAAGTTAACTGGAAATTCTAACCTACACATGTGTTATATCAACACATCTTTCTAGTGTCTTCTTGGCGCCGTTCAAGATGGCCTCAGGCCAACTACCGCAACTGACTAAACAAATCTTACAAATCCTCTTGGACTACACTGATCAAACGATGCTCTTATTTAAGATTGATAGGATGACTTTCCAGAGTGAAAAAAAATATATATATATATATATTTTTTGACCATGTGCATTCGTGCTAAAACTAGATAAAACAAAAATTGTAACAATGGTTCAGTAACTTGCCTTGAGCGAATCGACAACGCAAATTTAGATATCTACATAAAACCTATATTTCAACTTAGAAAAACAAAAACATGGCTAGCTACGCCAGACGAATGCTATGTGTTGCATTGGGAACGGGTCCTTGGTTTCTACACACTAGAAAATGCACTACCGTAAGTGCGCAGACTTTACATCTTCGTCGGAGTTTGCGGCATTAGCTTAAAACTCGCGTTTCACTAATACCGTACGCAAACAGCGGGACTTTTCAGCAGGTCGTGCCCACCCGTCTACGTTGCATCTAGGTTTCTGTTCCACCGAAGGCGCTGCTTTTATGATCGCCAGCACTCCACCAACAACGATGTTATGTTATAGGAAGACACGTCATTCTGGTATCTTGCGCAGCACGGTCGTAGGACATTTTTTGTCATGGACGAAAGCAGGCTGAAGGAGCCAACGCCGGTCGTGCCTTTTCTCACAGCCCGTGTTTTTGCCAAGCGTGAAGAGGCGGATTCTTGCAACCCCCACTGATTGCTGAAGAGTCGAATGCGGCTGTTGCTGTGCTGCATAAGCGCACAGGACAAGTGAGATCACGCGGATGGACTCCCAGCGTGCCTGTGCACGACGAAAGCCGCGTGAAACTCTACAACAAACTCTTTTTCCTCCGTTGCTGACACGAGCTTCACGTGAGCCAAGTCAGGCAAACTCGCATCGCGCGTCAAGGATGTGGCGGACGCGTCCTGTGAAAAGGTCCCTTCTGGAGTGGAGCAGGACACACATCGGTCTGCAGGGCTTTCTGGGGCCGAGTGTCATGCCCTCCCGTTGAGCTTGTTGAGGGCCAGGTCGTCCTCCTTGTAGACCCTCGCACGGAACACCTTAGTGATGGCTTCGATACTTTTGTTTTTGGTCTCTGGCAATTTCTTGTAGATGAACACCCAGAACAACACCAACACCACAGTGAAGATGAGGAACGTGAAGTGCTTGATTGTCTCCTGCACAAAAAAAGCACTAATTTAGCCTCAGTTTTTTATGTCATGGCATTGATGAAAGCGTGGCATTTACTCTCAACCATTCACAAGCTTTTAACCGGCTGAGAGACAGAATGCATGGAGCACGAAGCCAAGCCAAGCCTTACCGCACTTCTCCACGGAGGCAAACACTAATGTAAATGAAGAAGCAGCACTGCTTTGTAAACACGTGTCATTGCTTCTGACACCTAGCATGGATTGGTCTAATCTGCACAAATCGCTTCTCTATCTTAATTAATTCCAAATGACTTAGCCTGGCCACATTTCTGTCTCGCCGATTATAACATGAAGTCTGATGAATGCAAGCATCCAAATATGCTTTGCTCATTTTTACGATGCAAGAGCAAGGTATTCGCCTACACATTAGAACACAAGGAGATTAATAGAAAGGCATAAAAGCTAGTACGGTAGCGCATTGCCAAACCATATCCCGTAGGAGCACTTGAGCAGACGACGGTCTCAGCGAGTTAAACGGCGATTGTTGGTTAAAGATGTCTCTGAACGCAACCTAAAGGTAACATACACTCCCTGAATGCGGGAAATGATTACGGTAAGGTAAATGCATAGTGTAACCGTTGCCATGCCGTCACCTCCAGGCTCTGCTCTCGACTGGTTTTGTAGCTAATAAGAATAAAAGCAAATGTGTTGGTACTTTACTTTAATGTTGTCAATTGTAAAAACATTCAGAAAAAATGCACTCAGGGGATTTGAACAGATATTTTGAGTGCAGAGATAAGTATACTATTAATACGCGACGCAAACAGGTGGCTTTAAATGCACTCTTTTTTCTTTTGACAATATTTCCGCTATTTGTCGCCAGGTTACACTGCTGAGAGGACCGAGATAATGGAATCACGCGCCAGAGCGTCGTCTGCTCGAGTGCTCCTACGGGATATGGCTTGGCATTACGCAGCACGGTAAAGACCGCCACCTTTGGCGTTGCATTCAGCGCCACTGGTGGCCACTTTTGCGTCGCTATTGGGATGACACCTGATAGGAATACATGTACAGAAAATCGTTTTGTTTAATAGGGCGAAAGCCTTTCTTGCCTCATAAGCGCCAAGGCAGGATCGTGTGAATGGAAGCTATGAACGAAAGATGTAAATGAAAGTAACATCATGCCCAGAGACAAATGTTTCTAGATCTAGGAACAAATCTTTAAATCTGGGGGAAAATTTTCCAGACCTAAGATCAAACAAAACCTATAAACAGTTTGACTCTAAGTAGACCTCACGCCATGGCTAATTCAACAAAATAGAATAGCTAGGAGCATGACGCGACGCAGCCTCCATAAAGAGAAAAAAAAAAAAGGAAAAGAAGGAGAGCTTGCTCCCCGCACAGGTCAGTCAGTGTCGTGATGTCCGAGTCGCCAGACACAAGTGAAGTTGCGTTATGCTCAAACAGTCAACTAAAGCGCTGCGCAAGCCACAGTTAAGAAACAACAAGAGAGCCAATCGTGCTGCATATATGCGTTGCACAGAATTGATACACAAACTTTAGGGGGAATGCTACCCGTTCAGTCAATGCATTCGAGTGGTGACGACGTGATTCCCTCCATCATCAAACTGTTTGAGGGTTGCCAGATGACTTTTGCTTGCTAAATCTGGCCGATGAACAAGGTTTGAACCTGGCAACATAGATCGTTGGAAGATGGCCTTGAGAACTGGGTTTGCTTCTAAAGCGTTTGTTCACATTTTCCTATGCGGCGCAATCCAACTATGGACGAAGAAGTAGCCACTGGTGGCGCGCATGTCCCTCCGGAGTTAAATGTGCATGGAGCCCATAGGCGGATATGTCCACATGACAAGAGCTGAAGACAATGCATGCAGATGTGCCTTCTTCGAAAGAACTCTGGGTTCACGGGATGCAGGTTGCCGGCACTCACCATGAGAGGCAGGAAAGCAAGTCCCACGATGAAATTTGCTGCCCAGTTGACGGCCACAGCAAGGCTGGTGGCGATGGGACGTGCTCCCTGGCCGAACAGTTCCGTCACCAGGAACCACGGGATGGAGCCTGCGCATGTTGTGCCGCCTGAATGATCGCTTCCTTTTGTTGCACGGACGACACATTTCGTGACGGGCGCCGAGAGGAACAACTTTGCCCACACGTTTATCGCTGTATAGCGAAGCTCGGTTCAGCCATTTTTACAACAACAACATAATAGTTGTGTCTTAAACCAAAGCTATTGTTTCGGGATCAATATAGCTGGCTTGTATATTTCTCTTTCTCGAGCTTCTGGTTGCTTTTGATAAGCGAAGTAATTACCCTGCCAGTTGTGTTTGTCCTCATGCGACCGTTGTAGTCATGAAATTTTTATTCTTATTACCGCTTTTAGCAGTCTGTTTTTTGTATTGCTTTTGTTGTTGCTTCCAACCTTACTTGGTGTATGCACTGCAGTTTATTTTCAGTCTTTCGTAGAGCCCTGAAAGCTTTTCATTGACAGTATAGAGAAAAATACTGTCTGAATGTCCCACGAAAGCAATCAAGCAAGAAATATGAAAATAGGAAAGGCCGCCAAAATCCACACTGCCATCAACATTCCTCTTGAACACTAATTACGCACCTGGTCCGACGGCGAATGTGATGACAAACATGGCAAGACCAGCGATACTGATGTAGGACACCCAGGCTGCTTGGTCCTGCCAAATAAAGAAATACATGTCGACATTGTCAGAATGCAACTTTCATTTAACCGTTAAGAAATAAGAACCAAGAAAGCACTCACTCCCTTTAAAAACTACGAAACCAGCCTAAAAAAAATGCGCGGATGACTGCAGTTCCGGACCACTTTAGCTACACTTGCCGTTGCCTGATTTTTGCCTGCTTTGTCGAGGGAACCCATCGAACTGGGCCTGGTGGGCAGCTTCACTCCATGAATATACAAGATAGTGGCTGAAAGCGGATGAAGCTGCCCTCACGAGCATTCAAGTTGTGTGTCGTAGTCATTCCTCATTCATTCTTCAAAGCTAGTAAAACTTCGCTTTAAAGAAGCATTATGACTGCGCGGCTTAGCGCGTGTACATTACCCCATAACGCGCGCTTGACGTTATCACTGGTATGTCTGCGGCACTACGGGAAGCAGGTACAGAAATTTGTTTGCAGGGATTGAAAAGAGGAGCACTTTGAGCGCTCACAACCAAAAAATATATGAGTGCACGCATTATGTTCCGAAATGGCGATTCCCAATGTGCTTTAGCAACTCTGTTGGTGTTTTGATGAAGAGAGCTTTTTACTTTTCCAGCCGTGCAGCTGCGAGCAGAGAAATGAAGTCTTTCTCATGAAGGCCTGTTCACCATCATCCGGACTATGCCCATTACAGGGCGAAGGGTTCTCTTATATTACTCCAATTAACCCGATCCTGTGCCAGCTGCATCCACTTGACCCCTGCAAAACAAACACCTTAACTTCATCCCCCACCTAACTTTCTGTCGCCTCCTGCTGCACTTCCCTTCCCTTGAAATCTAATTTGTTACCCTTTTCGACCATCGATTATCCTCTCTTTGCACTATATACTCAGTCCATGTCCATTTCTTCTTCTTGATTTCCACTAGAATATCATTAACACGAGTTATTTCTCTGATTCACTCTTCACGTTTCCAATCTCCTAACTTTACCTCTACCATTTTTCAATCCATCGCCCTCTGCGTTGCCTCAATTTAAATTGAACCCTTTTCTCTAGCCTCCACGTTTCAGCCCCATAGGTGAGTACAGGTAAAATGCAAATTTTATATACTTTCCATTTGAGCTGTACCGGGAAGCTGCTAGTCATCTGCGAATACTTGCCAAATGCTCCCCATTCCATTATTACTCTCCCAGTTATTTCCTTTGCATGGCCCGGATCTGCGGTTACTACCTGTCCTAAACAGACATACTCGCCTACAACTTTCAGTGCTTCGCTACCTGTTGTAAACTGTTGTTCCTTACCGATGCTGTTGAACATTATCTTAGTCTTCTTCATTACGATTTTAGGCCTACCTTTCTGCTTTTCCTGTCTAGGTCATCAATCATTCTTTGCAGTTCATCCCCTCAGTTACTTAGTAAGGCAACATCATCTGCGAATCGCAGATTACTGAGATATTCTCCATCAACCCTTGTCCCTAACTGCTTCTATTCCAAGCCTCTGATTACTTTGAATTGAAGTAATATACAGGAAATGGGCCTCGGGAGAAAAGCTACAAAGAAAGCTTCAGATGCCCAGGGCCCAGTAAAGGCAGAGCAACAAGAAGTGTGAGATCAAGGCGAACATATACATAACATAAAAAGTATGAAGTGCAGGAAGAGGACAATGAAACAGCAAGAACTAGGACAGTAAATTAACAGCCAATGATCATCTAACACTATGCACGCAACATGGCAAAACGTAATGAAAATGAAGCGACTATTCTCATGACAATGTTCACCTAAGCAAGCAATAGAAAGTACAGAATGACGCCGCGAAATTGATGAAATATAGCTTAAAGTCTTTGATTGGAGCGGTTAAGATTTTTGGGTTGTGTATACTATATTGATTTAGTATGCATGATAAAGCAAAACGAAGGCTCTGGTTACCGCATAACGTCCTTGTTCGAGGAGCGTCCTGTATTTGTTTACTACTGGTGTGAAAGCGTTTTTCGTAAGGTTAAGTCCACCAATAGTCATCAAAAAGTCAGCTGAGCAGTGCGGTGATAATTTAAGGCAGCGCAGCAAATGATACTCATACATGGTACGCACACAATGAATCCTATATTGCGGAAATAATGTTTCCGTGTGGTCAGTATGACATGCACCAACGATCGGTCTAATTGCCTTCTTCTGGAGACCGTTTAGATTTGTTTTGGATGTTGTGCCCCAAACGAGGTGACAGTAGTTTATGTGTCATTGAAATATAGCATGGTAAATAAGAAGCTTGTGCTTTGGGGAAATTCGTTCCGAAGTCTCGAGAAGAAGCCTGCAGATCTAGTACGCTTGTTTTCAATATACATTATATGGTCAGAGCACCTCATGCGAGAGTCGAATACAACACCGAGCGATTTGAACTTCTGAACTCGTCTACAATTTCAATAATGTTATTTTCTAGATGCAGAGTATTGTTTATAGTAGTATACAGGCTAAGGGGCCGATAAAAGACGGATTTGGTCTTGTTAGAGTAAACTACCCAACCATTAGCTTTGGATCATATGTGGAAGCACAAAGAACCAGATTTGCAATATTGATTAGTTCGTCAGCAGAAGAGCCCCTAAGAAAAAAACTTGAGTCCTCAGCGTACTGAATACTATTTGTATGATAGGCTATGCTCGCAAGGGCGTTACCAAAGACATTAAAGAGTCTAAGCAAGCTGTGAATAGTACTGAAGAGATCGCGCGTCCTTGTCTAACACCTTTAGGGAAGACCTATTAAGGATGAGTAGCTACGATTCTAGAGGATGACCAAAGCCGGGATCCTAATATGACAATGTTTCTGACTGCGGACAATATGACAATGCTTCTGACTACGGCAGAAGCATTGTCATATTGTCCGCAGATCGGGCTACCTTAAAACGACGCAGGTCACAAGGGGGTAGCCCTGTACGGAAGAATGAACAGCCTTATAAAGACAAAGACTACTTTCCCTGCAAGCAGACCGTTTATTAACAGGCGGGGGCCAAATTATAAACAAAAAGGCATCGCCGTCCTCGATCGCGTTTTCACAAACTGCCGGCCGCAAAACCCTGAGGTTTGGTTTCATTTGTAGGGTTTAACTTCCCAAAAGCGGTTCAGGATATGAGGGGCGCCGTAGTGGAGGGCTCCGGAAATTTCTACCACCTAGGGGTTTTGAGCATGCATTGACATTGCACAGCACACGGGCGCCCTTGCTTTTCGCCTCCATCGAAAATTGGCCTCATCGATCGGGACTCGATCCGTCCTTGCATTCAGTAGACGAGCGCCCTAACCATTGAGCTACCGGGGCGGGGCCGCAAAGCCCTAATGCTAAGCTAGAATGCTATTCATTGTGATCACGCAGATCTTGATGGTTTTGACGTAACTAGCTTAGATATAGTATTAATAAAAACCTTTCATTTTTAAAATCCATTTTCTCAAAAGCAAATGAATATTTTCCATTCAAACATCAACATATATAGGCTAAAACAACCATAAAACTAATTTTTTTACTAGAACCCAAAATTAGTATCGATTTTTCTCAGTGCTTTTAAACTAACTGCCGTACCCCATTTTCTCTGACCTTTCGTATTCAAGAATTTTGAGCCCCGCTTTAAGTGGTATAGTCGCAATGTTACCTATTGCAGTGATTAACACATGGGGTCTCTGCGATCGCTTCTATACAAGAGTTTGTCATCGCACCTGGGCAACACGCTCGTGTGACGATGACAAAGACACACGAGAAATCACTGAATCCATAGGCATCGTGGATCTTAAAGGCGTTGTGTAAGCTACCTCTCCATAGCCCTCATAGAAAAAGAATTGCCCTTCATATTGGAAGATGGAAGATCTTGATGCCCATGTGAGATTTCTCGTCCCGATGTTTGTTTATGGGGCTTTGCTGCTGTTCTTATTTTCTTGATGTTGCTGTATATTTGCCGAAGTGTCAGAGAAATAATTTTTCTGTTATAAGTTAGCCCTGCACGTGTCTCGTTTTCCCTTTCTCGTCCGTATCTAGCTTGCACTGTTCTGCCTTGTAATTAGCCAACTAGCCTAAGAGATATAATTACTGGAGTGTAATTGTATTCGATATAAGCTATCCAACGATGTATGACTCAATAAAGTTCATTTTTATCACAGTTTTAACGGTAATTAATTACGATGCATAATTAGTGAAGCTAAATTGTTCTCGACTTAAGCTCCAATGGCATAACACTTGTTTCTGTATTATACTCGGCGTAATTAAGTTACACAACGCTATAACGCTTGTGTTGCTATTGCTTGACTGGAAGATATGAAATTGAGGCTGAGCGCCACAAGGACACAGTGCGCCGGTGCCCGACTTCGACATTTAGGGGAGCTCACGCCCTAAAATGCCACCACGGGCCAACTGCTCACCTTGTATGCGAGTGTGACGGTGAGTACTACGGTGCACACCGCCATGCCAGCCAGACCGGCGAGTAATAGCGTGCGGCGACCGGCGCGTTCCACGACGACCATGGAGATGAGCGTCATGAGTACGTTGACAAGGCCCAGCCCGAGAGTTGCTCGCATGGCTCCCTCCAGAGAAAGGCCCGCTGTCTTGAAGATGTCCGTCGAAAAGAAGATTGCCTGCGAGGACACGTGGTGATGGTTGTCCTCTTATCAATCGTTCAGATCAATCAATGGACGCGGCAAGAACCGTGTTGGATTGGTGCTACCTAACTCTTCATGGTTACCGAAAAAGAAGCGTCGATGTGATCAGCGCAAACATAAGTCCAGCTTTCTGAAGGGACACCTTTTAATTGTGAGGCAGCAGTGAGATATTGTAAGATGCTCTTATCCACATGTTTGTGGGACCGGCCTAAAATGTCTATCCGCAGCGAAACATTTCGGGGTGTATGAGTACTAAAAATTTCGAATACGTATCGAATACGAATATGGGGAAAAGCCTTGGAATATCGAATCGAATATCTGACCAGTGAAAAAAAAAAAGAAACGGAAAATTAAATGTCAGAAAGCATTTATTGTCTTGTTTATTTCAGAATTCACCTGCTATTCGCAAACAGACATTTAACTACAGATCCGCAGGTGGCCGAAATTACTCTGTAGCCCTCCACTACGGCTCCTCTTTCTCTTTTTTCACTTTCACACCCACCTTCCTCCCTTTCTCTACGGCGCGGTTAAGGTGTCCACAGAAACAAGTGTGACAGGTACTGCGCCTTTCCCTTCCTGTGAACCAATTATTATTATTAACTAGAAAACCATAGAGCTGTATGCCGTACTAAAGATTTCAGTATAAATTTTATACAACTTCTGTATAACCGATTTTTTGTACAAGAGAGACCTGCATGAAACCAGGTGGAGCTGTAAAATCGCTGCCGAATACAGTAAACTCTGATTAATTCGGCCTGGAAGGGACCAGAAAAAAGTCCGAATTAACCGAAAGCTCGAATGATCAAATGGGTCTGGATAAACTGCTGAAAACCATTTCCATCACACTAATTTTATCTGCCGAACATCTGCAGATGAAGTACAAGTACGAACGATATTTTTTTTTTTTTTTTCCGGTTTGGCCAAGTGTTTCGCTTTGCGCATACTGTGCGGAAGGCCCTCTTCAATGACGGACCCGTCGTGTTTTGAAGGTGCTTCACTGCACAGTAAGGCATTGAAGCACTGCGTGAAGCGCGGAGAGCAGTGAAACTGCGATGAATACGAAAAGTTTCGGTGTGTCCTATAGCTTTGGACTACTCGAAAAATTCTGAAATCAATTTTTTGAATACAAATACGAATCGAACAATAAGTATATTCAATCGGTATTCGAAATTTCAAATATTTCCAAACCACATGAAATATTGCTTCTGAAGGTTTTCCTGTCCTTACAACGAGTGAATAGGACTGCCGTAGAAAACCAACTGGTGCGTAATGAAAGCAAAAATCTAAAAGCCCGTTGAAAGAGGAACTATTGAGCGTTATGGTGCAGTTATATATTAAATGAAAAAAAAAAAAAATCTCCAAAAACTTGTCGAAAATATCTCGTTATGTGAACTCTGTGCAAAGCCCGAACGTGGGTATTTCTACAACCAGTCCATCTAGAAAAGAATTAGCAGCAACACAGACGGTGGACTATGGTTAAGCGTCTGACAATCAAGCCTACTAATAGGGCTCGAAGAAATGGAAAATTCAGTGGTGCGCCCCTACTTAAAAACTACGGATCATAGAAGATGTGGGAAATAGGATGGTGTATTGTATAAAGACGCGCCTTGGCCACTATTCATTTAATGATTACCACATGCACTTGTTGATTCGGTCCTTTCTTGTACACCATACATTTGTTACTGTTGTCATCGTCGCAGCATGACAGCCGGTTATGACGTCGCCCTGTGCGTTCACCGTCGGGATATTTTATGCAGTGACATAAACAACACAGTAATGCTGTTTATGTCGTTATGACAACACTGTAACGGTAGGTTGTTGATGTTATGTTGATGTGAAACTCATAGCTGCGCCGTTCTGGTGCACGCCCATAGCAGTTAAATAATTTCTTTTCCTTCTCTTCGTGGTCATCTTTACGTTATCTTCTTCAGATTTCTCAAAATTTAAGATCATGCAGTAATAGCACCCACAATTTTTAACCAATTTACGGTATCTTTCTAACAGTCGCCGACGTAGTCTTTGCACTACTGGTTGCTATCTCTCTTAAACAATAATCTCAGCATGCTCCATCAACGACACTAGTCCCCTGTAATACTTGCCCATGCCATAGAGCCATTTAGGCAAATTACATGTACATGTTGCTGATCGCATGCGGTCTCTGCAGCCGGTGTAGCCTGGGCAACCACTGCATTAATATTGTCCTATCTCTACTTCTTGCACATTTTGAAACATTAGCAGTCAGTGCAACCTGTGTCGTCTGGTAAGCTTGTGCATTCTACGCTGTCTGTGCGATTCCTGCATCTTGTTCGTCTGTGCTGTCTTTGCGGTTGCTGCAACTGTGCCTTCTGTACAGTAAGTGCAGTTGGTGCTCTTTGTAGTGTGTGGCCACTACTCTGATTGTTCAATATTTATTCCGCAGTACTATGAGAAAATGAGCTAAAAACATTGCCAGAAAAAGGGTGACGGTGTACAACGCAGTATAGTCGTCGTAGAACAGCGGACTAAGATCAACACCATTATCGCTTTCTGCGCATCGCGCGCTATCTGTCCGTGAAACTTATAAAATATGCGCATCTGCATTCCGTGCACCTTGTGTAGTCCCTAGAGTCCTCACTGTTTATGTTGCATGCGCAGTCTGTGCAGACTGAGACTGTGCCGTTTGTGTAACGTGTAGTAATATATACCCGGTAGTCATGGCGAGTCGCGACACATGCATGGTCTGCGACAAGTAAGTATACTTTATTAGGATCAACTTCGCTTTCTACTTTCTGCATGCTGTGAAGTATGTGCACTCTGTGAAACATGTGAACTGCGTGCGCCTTCAATCTGTGCACACTACGCAGCCTATCCAGCTTTCTGCAAATGCATACTTACAGCCTCTGCAGCTTGGGGCAGTGTGTGTGGTTTCTGTACCGCGTACCACCTGTGCAGCCTTACAGTTTGTGTCTGTGCTGTGTGCAGTCTTGCAGTTTAGCCAATATGGGCAGATTACTCTGGCCAAGTGATATTTATACCAAAATAAAATTTAGATAAAATCATTGCATTAATCACACAGACGCCAGGAAACAGAGTGCCAGAAAATGAGTGGCAGTAGACAACTTTGAATAATGCACTAAGATCAACCTGCTTATATATTTTTTACGTTCATATGCACTTTGCACAAGACTGTTCACCGGTTTATTTTTCAGTATTACTACTTCACCTTTTCTCCACTTGGCTTAAATCGCGCTTAGGTAAATTCCCACACAAGGCCAAGTTGACGACATCCCAAAATTTTGTGACATGACGTTTCATAGCTATGAAAAATGTGCACTATAAAGCAGTGACAGGACGCTCTTACCGCGTTGATTCCAGACAGTTGCTGGGCGAGCATCACCATGAGAGAGACGATGAGCGGGGCACGGAGCGCTACGTTTCGCACCATCTCGGTCAAGGTCACCTGCGATGAAGCAGGACGGAACGTCGTGAAGAGCTAATGCAGTGCGAAAGCATCATTCTTTCGGAGGTTGGTTGGTTTATGGAGTCTAACGTTCCAAAGCGCCTCAGAGTATGAGCTACGCTGTCGTAGAGGGCCCTGGAAATTTCGGCCATCTGGTGTTCTTTAACGTGCATTGACATCGCACAGCACATGGGCGCCTTGCTTATCGCCTCCATCGAAAAGCAACGGCCGTGGTCGGGATTCGATCCCACATCCTATTCTTCGGAGGTCCAGAACTCACTTTAATAAGAATCCTGTAATGCAGCCGTGAAATCGCTTGTACACATCTAAACGATTCATACTGGGAAGGTACAGCGCAAAACACACAAGTCGAAAAGAAGAAGACGGGCAGACGTGCGCTTCTTCCTTTCGTCTTGCGTCTTTTTGCGATGTACCTTTCCAGTATGAGCCAATACCAACTTGCCCAATTGTCTACCTTTCTTCAATGTATCTAAAGAAGCCTGCGGAAAGGAGGGACTGGTGCAGATCTTCGCTTTCGATCTGTTTCTTTCTCAGTGAGATTAGTAGGCATGAGAGAAGTTAAAAAGGCATACATTTAGCTATATATTTATTCGTCGTTTTTAGTAACCTCCTTCACTGGTTTCGTTGTCAAAAACCACGAGAGGGGCGAAATTAAAAATGTGAGACCCGTTGTAATCCATCAATCACATCACACCATGAGTCAACGTTCTGATGTCCTCAACATATGACAATTCTTTGAAGACAGGAAAATATCTGCCGTTGCCAAACGAACTACGAAAAAACGTCGGCGATGGGTAGGGAGCGAATGTAGTGCTGGCTAAAATTATTTTTGAAAGGGGTGCACTCCTTATGAGCTCTATTTCGAAAAAAAAAAAAAGAAACAAACAAGAAGATCATACACATAGGTGCTCACATATTGGTAAAAGAAGTCCAGGATTAGTCTTAAAGGCAATTTTATTAAAATAATGTAATCGATGAATAGTTTCTTTTGAACAATTACTTAGCTAACTGGCATAAAATTACCTGTCTTAAGAAAGCGAAAGGTAATCTGGAATGACAGGTAAAAGCAAAGAATTTATTTAGTTCCCCGTTCTGGATGAAAAAAAAAAGTAATTCCTAAAGTCTTAGTTTGGCAATTTTGCAGCATGTTAACAATAAGAGGTAAAAATGCGTTTCATAGGATACCTGTAAGTCCGTTTAAACGAAATATATTCTGAGCCTTAGGTATAAATATATGCGATCGCATGTTGTAATTTACTGTTCCATTATTATTTAAACCAGTGCCGCTGTTTTGGTACGCACTGTTATTCCAGAAGCCTCTGTTGTTCGATTTATGTTTCCTAACAGGAGCCTTTTAGAATCCGTTATACCACTGCGGAAGCAGAGTTGTATGAATTATTCATCATAATTTTATCACACCACGAGTTTTATAATTTCATGACAGTATATACGGAAAATTGATGTTTAGTAGCCCGAACTTTCAAGTATGAAATTATGGGCGTCACATTGCCTGTGTACATCTTTGAGCTCTATGAAAGGTAAGTGTGCCAATTCATTCAATGTTCGATCCCTCTTCACGCTGCGTCTCTACACACATAGAGAGAAACTACTCATCCGTAGCCACTTACCTACGGTACAACATTCTTTATTCGTTTAAATTAAACATCGGGAAAGGCTGGCATACTCGATGTCAGTGTGATGTCAGGTGTGAGTTTTGCATTGATTTTTTTAGTGTGTCTGAGTATCCTTTCACAAAGAGTAGAATCGGCCCCTACCTAATGTGAAGATAAGACGCAGCAGTCACAGGAAAGGTAAAAACAAATATGCTAGCGATAGCTGTAAAATGTTCGAGTCTGATACAAAGACGCCGATCTGAAGCGACCACAGCGCTGCGCACTGCTTACTCCAAGCTCAATGGCGATGAATTCGCATTGTGTCGATAATTGAAAGAGGTGTATCTAAGGTATCAATGGTAATAACCAGGAACTGTGAAGTTCGCATACCTTGGGCACAAACTCGGCAGCTTCAGCTTCATTCTTCATGACCGCCATCTCTTTGTCGACGTCCCGTGTACCACGGAGCCGGATAAGTGCTGTGGAGAGAGGGTGGAAAGGGCTTCATTAATCCGGAAACTTTTGTTTCTAATGATGGTAGCAGCTGAAGCCAAAGCGATTGAATATTGCATCCACTAGAACGAAGCGATACGGCAGGAAACAAACCTGCGCAACTTTCTTCGAACATGCACAGTGGAACTAAAGAGCTACGCCTTGAAGGATTCCCATAGAGACATTGAGCAGAGAAACAGCGTTTTCCATTGGTTCTTACTCTGCGAATCATCACTGGTTGGGAGTGAATGTCTGTCCTTAACGGCTTCACACGCCCCTTCTCTACCTGCTTGCTGATTAAACTAGCGTAACAGATTATGTTTTCACCTTAAGAAGCAAGAACTCCGGTTTTATGTTCAGCTACAGAGCTCCTTGGACATTTCACAAGAAGAGAAGAACCCCTATATTTTTTATTGTATTGCTAGAAAAAAAAAGCACTTGTTTGGAAGCAATGCATCTAAAATCAAAATCGAAATACATTTTTTAATGTTTATACACGTACACCGCATTAAACTGCAAAGGAGTGACACTCTAAATGATGGATTTTTCTTTTTTTCATGTTATACATTTCTAAGGAATGAAAGTAGAGGTCGTAAAATGAAAAGTGTATGTACTCGTTTACTAAAATAACTTTATGTTGTCACGCACTAGTTAACTGCAACAAATTAAATTTTGAAGAATGCGACTAAGCTATGACTCGTCGCTTCATTTAATGCTGCTTGCTTGAGCGTTTCAACAAGTTCAGTGTACGTGATGCACCCTTTTCTATATGCGCTCGATGAAGGCACAATTCTCCGTTATTGGCCCTCTCGGGAGGGAATACTGTTTTCTGGAGTCCTGTTAGTGACTTTACCCTGCGCAGGTTTCCTGTGCAGCATGAGCTCACTTTTTATATTTTCGTTACTCCCAGCCATACTACACATAAAAGGTTTCCTTGGCAGTAAATGTGCTTGTTCAAAGCAAAAAAAAAAAAAAATCCCGTCGTAAAGAAGCCCGACCTTCGTTTGCTCGAAAGATGTTTCGCTGAAAATAAAGTACCTTAATTCTCGTAATTTCAGCACCGGTACGTTTTCTTTAGAAGCCATACCAAAATGAACGAATGCAATATAACTATTCTGACCCACAACACGACCAACGCGGTGGCAGTAGTTGACAAGTCCGCCACGCGCGATGGGAGAGCTGCAGGATGAGTTTTACAGCTCGACGATGACCAGACGTAAACTGGGACAAGAGCGGTCCCCGGCGTGGGTGTCCGCCATTTTGTGGGACTTTGCTCTTGGGAAGGGGCTCGCCCTGGGCGATCCCATGTAAGCCCGGGGGAAACTTTTTGGCGAGCTAAACTCTTCTTCCCCTTCATGGATCACTGCCTTGTCGTGGCGAAGGGGCTTGCGAAACTCGATGAAGTCGTGAGCTCTGCTGTGAAGGGCCACCCAAGATAGACAGGTCACGGCGGAGAGTTCTGACAAAATGTGATTCACTGGAGAAGGTAATGGCAACCCACTCCAGTATTTCCTGCCAAGAAAACCCTATGGCCAGTCACAATACCATTAATGATACGGCGCCGGAAGATGAGCCCCCCAGGTTGGAAGGCGTCCCACATGTTACTGGGGATGAACAAAGGGCGATTCCTAGTAGCTCCAGGACGAATGAAGCGGCTGGGCTAAAGCCAAAAGGACGCTCAGTTGTGGATGTGTCGGGAAGCGACCGGAAAGTCCGATGTTGCAGGGAGATATATCACATAGCAACATGGAATGTAAGATCTATGACGCAAGGTAAACTGGATGTCGTCAAGCGAGAAATGGACAGATTGAGCATTGATATTTGGGTATCAGCGAGCTCAAGTGGACCGGAATGGGAGAATTTAACTCCGGCGACCATTATGTCTTTTATTGTGGGCACGAATCCAAGAGAAGGAATGGGGTCGCTCTCATAGTAAACAGAAGAATGGGCAAAGCAGTGCGGGGTACAACCCCAAAAACGACCGAATGATTTCACTTCGGATCCAAGGTCACCCTTTCAACATAATAGTTATCCAAGTCTATGCACCGACCACTACTGCTGAAGAAGCTGACGTTGAGAGATTTTATGCGGACCTACAATGCCTTTTAGACCGCACCCCATTATCAGACGTCGTTTTTCTCAAAGGAGACTGGAATGCTAAGGTCGGGAGGGAAGAAATATCCGGAATTATAGGCAAGTTCGACCTTGGCGAGCCAAATGAAGCTGGGCAGGGGGCTAGTAGAGTTTTGTCAAGAAAACAACCTGACCATAGCGAATACTCATTTTCAAGAGCACAAGAGGCGCCTGTACACATGGACTTCACCGGACGGTCTGTACAGGAATCAGATCGATTATATTCTTTGCCGGCAGAGATGGAGAAGCGCTATACAAGCAGTAAAAACAAGGCCTGGGGCCGATTGTGGCACCGATCATCAGCTTCTTGTTGCCATAATTAAGCTTCGATTGAGGAAAACGCAGAAAACTAAAAGGCCTTTCAGGTATGATCTGGATCAAGTTCCATTAGAATATGCTGTGGAAGTGAGGAATCGATTTCAAGAATTAGATCTAGACGACAAAGAGCCCGAAGAGATGTGGACTGATGTGCGTGATATAATACAAGAAGTTGCTACTAAAGTAGTTCCAAAGCAAAAGAAATGCAAGAAAGAAAACTGGTTATCTGAAGAGGCTTTGCAAATGGCTGAGGAAAGGAGGATGGCAAAAGTTATGGGGGAAAGAGAAAGATACAAGATTCTCAATGCGGATTTTCAGAAAATAGCAAGGAGACATAAGAATGCCTTCCTGAACATACAGTGCCAAGCAGTTGAGGACAACAGCCAATTAAGGAACACAAGAGCTCTGTATAAGACAATCAAATATATCAAAGGAAGCTTCTGTGCTAAGCTTGGCGTGATAAAGGACAAACGAGGCAAGGACCTCACTGAAGCCTCAGAGATAAAGAAGAGGTGGCAGGAATACACAGAAGAACTGTACAAGAAGGACCCGAATGTGCAAACCCAACATAAGACGGTTGTGATTACTGATCTCGAGCCGGGCATCCTGAAGAGTGAAGTTGAATAGGCCTTAGCCAGTCTTGCTAAGAACAAAGCTAGCGGAATTGATGGCATTCCAGCTGAGTTGCTTCAAAACCTCAACCATGACGCTGTTAACATTCGGCATACATTATGTCAGAAGATTTGGACAACCCTGCAGTGGCCACGAGATTGGAGGAGGTCAGTTTACATCCCCATTTCAAAGAAAGGCAGTGCCAAAGATTGTTCCAACTACCGCACGATCGCGCTTATTTCGCATGCTAGCAAGGTGATGTTGAAAATCCTCCAAGGTAGGCTGCAGCAGTATGTGGATCGGGAGCTTCCGGATGTGCAAGCTGGGTTTCGCAAGGGCAGAGGAACTAGAGGCCAAATTGCCAACCTTCGCTGGATCATGGAAAAAGCAAGAGAGTTCCAGAAACCCATCTACTTCTGCTCTATTGATTATGCGAAAGCGCTTGACTGCGTAGATCACAGCAGATTGTGGCAAGCTCTCCAAGAGATGGGAGTTCCAATTCACCTCATCTGTCTCCTCAGGAACCTGTATGAAGGGCAAGAGGCCACAGTCAGAACTGGGCATGATCTTACTGATTAGTTTCCGATTGAGAAAGGAGTGAGGCAAGGCTGCATACTGTCGCCCTGCCTATCTAACCTATATGCAGAGTGCATCATGAGGAAGCTGGACGAGTGTTCAGCTGGAGTGAATATTGCTGGAAAAAGTATCAACAACCTTAGATATGCGGATGATACCACTTTAATGGCAGAAAGTGAAGTGGAACTCAAGAGACTTCTGATGCGCGTACAAGAAGAGAGTGAGAAGTTTGGGCTTAAACTGAACATAAAAAGACAAAGGCCATGGCGTCTTGCCCTATCAAGTCCTGGAGCATCAATGGACAAGAAGTGGAAGCTGTGACAGATTTTCTCTTCTTGGGCTCCAAGATTACCTCGGAAGGAGACTGCAGCCATGAAATTAGGAGACGCCTGCTTCTGGGAAAGAGAGCAATGGTTAGCCTTGACCGCCTAGTAAAGAGCAGAGGCATTAGTCTGCCAACCAAGATCCGTATAACTCGTGCTATGGTCTTTCCAGTTGAGAGAGTTGGACTGTGAAAAATGCTGACCGCCGAATAATTGACGCGTTTGAATTGTGGTGCTGGCAAAGACTATTGAGAGTTCCTTGGACTGCCAGCAGATCAAATCAGTCGATATTGTCGACCATAAACCCTGACTGCTCATTGGAGGGTCAAATTCTAAAGTTAAAGCTCAGCTACTTTGGTCATCTGATGAGAAGAGAGGAGTCGCTGGAGAAAGATTTGATGTTGGGAAAGGTTGAGGGTCGCCGGAGAAGGGGTAGGCAGCGAACGCGATGGTTAGATGGCATCCTCGAGGCACTGCAGATGAAGTTATGTGATGTTAGGAAGATAGTGAGAGACCGGAAAGCGTGGCGTGACATGGTCCATAGGGTCACGAAGAGTCAGACACGACTGAACGACTGAACTGAACTGAACAATAGTAAGCTCTTAGTCCCTGTCATCGCTAGTGTTGCTCATTCATATGGTGCAGTACCAGTATATCTAGGAATAATAATCATCATCATCATCAGGCAGGTTACACAAGCGCTTCTCCCATAGATTCCTCTAATTAACCCGTCATGTACCAGCTGCGTCCACCTATTTCCCGCAAACTTCCTAGCCTCATCCGCCCACATGGCTTCCTGCCCTCTCCTGCTACATTCGCCTTCGATTGACATCCAAAGCGTTACCCTTGGCGACCATCGGTTATCTTGCCTTTACATTACGTGCTCAGCTCACGCCAATTTTTCCTTCTTGATTACGACTGGAATTTCAGTAACCCGCTTTTGTTCCCTCATAATTTATGTGCGCTTCCTGTCTCTAAACATTGCATCTATCATTTTCTTTTCCACAGCTCTGAGCGTTGTCCTTAATTTGGGTTCAACCTTTTTTGGTACCATCCGTGCTTCTGCCCATCGGCGAGTACCGGTAAAATACAGCTGCTACACAGGGTGTTGTTTTTAACTGTTTACAGGTCATTGTTTTAAAATACTATACGAGATACGTCAGTGTGGTCTGTGCAGGTTGATTTTTCATCAAGACGGATATTATATATGTGACATAGCTCGGTTTTAGGCAATTAATTAACTAATTAAAATTTAATGTTTGGTTTAAAGGGCCAACATTATATGAAGAAAATGAAGGCCGTCAGCAGAAAAGTTGAGTCCGGTTTTTAAATTTCCTTTATTTGCAATGCAGTTTGAAATGTTTAGCGTCAAAAATACTAATTTTTAGCTCGTAAAATTGGCTTCCTGCCATGCAAATTTTTAAAACTGCTTCGCTGGGCGTGGTATTGGTATTGGTATTGAAATTAACGCTCACTGCCTCTACGGCATAACTATAGTGCCAATTCTGGCACCGTTTTAAAGATGTACATTGCGGGAAGCGAGCTTTACGAGCCAAAAAAGAGTATTTTTGATGTTAAACATCTCGAACTGTATTGCCAATAATGACAATTTAAAAACATTACTCGACTTCTCTGTGGACGACCTTCATTTTCGCAATATAATGTTGGCCATACAGTCAAAAATAGAAAAAAAATCGTCAGTTCATTTTTGTTAATTGATTGCTTAATTTCGAGCTTTATCACGCACATTATGTCCACCTTCTTACACAATCCCCTTCACAGACTGCGCTGGCGTATCTCACAGAAGGTTTAAATAACTACCTGTAAAAAGTAAAAAACAAAAACCTGCATATTTTCCTCTTCTGCGCAATTGGTAAACTGTCATTTATGACGCAGAAATGACTTGCAAATGTGCTCCACTCCTATCTTATTCTTCTTGTTATTTTACCCTTCTGGCCAGGATCAGCGATCGCTCCTGCCCTGAGTAGAAGTATTCCCACACCCCTCGCTACCTTTCGTAGACTGCTGTTTTCTTCCTGGGGTATTTGTTTCCTGAATATCAGTTTTCGCAAAGAATATCCTCTGCCAACACTCACATGGTCTCTTCGCAGCTAGTACAAGCGAATCAATTCTGCATTGCAGTGTATTCTCATAGACGCAATGCGAGCCACTAGGAGTAGCGACCGCTTCAAACATAGAAATGCACCGAAAAGATCGCCTTAGACATCCCAAAAGACCACAGCATCCTTTAAGCACTGTGGCAAAACTTCATGCAATTCAATAGTTAAGGGCGAAGGGCAGGCATTACGGCTGACTGTCAAAGGGAGTTCCCCGTGTCTTATCAGGCTGCCAAAGGCGAAAAATAAGTGAGCCTCAGGTAATACTTTCACGGCCTCTGCTTATCTCTTATCATGTGCGGGCAGCCAGGCTCTCCTACATTGCTCTAGACGTCTTCTCTTGTCTCTGGTTTTCTTGCGCGTCTTAGCAGGCGTGCGCGTAGTTTGCCGCTGTCTACTCTTGGAGCAAATCCCCTTCCTTCAGCTCCACTGGACACGGCTTGCAAGCATAATTAATCTCATAAACGAAGGTTTACTTTGGCACAGTCCACAAAGTTCGCGCCTCTTTCGTATTCAGATTACTTACTGCATATGCCAACTCGCCAGACTTTAATCAGTGTAGAACTTTAGTCCAGTAGGCTTCCTTAGATATTTTTGCATTTCGCACATGAAAATTTATTATTTTTTTGCGTAAGTCTCGTGTGTTAAAATCAGGACTAGCTATAAAAATATGCTTTTTCGAATATGAGCGCAATGGATAAAAACAGATCAAATCCGGTTATTATTTGTTGCACTAAAGTACGAGCATTAATGATACTTTTGAGCAGTTAGGGTCGCGAAAATAGACGGAATCCGTTCGAGCATTAGGGAAAGTTGAGCTTTAAGCTCTATGCAGCCGGGTTAGTTGGTTTTCAATGTTGAATTAAAAGAAACAAGGCGCTACGTGGACACGCGCATAAAAAAGACGAGAGCATGACGAACAGGCGCCGCGTCGTCCTCTCGTCATTTTGTTTGCTCCATGTAACGCCTTTTTTCTTTGAATTAGAGAGCTTAAAACATGAAAATTCATTTAATTGTTTTGTTTGTCTCTACATGTTCTTGGCAATACTTGCCGAAGGTGCATACTTTTTTGTATTCATTTTGGCTCCTACGAAACGCCGATACACTGCGTCTACGCGTCGGCTAGCGTCACGGCAGAAGGTTTAAGCATGCGGTTGCCATAAAAAGCAGTACTTCCGTACGACTTTAGCATCTGGGGTGCTCAGCCAGAAAAGGATATTAACGAGGATACGAAGCACGTAGAAACGCGACCTGTTTTGTATGCATGAAGTAAGAAAGAATTAATTCTTCTTGTTCATTAATGGCAACAAACGAAATTAGAGCCTTTTAAATAAGGCAGTACCAAGAGCCGTTTCATTAAAGGGCATGAAAGCGCTAGCTTATGATTTCGTCCCTAACAGCAGGCTTGATGAATCTCCGGCATTTTTCATGAAGGCTGATCAAACCCACAGCACTCGTTTTCGTAAAAATGATTGTATAGCTCTCCACCTACCATACTTTTTTTTTATTTATAGCCAACAACGATCGATCGCAATGTCGCACCTTGAGAAGTACTTTTCAATATCGACTTTAGTAAAACGCCCTTGATGAGCTGCATATTTATTATAGAATGAGCTTGAGATACTTAAACTGTACCAGAGGAGACAGAATAGGCCGATGGACCGCGTCTTTCATGTGACGTTCCCTGAATATGTGCCAGCAATGAAGCGCGTGGCAGAGAGGCAGCTTTTAAAATTCTTGGATGGCGCGAACCATTCTGTTAGTTCAGGAGTTACTTTTGGGACAATGGGGCACAGGCAGATCAAACGTCGACTCTTTCAAAGCGCTTCATGATATGTTTTACGTAACTCTGTAACAATAGTTTCAATTTGAGTGGTACATTTCTTTAACACTCGTTACTTTCCTGCCACACTGGGCGGCCGTTGCATGCTATACTACTTCCTCCCCTGAAAAAATGCCTAAGTACTAATTAAGTACTTAATGCGTATCAGAACCGTATTTTATTGCGAAAGCAATACTACTCGCACTTTCAAGCCTTCGCGTGACCCGGCCGCAGTTACGTCTTACCCACGTGACGCTGTGACGTCACACCCCACGTGACACACGGGCTGGCAGGAGCTGCCAACTTGGGTCTCTCGTTTCACATGGGACGGTTATGTTAGAATCAGCCTGCTAGGACCCTGGCATTCAAGTTACCGCTACAGGCCACTAAGGCACGTTCATATGGGTTGGTTAAAGCGGGGCTTTATATGTGGACTGAGTAAGAAGAAAAAGAGAAGAACGCTCGGTCACCCGCAGCTAATGCTTTCGCTCAATATTTGGTTCAGCAGCATTGAACCATTAAAATTTTTCTTATTCCTTCTCAGACCAGTAATACATGTCCGCACTACTTCAGAAACACACATATATAAAGTATAACTTGATTGAAAACCAGAAAATCAAGATGCTACTTGTATTGTCTCACCCTCCTCTGCTTGCTTGGGCTTGCCACGTACAATCAGCAGGTACTTGGGCGACTCCGGGCAGAAAGGCAGTGACACGACCATCATGATCGATGGCACCACAGTGAGCGCTGCGAGTGAGCCGCAAAAGAAATGTAAAAGAAGTTTACAGACTCTCAAAGTATTAGTCGGCACTGTATCTCAGTCTGAGTGGATTTCCAGGCCAGTACGAGGCAGACGAGCCACTTCGAGGGGATTTCATGCATTTCTACGTGGTATGTTTTTGTCGCGTGAGAATTACTTAAGGATGACTGTACTTTCTGTGCCCAAAAAGAACGTCTGTGCGCCACATGCACCGCAACCTTCGGGCATCCCATCACCGCCTTTTCGTTCCAGAACCAAGTACCGATACCCATGACCCGTACACATCTTTCCTTCGCCATTTCGTACAATGTCGAAAAGTCCCCCCCCCCCCCCCCCCATCCCCCGGAAGCGGCTATGAGCGATACCATAGTGGTTGATGCCAGTGATTTGTCTCACTTGAGGTATTTGACGTGCACTGATATCACCCTCAACTGACATCCCCATCAAGTGTGCGCGATCGAACCCGCACTCTTGGCCTCAGCAGTCGACCTCTACCTTATACCACCAGCATGACTGGCTTTCACCAACTTCTTCAGTTCTTGTAAGACATCACTCGAACTTTTATTACATCCTCCTACTTGCGTATCGCTATCGCGGATAGATGTCTGCAGCTAAGTACAACTCAAAACCTCCGGTGCATGTTGTTGTTGTAGGATATTCAAACAGGATGTCACACAACTTTCCCGTATATCTACTTTATCCTAACGACAGTTTCGGACGGTGGACCGTCCTTCTTCAGGGTAGAATCCTGTTTGAATTTAATTCTGGCCCATTAGTCACAAGCAAACCATTTCTATATATAAATAAATATATATATATATATATATATATATATATATATATATATATATATATATATATATATATATATATATATATATAGGTATCCACCGGGAATTTCCGCTGCGTTGCATGCGGGGCAGCTTTGTTTCGCCTAGGATGGCCATCTTGAGTGTCATAACTGTGGGCAATAAAGAAAGCGTACATGTATGAAACACTACCCTTCACTCTATTCTAGATTGCCTCTGAAGCTCGCTCTGCCAAAACTGCCAGCTGCGAAGTGATATCCACGACAAGTGAGTGATGGGAGTGAAATTTGTGCTTCCGCAAGACTTGCCAGCTTCTTTCCTCTTACTGATAACATCTGTCGCGCTCGTTAATCGCGGCCGCCGTACTTGACAGCCAGATTTTTTTAGTTATTATTTTACTGCCAAGAGATATACACGAAGGATAATCTCCTGTATGCTGGCTCGAATAGCGTGGCCTTCTGAAAACAGTAAACGAAGTCGTCTTGCATAAGACGTTCTAGACACTTGATAAGGCTGTTCAACGCAGATATCTGGACAAGTTGATAGAAATACATAGCCAACAAGAGCGCGGTAAACACGGACAAGAGAGAGAATAGGGACACAACAGGCCTGTTGTCTTGTGAGAGCCTGTTGTGTCCCTATTCTCTCTCTTGTCCGTCTTTTTCGTGCTCTTTTCAGCTATGTACACTTGATAAGCCGCCTTCTTTTTGTTCATTTTTATAGTAAGCGACATCATATATTATGCCTCGCTTTGAATTTACTAAACGCACCTGCATGCTTTTTTCTCTCAATTAACCCACCAAATCGGGCTATTCGTTCTATGTCGTTCAAATTTCGGTTGTCTTGCAATCACTGTTCTGGTTAGCACTCGGTTATATATAGTTTTCAGAGCTTTGTCCGGATGCATTCACGTATCTCTACTACGCGTGCAGGTTATATATAAAGCACTAGTGCACAAAGATCGATGCATATTTGATGCGTAATGTACAATGTCTGTCGAGAAAACAGTACTTGCCGAAGAGATAGGGCCACAGGTCTTCATTTCCAAGGATCTCGGGGATGCCGAGTAACTGTGCCAGCAAGATGGACAGAGTGAGGACCAACTGGTAGATGGTGCCGGCTGCCCCTCTGTACCGCACGGGCGATATCTCGGTCAGGTAGAGCGGCGCCAGACCAGCTGTCAGCCCTGCGAGCGAAATCAAGGGCCCAGCTGAGTATTTGCACAGACGCGACTATTCCACGGTGAGGGCGGGGACAAAGGTAACGGGGCGTCAGTTGAGAGACCTTTGTTTGCTAAGCACGTACCCTGGCTGATTGTGATGATGATCAATACTATCCCTTGGCAACCGCTAGAACGGGAAATGACAGCCCTGCCTTTGAAGTGCTCTTCAATGGTGCTTTTGCTCGAAGCCATGCGTAGGGTGCAGTAACCACCACTGCAGGCTGTCCTTTGGTACAGTAGAGTGGTATAGCTTTATTACTTTCGAGCTCTCACTGTTTGTTCTCTCCTTGCTGTGATGCAGTATAATGCCAGTAATAGAGAATTTAACTTCTAGGTTAACGAAATCATTCTGTTGCCTGTAGGGAGAGAAAGAAAGCTTCAATGATATGATAAAGTTAAGGGGTGAGGTCGGCCATTGGAAACCTGATCCTAGACTGCTTTGCCCCCCTACGGTAAAGTGTTATAGAACGAACAATGGAGGCGGATCGCAAATGGAATGGGATGATGTCATAATATGCCACTTTCAATCTGCGTCACCAGCACATAATAGATTATTGATTAGCCGACACTCGCAACGCCATTTCTTAGCCAAGGTGGTTTTAGATGCATGAACAGGACGATGCAGACACTGAGCCTACATCATAAAGCGTCAGAAACCTTCACACTCCGACAGCCCAGGATCTTCGTGCCTAGCTACGCAAAGGCGTCAGCCTTGCATGCAATACGGCTCGCCTACATGTAGTTAGTCAGATGGTGCTTGATAATGCGATGATAATGCTTGCAACAATCAGCATTTACGGCGGATTTTATAATGTCATTGGCAGATGGAAAAAAGGTCCTTGAGGCTTTTTCAGACAAATCGTTCATGAACTTGCAGCATTCTTGAGGGGAGTAGGGCTTTCCTACGATGATCAAGCAGCGATAGTAAAGCGCACTATGCGCAGGACCGACCAGTGATGTGCACGTACAAAATACAAATATGTGACGAACACAAATGCAGTTATTTATTATTAGTTATGATCGTCCATGGATTGGCTGAGTCCTCAGGCCAGGGCCCGTACTGCTGGTCACTCGGCTCCTAATTGAACAGGGAAGCCTCACAGGAAGATGAAAGACATGGGAGATGGGTATTCCATTTCCTGATGGGCTGTAGCTATCCGAGGTAGAATTGTAGAGAGTTGCGTTTGGATTTTTGCAGTGCTGACGGCATTCGGGACATTACGAGGAAAGAAAAGGAGCTTGTGCAAAATCTTACCATATGTGAGAGTACGGAACCGGCACAAGGTGGTGGCGTCGGCCCTGTTGTGCGATTTTTTTTAGTGGTGGAAGTGCTAGTTGTGTGCTGTGGTACTATAGGTTATGTTCGTGTACGTTAGCTGTTTGAATTTCGAGGCGGAGGTTTCCATGCGGCGCGCAGTGGCAGTGATCTTTAATAATTATCTCTGGTCAAAGTTATTCAGTGGCCCTCCAATACGGCGTCGGGCAGAGCCCCAGGTACAGCTTTGGGAAATTAAACCCCGCGCATCTTTTCGCCTTCAGTCACAAATCCAGTTGTCACCAGTGCACCGGGACCTGATAACACAAGCAATATATTTAAATACTTTAACTTAACCTTTACTTCGATAGCTCGCGCCGAATCAGCACTCATAACTACGGTGCACGCAGTGACGGAGGGCTGGGGTTCAACTTGAACCGAAGTCTCAGTACAGGAGTGATCTTGCGTGCCGCTTGAACATCTTTATCATGGACTTGGAATCTTTATCGCTCGCTGAGAAAAGTGAACAAGGGTAGTCGGGTTACGTATTGTCTTCCTATATAACAAGGTCTAAACCCGTCCTTGACGACGTCGTAGCGTTGTGCGAGGCACAGAAGCGGTATAATCTCCTCCATTAGCTCAACCATCTGAACGCCTGCAGAGAGGCATGCACACTGGCACGTGCGAGAAGCATGCTGTTTGCCACGTGCGCAATCTTATCGCATAAGACCTACTCCATGGAGTCTCTGGGAGAGGCAAAAGATATACCGTTGGCCCGCGACGGTTCTCTCCGACAGCACGAGAAGAAAACGGTCAAGCGATAGATTTTCCCCGGCGACTTATTTGCGTAAGCATGCTCAGCGACAACTCACGCCAAAGTACGGCTTTCATATCAAGCGAGTGAACATCTTGCTCTCATGTTGCTCGTGTTGTGCCAGCTTTAGCGAGGTCTAGGTCATGAGGTGGGATTAGCGCTCATGCACGAAGATGCGCAGATTCCTAAATGTTTAGTTAGTGTCATTTGATGTAAGATCAATATCTCCACCAACTCGAATACTCTACCTCATTTCTCACCCCATAGACTGAGGCCTTCTTTACTATAATTAATTCAGTTGACGCCCAATTATACATATCGGTGCTCATTCGTAACAAATCAACGTCGCACACGCGCAAGGCTAATCCGTTTTTATATGTATTGCAAGCTGCACTGCCGGTTAGCTAACTACCTTTTTGGGTGCTTTAACTAGATCCAAATGTCTCGAATGCAATGGTTTCTTAATTACTAAAAAGATTTGCACCGCTAAAAGACAACACAGAGAAAAAAGATGCACAGGACGCTAAAAGACGACACAGAGAAAAAAGATGCACAGGACGGCGCTACACTTTCAACAATGCTTTAATTCATGCAAACACACAGAATATATATGCAGCGGGTAATGGGAAGTTATCAAGAGATGAGCTATAATCTTCCATATCTGTCTAAAAAGGCATATTCATTACTGTGCAGCACCATGGTGACAGAACTCACACAGCCAGACCCAGTTCTTTCAATATGATATGATTCTATGAGCTGTCGGGTGATAGCGTCCTTACATCGTTTTAATACAGTCGTGTCATGCAAAAGGGCTCGACACGTGCCATCATTACATTTTCTGCAATGTAAGAGAAGGTTGGAGCCGGTGTCAGTCCTTAGCGAGTTCTTGTGCTCCCGTAGCCTATCATTAATACATCGGCCTGTTTGGCCAATGTATACCTTGCCGCAAGTGAGAGGGATGCTGTAAACTACTCCCTCTGTGCATGCCACATGAGGCTTTCTGTGCTTCTTGTTGCACCCAAGAAATGCTTCCTTCTCCTTGGACGTTTTCTGGCACAACCTACCGAGTTTGCAAGGAGCGGAGAATACCACCGGAACCTTGAATTTTGTAGCTACCTTCTTCAAGTTATGGGCTACACAGTGTGTATGGGACAACCACAGGTTTAATCGGTTTTGCAGGCTTATCACTTTGTACACCTCTTCCTGCTTTCAATCTTTGCACAAGGCACGTCTTTTAGCGCTGCAAATCTTTTTAGTAACTATGAACCAACAAGCCCAGCTTGGTGTCTTGCTACGATACGTTTCTTAATTTTTTACATAACTTCTCTTGCCTCGCATGCATTGCCAAGTGCTCCGTATAGCAGTAATCTACGCATAAAGTGATGCGAGTCATACGCGCACGTGTACACAAAACTGAAGCTCGGGTCGCACACGAATAAACGCATTTTCTACGCGCACTAACAGCCGGCGAATTATGGAGCAGAGTAGGCCTAACTGACAGCTGGGTCTCTGGCTCATTCATTCATTCATTCATTCATTCATTCATTCATTCATTCATTCATTCATTCATTCATTCATTCATTCATTCAGTCGATGCCCAATGACATATTGGCGCTCACGGGTAACAAACCAACGTGGCAGATGCACTAAACTAATTCGTTTTTATATGTATTGTAAGCTGCACTCCCGGTTAGCTAACTGCCTCTTTGGGTGCTTTAACTAAATCGAAATGCCTCGAACACGGCTGTTCGTATATTGGCAGCAGGCGAACTGTGGCGCAGAGTAGGTTTAACTGGCGGCTGAGTTACTGATATGTGCACTGGCAATCTTTTCTTTAGTTTGCAGAGAACAGCTTGTGGAGTGCTCTTGGACACTTTGCTGCGCCATGAGTTTGTGACGCCTAGACCATAGAGTGTTCCAGACTTTACGGAAGGACCTCCAGAATTCTAGCTATCTGTAAAGCATGGTCAAGTGGGGTCTTCCGCACCGGGACATCTTTGAGCTTCTTCCCAAGTAGGCCCTTTCTCAGAAGTATTTTGAGATCATGATACTGGTAAGACCGACTGATTTGCCATATCTGCCACTTAACGAAGAGTGGTCTGCGTGTGCGTGCGTGCGTGTGTGCCGGCAAATGGAACGAAAAGCTGTGAAAGATGCCGCGCGTCCACTCTAAAGATACTGATACAGTTAGAGAAGTTCGGAATGCAGCTTTTTCTTCTTATAACGCGCGGAACATAAAGGTTCGTGCCTCACCACGCACTGCACACAACAGACTTAAGCTCGTGTTGCAGTTAAGCCCATTTTCTACACACACTGGCAGCCGGCGAATTGTGGCGCAGTGTAGGTTTAACTGGCCGCTGAGTCGCTGATATATGCACTCATCTTTTCTCGAGTTTGCGGAGAACAGCTCCTGGAGTGCTCTTGGACACTTTGCTGCGCCATCAGTTTATGACGCCTAGACCATGGAGTGTTCCAGACTTTTCGGAAGGACCTCCAGAATTCTACCTATCTGTAAAGCAGGTCAAGCGGGGTCTTCAGGGACAGGGATCCCTTTGAGCTTCCTCCCGAGTAGGCCCTTTCTCAGAAGGAGTTTGAGATCATGATACGGGTAAAACGGACTGATTTCCATGCCATATCTGCCACTTAACGAAGAGTGGTCTGTGTGTGTGTGTGTGTGTGTGTGTGTGTGTGTGTGTGTGTGTGTGTGTGTGTGTGTGTGTGTGTGTGTGTGTGTGTGTGTGTGTGTGTGTGTGTGTGTGTGTGTGTGTGTGTGTGTGTGTGTGTGTGTGTGTGCGTGTGTGTGTGTGTGTGTGTGTGTGTGTGTGTGTGTGTGTGTGTGTGTGTGTGTGTGTGTGTGTGTGTGTGTGTGTGTGTGTGTGTGTGTGTGTGTGTGCGCGCGTGCGTGTGTGTGTGTGTGTGTGTGTGTGTGTGCGTGTGTGTGTGTGTGTGTGTGTGTGCGTGTGCGCGCGTGTGTGTGCCGGCAAATGGAAATAAAAAATGTAAAGGGTGCCGCGCGTCCACTCGAAAGATACTGCTACAGTTAGTAAAGATCGGACTGCCGCATTGTTCTTTTTATACCGTGTGGAGCATAAAGGTTCGTGCCTCACCTCTCTACGGGGCGCTAAAGAACACGCACGTCAGCCAGCAGCCCACGTGCCATGCTCCCTTTCCTTCAAACACGGGTTGTGCCAACTCGTACGCGATCTGCTGTCGGCCACCGCCACGTGACCGCTAAGGTGAAAAACAGCATTAGATGGGTGGTGACAGTCGCAAGGAGGTCGCAGCAACGTATTCTCTCTTAGCGGACGGTGCTCAACCGAGGGACAGTGTCCGCCTACTTGTACCCATATCCTTTCGCGCAGGGTAGCACGTAATGCCGAAGCACTCAAGCTAATTCCCTCCTCACCAACCACTGCATGCACCACTTCTGCTAGATCCCCTCAGACCCCAGCTGAACATACTATACTGCATGATATGTATATTATAATGACTTTCATACCTTCTGGAACTGCCCACATGTTCAATCACTGCCATTTTTTGCGTATCAAATGCTCACTCCATTGTTTCAGATTCTCCTCACTTATTAGGAAGGTTTAATTAAGCACACCAGAGTCCTTTTGGCTCCATGGCATCTAAATTTTGTATAGACTCGATATCCCCCCATGTTGCGCTCCGCGTTGAGGTCACCATGTGCGTTCTTCGCAAACAGCAGCGATGGAAAAATGGTGGCAAATGCCGACTGCCACTTCACAGGCGAGATAGTGGATCTCAAGAGAGTGCGTTGAAGTGGTGATTGCTTGGACGGCAGATATCCGCGCTGGAGATGTGTACTTTAAGCACGACGTGTCTAGCTGCAAACTGCTTGCGCAGCTCTTTAAGATTGCTGCGCATTTTCAGGCTCTTCCCCCAAGCTTCGTCGATGAGAAAACAGAATTTAAAAAAAAAAAAAACTCACGATTAGTCTACGGCTGTGCGCTCTCTATTCTTTAACGTACTGCTGAACAACGCGGTCTGAATGATTCCGAGGACTCTGCGCTTGAGCAAAACTGCAGCTATGCGTGCCCGGTAATGCTGCAGCCGTATAGATACTTGCGAGTAACGATGTAGAAGAGACTTTCGTTGAGTGCGATCACGTGGTTGCGGCATGCGCTCACTAAAAAATAGCCACGCAAAACAAGTTTTCAAACCCATGCACAACAAATGGCTCGCACAATGCAGGTTTTTCACATAGTGAAATGTACCCTTCAGAAAAAAAAAACAAGTTGCGCAATCTCCACTCGGAGCAAACTTGTGAAAATTCTTGCTCGACAGCACGAGCATCCAAACTGCACAGACACGACCACAGCATGCCTTGAACCTGACAAGCTGTTCGCTTTCTTCTCTGTCCAGTAGACTGCACGTGCAGTATTCCATAAATACATTTCCAGTACGATCTATACACAAACACTGCAATGACAGGTGGCACTGGAATTCATACTTCTCGTTGACCAGTAGTTTACGATATAGACCTACAGCCACCATCATTATCAGCCAGACGAGCCAATGAGCAACAAAACACTGCCATTGATATGCCACCACTATATACAAGCCAGACACACACGGCAATCTGTCCCGGAATATATCATGGCACGCTTTCATTACGCGCGTCTCGTCAATCGGACTTACAGCAGATGCGCCTCTGCCATGAGTGGAAAACCTTCAATGTATACCGTCGTCCAGATTAAGCGTATCAAACACGAGTCAACGACGCAAACAAAGAGAACAATAACAAAGCTGCAAATGAAATGTTACCAGCTCTATAGTGGAAAGGAACCGTTACGATTCGCCACTGTCATGTTCGATGGCCGACAATGCCGCAGCATAATGCAGCGAACGCAAGAGCATTAGTCAAAGCAGTGAGTATTTCGGCCGTTTCAGCGCCGTGCAATCGGCCGCCCAAAGCTTCCTCCCGCAGACACGCTCCGACGTGTTGAATCTACACGTGCCGTCATGTGTGTACGCGCGTGTATGTGCAAACACTGGCCAAGCCCGGCGCTCGAGGGAGAGAGTGTCGCTTCCGCTGAGACGAATTCTTCTCACTTTCCATCTCAACTATTGAGCGTATAAAAAACAGCAGACTACAGAGAGACTACAGAGAGACTACGCAGAGACGACACCACCAGACACATGCTTTGTGAGCCTGTCAGTTTTCTCTCCGGGCCTGCTTCTCTGCCCGTTCCAACGGAATGCTGTATTAAACGTTGTTTTTGTTAGTCAACGCCTCGTCTTTGCCGAGACCGCTGACGCCTTCCAGCGAGCCGCAAGGCCAACGCTACCGATGGGGTCTCGAGCCATACCTAACAACTGGTGGCAGCGGTGGGATGACCCAGGTGAGACCGTGGTCTAACAGCACACACAAACATAAAGAAGCGCAGGCGCTGTCCTGCAGCTAAGAATGTTATTGCATGTACATACAACGATATACACTGACTGCACATGAGCAAAAGGAGAAAGAAAACATGAACGAAAGGAATAAGAAAGAAAAACAGTTCTGGATGCAGGTACCCTTATGGCGCGGCAACAATAACAGTAGACATGCGCGGTCGCTACCACACATTCGTTCCTTTTTTTACATATCTACACGGGTAAGAGCACGGAATGATGACATATCCCCACTGGCTCCTTGCATTCCCATTCTGCTGTCCCAATTCGCATCCAGTACATTCCAACTAGCTTTCCCCAACACTTCGCATGGGTTGTAGTTCGTCGTGTTTACGCATAAGAGAGGACAAGAAGGAGGTGCTGACCAGAGTTCACTCCGGCGACAAGGCGGCCGATGACGAGCAGCTCGCAGGAGCCGGCCCCCTTGGCCAGCGTGAGCAGCGCGGCGGCGGCGAATACGAGTCCGCTGTTGAGCATGAGTCCGCCCTTGCGGCCGAACCGGTCGGCCACGCAGGCGGTGAGCAGCCCGCCGAACATGCCGCCCACGCAGAACACGGCCACGAACACGCTGAACACTAGCGTCACCGCGCCTTCCGTCGTTGGCTCGCCGAAGCGCTCCGCCAGCGTCTCGTTGATGAACGACTCGAGCACCTGCGGAGGGCCACGAAAGAGATCACTCCGCGGCGCACATCATGGCGCGTAGAAGCTGATAGAGAATTATACAACTACTGCTGATTTGGTCATCTGTCGAAGTGAAGTACAATCCCAACGAGGCGGTACACCTGCTTAATCGTATGTGCAAGGTTTATGGGGTTTAACGTCCCATAGCGACTCAGGCTCAGAGAGACGCCGTAATGGAGGGCTCTGGAGATTTTGACCACCTGGGGTCGTTAATGTGCACTGACATCGCACAGCACGCGGGTGCGTTACTTTTCGCCTCCATCAAAGTCGAAATCCGACCGCCGCGGCCGGGATTCGATCCCGCATCCTTGGGTATAGCATTAGAGCACCCTAACCACTGCGCCGCCGTTATGAGGCAGGACCAAGAAGGCAGTCCCCCAGTGGCAATGTAAGGCTAAGGTATAGAGCGTGAGCTGTGTAGCTTAGAAAATATTCTGTAGGTTCAAGGAATGGCATCATTATTAGTGCGGTTGCTGAAGGGGGAGCAAAGAAGAAAATTTGCGGACCAGTTCATGACATAACACTGCAAAATGTTACGAAGCCCGTGCTGACATAGTTCGCGTTCGTGAACTGTGCTTGAGCCCATTGTAAAGCGCTCAACACTTCAAAAAATATATATAAAATGCCTTGAAAGCACGAGTTCTCACTGAGTCTTCACTTTTTTGCTGGAGCAATGGCGCAGCGAGTATGCGACCATGTACGCGCGTTCCAGATTTCCTCTCATTGTCAATGTGTGCGCGTTTTGTGTCTGCGCATGCGCGACATCGCAGACTTGTCACTTGTTGGTTCCAGTTGTCAAAGATCGCCACATCAAGCGATGCTGGTTATGCCGACAATAGGAAAAGACTGAGTGTCGGCGTATATCGCACCTCTTGCGGTGAGTTGACGACTCCCAGGTGGTAGCCATGCTGGAAGGCGGATCCGACGGCTGATGACAGCACGGCTAGCACAAGCGTCGGCGTCAGGCCCTGCACCATCACACAGATCAGTGCCGAACCCGTTTTGTTACATCTAATTGGCAAACAAAATGAAAAATAAGTAAGAGGATTAGTACAGTTTAAGCAAGAAACGAGTCACCAGGCCACATGGTCAAGTCGCTTGAAAAATGCGTTGCAGCAGCAATCATCCGCTCAAAGAGTATCCATTACTACTACAGAAAGTAAGCCTGTTCGGGTTATTCAGTTTACTCGGTTCATTCAGGCTGCTCCATTCAGTTCATCCAAAGCTTGTGCACGTCAGCACTATAGAATTTTGTGCGTGTGGTGCACAAAATTCTATAGTGCTGTCGTGACAAGATTGCAATCCCTTAGGCCCTCGATTCCGAACGCAACTTCAGTTTCACCGCATGCAATTTTGTCTTTCCGAAATATATAGTAACTTTTCCCCTCCATTTATGTTATCTGAGAAAATCGCTCCGCAACTACATTTCCGTGCGAGAGTGCGGGTAGAATGATGACGCATGTATAGATAGGGGTGCCGATTTTTTGCGCTGTACATTCTTGAAGACATCAGTATTCATTTTCTCTCGAGTGGGAATCGGTAGTGACATTACTTTTTTATGTAATAACCCGGGCCGCTTAACACTATATAAGAACTAAAACTCATAATAGTTGGAGCATTTTGCACTTATTATAGATGGCTTGGTAGTTCAAACTAGTAAAATTTGGTTCTGTTAAGAAGACAGCTCAACAAGTTGGTCTCCCGTCAGAGCAAAATATGCATATTTGAGAATCAGGCAAAATATTATAGCAGCTGTAGGGGCAAGGCGGTGACCGGGCTCATATTTCCAGACTCTCCACATTTTCCATATTGATGATGGCAATCATTGCAGTAAGCCGCTAAGAGCTTACATATCATGCACGGGGATCTACTTTCAGAGACCAGAGCATATAGGACAGCATGCTGACTCCAGGGCAAGTATACGATACAAATCTTGCAGCAGACCGTTACGGCCACGTGATTCTAGCTTAGACCCTCATGGCTGCTATTTGTCATGAAATCAATACCCCCATTTGTTTTTAGGTTAAAAGTTGTCAGAAGGTGGTATTTTCAAACATATATCAGCGCTTCTTGAGGCAGAGGTTTAGTTTTGCATATCTCAGCAAGCAAAAAATAACCTTGGCTGCTCTTTAATGAACAACCATGGTAATATCATGACGACGTCGCAGAGGTTTAGCACAACATTATTATTTTTTTTCCCGCGCTTTATCCCCCTGGCCAGAACCGCTGTGGGTGCCATGCCCAGTCTCCCTCTGCCGCCAGCAGCGCCGCCACTGGACACACGCTCCCACTGAGCGTTGCGAACGGCGTGTCCACTCGTGCAGTGCGCACAAAGCGGCCCTAAAAATACAAGCACGCCAGTCCCACCACGCAGAGAGGCGCCGGAGATCGTCGAAGCGCGAACGCCGGGCCAGGCTTGTTTATGAAGGACTGCATCGCTCTCTCGGCCGGCGACGGTGGTGGCCGCTCGAGCGCGCGTACGCTCGGCACGAGGCGGCTAGCTGCGCGAGGACGCCTCGATCTTGCGCACATCGCATCCGCCGCGGTTCTCGTGACCCCGCGGTGACGAACGGCTCTGTTAATATTCGCGGTGATTTTGGCACCTCACTTCTTTGTGACAAACGGCTCTGTTAATATTCGCGGTGATTTTGGTACCTCACTTCTTTGTGACGAACGGCTCCGTTAATATTCGCGGTGATTTTGGCACCTCACTTCTTTGTGACGAACGGCTCTGTTAATATTCGCGGTGATTTTGACACCTCACTTCTTTGTGACAAACGGCTCTGTTAATATTCGCGGTGATTTTGGCACCTCACTTCTTTGTGACAAACGGCTCTGTTAATATTCGCGGTGATTTTGACACCTCACTTCATTGTGGCAAACGGCTCTGTTAATATTCGCGGCGATTTTGGCACCTCACTTCTTTGTGACAAACGGCTCTCTTAATATTCGCGGTGATTTTGGCACCTCACTTCTTTGTGACAAACGTCTCTGTTAATATTCGCGGTGATTTTGGCACCTCACTTCTTTGTGACAAACGGCTCTGTTAATATTCGCGGTGATTTTGGCACCTCACTTCTTTGTGACAAACGGCTCTGTTAATATTCGCGGTGATTTTGACACCTCACTTCATTGTGGCAAACGGCTCTGTTAATATTCGCGGTGATTTTGGCACCTCACTTCTTTGTGACAAACGGCTCTGTTAATATTCGCGATGATTTTGACACCTCACTTCATTGTGGCAAACGGCTCTGTTAATATTCGCGGTGATTTTGGCACCTCACTTCTTTGTGACAAACGGCTCTGTTAATATTCGCGGTGATTTTGGCGCCTCACTTCTTTGTGACAAACGGCTCTGTTAATATTCGCGGTGATTTTGGCACCTCACTTCTTTGTGACAAACGGCTCTGTTAATATTCGCGGTGATTTTGACACCTCACTTCTTTGTGACAAACGACTCTGTTAATTGGTACATAGTCAGAGAATAAAAACCAGCCAAGGGACGAGGACGAAGAAAGACGATGTACACACGGAAGCTGGACTCTGTTAATATTCGCGGTGATTTTGGCACCTCACTTCTTTGTGACGAACGGCTCCGTTAATATTCGCAGTGATTTTGGCACCTCACTTCTTTGTGACGAACGGCTCTGTTAATATTCGCGGTGATTTTGACACCTCACTTCTTTGTGACAAACGGCTCTGTTAATATTCGCGGTGATTTTGGCACCTCACCTCTTTGTGACGAACGGCTCTGTTAATATTCGCGGTGATTTTGGCACCTCACTTCTTTGTGACGAACGGCTCTGTTAATATTCGCGGTGGTTTTGGCACCTCACTTCTTTTTCGATTCTCTCTCTTTGTCACCAGCATCGTTACTGAGAATTAGTCTTAGTGGTATATGTATAATGACACTAGGGAAGTGAAAGAAATCTGAAGTTTCACTCTTTCTTGCGCCGCTGGGGAAATGTTGACGCAGTAATCGCGGTATGAACCTCTACATCTCAATATGGAAAACTTTGTTTGATGAGATCACTGCGGAAACCGACCGGTCATTGCGATTGGCTTTAGCGTTGCTTTGGAACGGCTGAGGTCACACGCTGTAACCCCCACTGCCTGCACAATCGGACGCAGGTAATGCTGACTTCAGGCTCAGATCTATTACTTAGTTCTACCAA